>NC_133648.1:270845303-271445303 GCF_009905375.1 Apium graveolens
TTAAGAAAAGACTCTTGACATCCATTTGATACACCTTGAAATTTGAGTATGCAGCAAATGCCAGAAAAATTCTTATTGCTTCTAGTCTTGCAATAGGAGCAAAAGTCTCATCATAGTCAATTCCCTCTTCTTGTGAGTAGCCTTAGCAACCAGCCTTGCTTTGTTTCTAGTAACAATTCCATTTTCATCCATTTTATTCCTGTACACCCACTTAGTTCCAATTATGCTTCTATTCTTTGATGCAGGGACTAATTTCCAAACTTTATTTCTCTCAAACTGATTCAGCTCCTTCCGCATAACACATATCCAATCAGGATCCAATAGGGCTTCTTTAGTTTTCTTGGGCTCTACTTGAGATAGAAAACATGCATGTAGGCATTCATTTACAGTTGCACTTCTAGTTCTCACACCAGCTGAGGGATCACCAATAATAGCTTATACTGTATGACTCCTATCCCACTTTCTAGTGTGAGTCTGTTGACTAGTGCCTTCATCATTTTCTTCAGTATTACCATGACTGTCATTTCCATTCTCTTTTTCTCCCCCTGAGTTTGTGCCATCAAATTCAGGTGTCTGAAGAGAGCTTTCATTCCCATAATTTTGTTCAGAGGTCTCTTCATTTGTCATTTGTTGTGCCACAATTTCATCTTCCTCATCAAAATCACTATCAATGGTTAGATTCTCAAATGCAAGGGCTTCAGCATCATTTACATCAAGGCATTCCAAGCTTGGACACTTGTCATCATCAAATGTCACATATGTGCTTTCCATAATTTTCTTTTGATCAATCACATAAACTCTGTAGGCTGTTCTTTCCAATGAATATCCCAGAAAAATTGCTTCAAAAACTTTAGAGTCAAATTTTCCCACATATTCAGAGTTGTCTTTTAGAATATAACACTTGCTTCCAAACACATGTAGATGCTTCACTGTAGGCTTCCTGTTAGACATGATTAAGTAAGGTGATTTGCCATGAGCTTTGTTGATGAGATATCTGTTTTGAGTGTAGCATGCAGTATTAACAGCCTCTTCCCAAAAACTAGTTGGCAACTGAGCATCTTGTAGCAAGGTTCTAGCAGCTTCAACCAATGTTCTATTTTTCCTCTCAACTACTCCATTCTGTTGAGGTGTTCTAGCTGCTAAAAATTCTTGAACAATGCCTTTGCTTTTGCATAATTCACTTAATATTGAGTTCCTGAATTCTGTTCCATTATCACTCCTCAATCTTTTCACACTAACTTTTCCTTCAGCTTGCTTCTCAATTTTCTTGATGTGCTCAATTATAATGGTTGGAGTTTCATGTTTAGAGTACATGAACTCAACCCAAGTGTATCTTGAAAAATCATCAACCATGACAAGGGCATATTTGTTCCTTGAAATGGACAAGATATTTACTGGCCCGAACAAGTCCATGTGAATAAGTTGCAGAGGTGCACTTATAGAATTCACAGATTTTGACTTGTGACTTGATCTTTTCATTTTTCCTTTCTGACAAGCTTCACAAACTTCCAGTTGAGCAAATTCCAGACTAGGCATGTCTCTCACAAGCTCCTTCTTGACTAAGGTGTTGATTGCTTTGAAATTCAAGTAAGATAGCTTCTTATGCCACAATTTGCTTTGCTCTTCTGATGCCTTGGTGTAGAAACAACATACTCCATCCTTATTTATTGAGTCTAAGTCTGCAACAAACAAACTTCCCTTTCTTACTCCTTTGAGAGCAATTTCACCAGTCTTTATGCTAATAAAAGCACAATCTTCTTTGTTGAAAACAACTTGAAAACCTCTGTCTGCAAATTGACTAACACTTAGAAGATTTACTTCTAATCCAGCAACTAGTGCTACATCTTCAATGACAACATTTCCAGAAACAATCTTGCCATATCCCATTGTGAATCCTTTGCTGTTGTCTCCAAAGGTCACCAAAGGGCCAACCATCTCCTCAAATTATAATAGCAGGGCCTTATCACCTGTCATATGCCTGGAACATCCACTATCAATGATCCATATGACCTTCTTTCCTTTGCCCTGCACACAATGAGGATTAAGTGTGTTTAGCTACCCAAGCTGTGTTGGGCACTTTCTTCTTGTTAACTGATTTTGCAGAAATAGAATGAGAATTTTCAGTAAAATGGAATTCATAGACTGTTGAGCATTTTCCCTTTTAGATATAGAACCAACTTTTGATTCTATGAGATAAATTCTCAATTTGTGGCAACTCTTCATCACTTTCATGTTGCAGGGAATGCAGTCAAACTTGTCACAGAATGAATAGGGATCATTAGCCTTAGCTTCATTGTACTTGCAGACTCCTTCAGGTGGATTGCTAACAATCTTTTTATAAAGATGAGTTAGGTGATTCAGTGATCCACAATTCTCACACCTCTTTCTAGGAGCATCTGCAACATAAGCAAAATTATTGCTTTTGTTTATCCCAATCTTTCCATTTCTATTCATCTTTTTCTTTTTGACCTGTTCAGCTTTGATCTCCTTCACAGGCTCCTTAGTTTCTTGATTGGATTTTGGTGTTTCAACAGAGATGGAAGACTGAGTTGTCTCATCATTTTTCTTTTCCTTGTCCTCATCAGCTATCTCCTGTTTGATGATCAACTCTTCTTCACTGAAGTTCACCTCACATGCCTTCAACAAAGGTGATTCAACTTTCTTCAAAATAATTGGAACATCCTCAGTTTCAGTTGATTTTCCTTTTTCACTGACAGACTTATTTTTATTGTTCAAACCCCCATAATCAAGACCAATGGCAATGTTTGCACATGGCTTGTTCTTTTCATGATATTGGCCAATCAACTCAGAAGCATTTTTAAAGGATTTCAGCTTCACTTCATTCTTCTCCAACCTTTCTCTCAATACTGCTTCAATTTCACTTGCACACTTTAATTTGTTCTTTAAGTATGAATTTTCTTGCTTAGCAGTATCAAGCTCAACCAGCAACAATTCAGTCTCTTGTTTTTCACTCTCAAGTTTTTCATTGATCTTTTTTATTAAAAAACTTCCTCATTTGCAGCAACCATGCTTGTATGAATGTGGAACATTTCAGTGCTCATCTTTTCAATAGTTTCCTTATATTGACTCATATTTAAATCAATTGTGGTAAGAGTTGGTACCTGCGATTTAGATGATGAAGAGTCTCCTTGCTCCAAGGGCATGAGTGCATAGTTTCCAACTTTTTCATCTTCATCATTATCTGAATCATCCCAGCTCTTGCCCTCAGCAATATAAGCTTTCCCTTGTTGTTTCTTTAGAAGAGCATCATACTTTACTTCCAATTTAAGATAGGCTTTGTCTTTCTTTGCCTTCTTGGGTTTCCTACATTATGTAGTAAAATGGTCCAACTCATCACAGTTAAAGCACTTTATGTTTGATATATCAACAAATCCAGTTTTATAGCCAGTTTTGCTATCAGGCGTGTACTTCCCTTTTCCTTTCCAGCTGCTGTCTTTGTTGAAGGACACTGTCATTTGCTCTTGAAAAATCTTGGTTTCTTCACTCTAATGTTAGAGAATTTTCTAGCCAAGTAAGCCATTGATTTGTCTAGCTCATCAAGCTCATCAAAAGTGTAAAACTCATCTTCTTCATCCAATTCCAGTATGACTTGCTCTTTAGTGTCATTGACTCTTTTCTCACTTGTAGAAATTTTTGGAGTTTGGGATCTTTGCTCATCATTAAAGGTTTGTCCATCATTCACAATCAGTGCACTTGAGCTATCCATTACATATCCTTGACCAGCCCTTAATGATTTCTTTTGTGACGCCCTCAATCTCGGGGTTAGGAAATGAGGACTCACACACCTTTAATCTAATAATTAAATAAGCATAAACCCCAATTAACTACTAACAGGATCAACAGGATAAAGTATGATACAAGATTACAACTACCAATCATAAAATATAACTTACAACCCCAAAATATTATTAGATAAACAATATCGATTCCGGCTGGGAACCGACAGATAACCCATTGTAACTTTTCAGATTTCCTTCTAGGCGCGTACTCACTCAAAAATACCACTACCTGCTCTGGCAACCGGAAGCCCTCAACACGATAGGGCCCACCAGGTACGCTCTTACGAGCAGTGCGCCTAAGCCTGGCCATCTTCTTGCTTAACTGCCATGCTTAGATTAAAATAAAACATATGAGTATAAAACTCAGCAAGTAACTATAAAGCAGTTCTACGATATCAATTCACAATATACTTTACCAAACTCAGGGCATTCTACTTCATTTGTTCTAGATGGCAGATTTCCAGCTTTAGGGTCAAGGAAAGGTTATGAAGGATAATGTGGGGCTTTCAAGGAACAAGGCTCAATGTAGAACGAAAGCCGACATTCATCATAAATCATTAAAGGATCTAAATAGATCTTTCAGAAAGAGGAAAGCAACAATATTTCATTATATGGAATCAATCATATGATCAACAGATTAAAAATCAGGGTTCTCAAGCTTTAAGCTTCACATTAACATAATCAACTCTTTTCAAAACAATATAAACCATTTTCATTTTCTAGAATCAATTTACTGAACACAAAGTTTCAGTTCCCTTTTAAATAACCCATTAGAACCCTTGATTGGATCACTTTATCTTTCCATTTCATTATAATACAGGTGATCAGCCCGTACCGACCTCCATCCGGTCTTTAAGGTACCAATCGGCATAATTTCAGCCTTTAGTTGGACCAGCCCCGCTAGCCTCTTACCATGACTGGACTAGTCCCACTAGCCTCTTACGTCCCAATCCAATCCATCAGGAATTCGTTTGGAAAACCTTGAGTTGGAAAAACAAATAGGTTTTCTAAAATCCATTTTATCATTACCAAGAATATGAAATCATTCAGACTCTTTCGAGTGGAAACTCATTCTTAAGTCAAATTTTAAGAAAAACAAAGTTCAGGGAGTGGTTCAAAGATAAGCAAGGAACAATTCTTAAGGATTCTGTATCAAGGATAACAAGGTACTTAAGTTAGAGGGATCAACATCTGTTTAGGGATCAGTAGTGTGATCAAGAAGTGAGGTATCATTAGATAGGGTTTTAAAGGATAATTATAGGGTTCAATACAGTTCATGGCTTAATAAATAATTTGAAACAGAAAGGATAGGTTACCAAAAGGGTTGAATCAGTAAGCTTATCAATAACAGTGTATCAGAATCAAAACAGGTGATCTAAAGTCATTAACAGGGGATTCATTAAGTAACAATTCCATACTCTACATGGTATGAACAACATCCTCTCTATAATCATTTTCACAAGTAATGAGAGTTACTTGCCTGAATTTGCTTTCCTGAAGGTTGAACTACTGCCACCTAGTATACCCTTTCCTTTCCTAGCCTGAATGCCCTCATGCTCCGAATCTACAATAAAAATCAAAACCTTAATCAGTTTCTCAACTCTCGTTCCCGGAACGATCACTCAATTACGATAGCTCGATTATATTCTTGACTCAAATATACGAGTATAGCTTATACACATAAGCACATAGCACATAACACATTCCTTTCTTGTAACCTTTATATCTTAACAATCGACGCGTACTTGCTTAACCTTAACTATTTCCAAAATCACACTAATATAACTCTTACGAGTACATGATTTATTCACAACTAAATCTTTTGCGACCATAACTGTCACTTATAGTTCTTTAATAACAAATGATTTAATTCCCTTTTTCTTTTATTCCTTAATTCAAACCATAACAACAACCAATCACACAAATGAATCACATATCTCCTAGGATTTCACATGCAATCACTTAGCAAGGTATTGGAACCAAATCAGTCGCTTTTCAACTTATATATCATTCGGCCATACACATAAAGCACAACCATGTATACTCAATTTCAATCTCATATAATCAAACACAAATAATGCAAATTGCAAGAGTCATTTACGCAATTAAACTTCATCCTTTTTAATCAAAAATCCGAATCATAATCACATTAAGAATCGAAAATCAACACCTTTTTTTAATTATCAAAATTCGAACACAAATACCATCCAATCATTACAATGAAATCAAGTTCTCACTAGCCATTAAGATATTTAGCAAAAATCAATTTAATTCTCTTTTTAAGCCTAAGACCCATTCGGGTTTTTCAATAAATCCCACATGCAAGGATCAATTTTGATGTGCAAGTTGTATATCACATTTCCCACTTGTTTTAAACCTTAACTTAGTCATTCAATTCATTTTCATCAAGATTTTCTAATCACAAAATAAAACATCAATAATTATTTAGGCTTTAATCAAATTATTCATTCGACAAACATGCATTCACTTAATCATCAAGCAAATCTCTTCTAGACCCATTTTCTATTCGGCAAAATCAAGATTCACAACTCAAGGACTAAACTTTGACATGCATAACTTGTTCTAACATGCAATCACATTTTTCACTAATTAGGCTTAACTTTTACTAAGATCAAGTCATCAAATCCCATTTCCTTTCTAATTAACACAAAGCCGAATTATAACCCAACATGCAAACCTTATTTTTTGATTTTCTAAGCAACAATTCATTTACACACATCCAATTTCTTTTTAAAACAATCAATGCAATCCATTTATCAATCACATACTTGAGTTTCTAAAAATACAAAACCCTTTTTCAAACCCTCAAGAAACCAAAATATGCAAGGCTTAAAAATCAAATTAACATATCATAAAAAATCCACCGGCTCTCCTTGGATCATAGCTGGTGGTGGTCGAACTTAAGAGAGCCCGAAACGGGTCTCCTCTTGAGTTTTAAACCACTTAATCCTCTTGAATTCACTCTTATAGTTTTGTATCAAGAAATCAATTTCCTTGAACACTCCATAAAGATGATCACCAAAACACTTACACAAATACTCACATGCAAATGGAAATTGAGATATATACCGAAAATAGAGACTAAAGAGAGCAATATCTTCGAGTTGGAGTGAGGTTTGAGTGTTGCATGCAAGAGAGAGAGAGAGAAGAGATGGAGAGAGTCGAGAGAGAGAGAGTAGCCGAGAGGAAGAGAGTGAAAAAGAAAAGAGAAGGGGAGAGTGGAGTGCACGGGAAAGAAAAGAAAAAAGGGGGGAGATGGTTTATAAACTATCAAAGGCAAGGACATTTTAGTAATCTACTAAATCCCTTTTATACCTAATTGATTCTTTCTTTTTACTCAAATGTAAGAAAAATCAATTATAAAATATATCTCTCTCGGAAAGTCAAAAATTATTGCAAGTGACAATTTTAATAAGTAGATCTCGAAATTAGCTTTCCAACCATTACTCATAATAGATTTTTGATCGGACGCTTGATTTTATATGATTTTCGCAAGTTCGTGCTAATAATAACATTTTTCCACATAAAAATCAATTTAAAATGCAATGTCTACCAAATAAATCCATCCATTATTTTTAGAAAGTCCCTAGGACTATTATGAAGATAACAAAACAAATCCCATGTTTTTATCTTACTCAGATAATTTTATAAAAATACGCGAAGGTTAAATAAACCTGCATTTAAATCAAATAATTCCTTTAAATTCATAAAAATGTCACAGAGCACATAGTCATGCACACAGATAAGCAATCACACATATACGATCACATAACAATTCAGGTTTGATCAGAGAATTTGTCCTTCTTTAATCTTTACCCCTTTTTTTACGCGTATCGGGTCACGTTCATCCTGACGGCCCGACGCTCAGCGTTTCGATTACGCTTCTCATTATCATTATCGACCAACACGTCACTTCAGACGAAAAACTTTATTTAAACATTCATTTCACTCAATCACACATAATTCACATTTTATATTCTTTAAACCCTTATTAGGACGGGTTCCGTTCTACCTGACGGCCCGACAACACAGCTTAATTCCTAAGCTGACTCTTTAAATTGGAACATTTTTACTTACGCTCCTATATTCTAATATACATCAAAGACAATTAATCAACACTTAATCACATAATTAGAATCACATCACATAAAACATACTTTATTGACTTAATTACGTCGAAAAATTCTCAGTCGTCACAATCTACCCTCCTTAAAAGGATTCTGTCCCCAGAATCTAGTCTAAGCAAATAGATGGGGATACTTTTCTTTCATTTCGCTTTCTAATTCCCAAGTCGATTCTCCGACTAGCGGATTTCTCCACAATACTCTAACTAAAGGTACAACTTTATTCCTGAGCGTCCTCTCTTTTTGGTCCAAAATTCGAACTGGCTGTTCCACGTAAGACAAATCTGGTTGAATTTCCACTGGTTCTAATTCAATCACATGACTCGCATCCGCATTATTCTTCTTTAGAAGAGATACATGAAATACATTGTGCAAATGTTGCATTTGCGGAGGTAGCGCCAATTCATATGCCACCTTCCCAACTCGTCGCAATACTTCAAATGGTCCAATATACCTAGGACTCAACTTCTCCTTCTTTCTGAATCGGGTTAAACCCTTCCAAGGAGATATCTTTAATAAGACTTTGTCTCCAAATTCGAATTGCACATCTTTTCGTTCTTGATTTGTGTACTTTGCTTCGCGATCTTGAGCTGTAATTAATCTCTTTCGAATCATTTCTACCTTTTCCTATGTTTATTGAACTAGCTCTGGGCCAATTAATTTACGCTCACCAACTTCGTCCCAATATGTAGGGGATCTACATTTTCTTCCATACAACGCTTCATAAGGCGGCATGCCAATACTCGCGTGATAACTGTTGTTTTAGGAAAATTCAATCAACGAAAAATGATCGTCCCAATTTCCTTTGAAATCTATTGCACAGGTTCACAACATATATTCAATTATCTAAATTGTCCTTTCACTTTGTCCGTCCGTCTGCGGATGATATGTCGTACTCATTTTCAACTTAGTTCCCAAGTGATCATGGAATTGTCTCCAAAATCTCGAGTTGAACCTCGGATCTCTATCAGACACGATAGATACAGGAACTCCATGACGCATCATAATCTCATCCAAATACAATTTGACCAACTTTTCCAACGAAAACGTTTCATTTATCGGCAAGAAATGTGCTGACTTTGTCAACCGATCGATTACCACCCAAATTGCATCATGATTTGACTTGGTTTTAGGTAATCCTACCACGAAATCCATCGCTACATGTTCCCATTTCCATTCGGGTATATCCAGTGGCTGAAGCAATCCGCTCGGCCTTTGATGTTCCGCTTTGAGTCTTTGGCACGTGTAACATTTACTTATCCATTCTGCAATTTCCTTCTTCATGTTTGGCCACCAATAACTTTCTTTTAAATCCTGGTACATTTTCGTACTTCCAGGGTGAATTGAAAATCTCGAGTTATGCACTTCTTGCAAAATCTCGTGCGACATTAGGTATCCAAATACGCGAGTTAACACGGTATATTCCTTTTCCATCTTTTTGAACTTTAAGTTCTTCTCCCGTCAACTTATCCTTTTCGTGATTCATCACTTGCTCTTGACAGCATCGAATCTTTTCCAAAATTTTGGGTTGAAATGACATTGCATATATAGCTTCACCTCCAAATTCTGGAGTCTGCACTTCTATTTCCATCTTTTCAAAATCCTTGATTAATTCTTCCGATGATGTTAACATATTCAACCTTTCCTTGCGACTTAGAGCGTCTGCTACCACATTTGCCTTTCCAGGATGATAGTTTATCGCACAATCATAATCTTTGATCAATTCCAACCACCTTCTTTGTCTCATATTCAATTCCTTCTGAGTAAAGATATACTTTAAACTCTTATGATCTGTGTAAATCTCGCACTTTTCCCCGTACAAATAATGCCTCCAAATCTTAAGGGCAAACACAATTGCTGCCAATTCCAGATCATGCGTTGGATATTTTTGCTCGTGCGGCTTGAGTTTCCTTGACGCATATGCTATTACCTTTCCGTGTTGCATTAACACACATCCAAGTCCTTTATACGAAGCATCACTGAATATCACAAATTCCCCTTTTTCATCTGGTAATACCAATACTGGGGCGGTTACCAACCTCTTCTTTAACTCCTGAAAACTTTTCTCGCACTTTTCTGTCCAGACAAACTTCTCGTTCTTTCTTGTCAACTTCGTTAATGGGACATCAATCTTAGAAAAATCTTGCACAAACCTCCTGTAATATCCAGCTAATCCCAGAAAACTTCTGACTTCCGTAGGAGTCTTGGGTCTTTCCCAATTCATTACAGCTTCTATCTTGGCTAGATCCACTTTGATTCCTTCTTTATTAACTACATGACCAAGAAATTGTAATTCCTTTAGCCAAAATTCACACTTTGAAAACTTAGCGTACAGCTTCTCTTTCCTCAGAATTTCCAAGGAAATCCCCAAATGCTCCTTATGATCTTCTTCTGTCTTGGAGTAAATCAGTATATTGTCGATAAACACAATAACGAACTTATCCAAATATTGCTTGAACACTCTGTTCATAAGATCCATAAATGCGGCTGGCGCATTCGTCAAGCCAAATGCCATTACCAAAAACTCGTAGTGTCCATATCTTGTTCGAAATGCTATCTTGGGTATATCTTCCGCTTTGATCTTTAACTGATGATACCCAGATCTTAAATCAATCTTGGGGAAACACGAAGCTCCTTTTAACTGGTCAAACAAGTCATCGATCCGCGGTAGAGGGTACTTATTCTTAATCGTCAATTTATTCAATTCGCGATAATCAATGCACAACCTCATACTTCCATCCATTTTCTTTACAAACAACACCGGTGCGCCCCACGGGGAAACACTCGGTCGAATTACTCCTTTGTCCAACAATTCTTGTAACTGAGCTGCCAATTCCTTCATCTCGACTGACGCCATGCGATAGGGAGCTTTCGACACTGGTTCCGTTCCAGGAGCCAAATCAATCGTAAACTCGATCTCTCTATCTGGAGGTAGTCCAGACAATTCATCAGGAAACACATCCGGAAAATCTCTTACTATCGGAATATCCTCGATCCTTAAAGATTCCTTCTCCATATCCATGACATGAGCCAAATAAACTTCGCATCCTTGACGTATTAATCTTCTTGCCTCAATAGCCATTAGGAATTTCTTCTCTTGCCTCTTTCCTTTGAATATCACCTCTTCACCATCCTTGGTTCTTAACTTCACCTTTTTACTTTTACATTCTATTTGCGCTTCATGGTTTGACAACCAATCCATCCCTAGTATAACCTCAAATTCTCCTAACTTAAAGGGAATTAAGTCAGCAGAAAAGTGCCGACCTTCTATAATCACATCACAATCAGGACAAATCTTATTAACAATAACTTTCTCTTGATTTTCTACCTCTATAATCAAACTAGGTTCTAGAGGGTACGCAACACAATTTAACTTATCGAGAATACTTTCAGAGATAAAAGATCTAGTTGCTCCAGAATCCATCAATACTTTTACTTCTACTGAGTTAATAACAAGCATACATGCTACCACGTCCACATCTTGCACCGCATCTTTCATCGTCATGTTAAAGGTCCTAGCTCTGGGTTGAGCTGGTGGTGCTGGGAGAGATGGCGGTCCAGCAATCCTAAGAACATTAGCCTTCTGAACAGGCTCTTTACAATTCCTGGCCATATGGCCCACTTTACCACACTTGAAACAAGCCAAATCAGGCTTCCTCGCTCCACTTAGGCATTCTGAAGAGTAATGTCCCTTCTGGTTGCATTTAAAACATGTCACATCCAACTTATTACACCTTCCCGGGTGTCTCTTTCCACAATTCTTGCATTCTTGAATTTGGGGCCTGTTATCCTTCCCCGGCTGTCCTGCTTTCTGGAAACGGTTCTTCTGAGCTCCGTTACCGGGTTTAAATTTCTGAAATTTTTGGTTCTGACCTCCACCATTCTTGCCAAACTTCCCTCTAAACTTTGAACTTCCTTGCTCTTGCTCTGAGCTTTCAAATTTCCTCTTTCTTCCTTCATTTTCTCTCCTTGCAGCTTCCCGCTCACCTTCCACTATCATTGCCTTTTGAACCAAGGAAGCATAATTCTTGATCTCTAACAATGCTACTTGACTCCTAATCCACGGCTTAAGTCCCTGTTGGAACCTCTTAGCCTTCTTCGCTTCCGTATTCACATACTCAGGTACGAATCTAGACAACTCCGAGAATTTTACTTCATATTCTGCTACTGACATATCCTCTTGTCTAAGGTCTAGAAATTTCATTTCCAATTGATCTTGCATATAGCTCGGCAAATACTTCTCCAGAAACATCTCAGTGAACTTCTCCCATGTTAAGTCCTTACCTTCCAACAACGCCTTCGAAGACTCCCACCAGAAACTTGCTTCATCTTTAAGGTAATAACTTGCATACTGAGCTTTCTTGTCATCCTTAACTTCTGCTAACTCAAAAGCTTTTTCCATTTCTCTCAACCACGACTGAGCTTTAATCGGGTATGGCAAACCTAAGAACTCTAGGGGATGAACGGATTGAAAGTGTTTAAAATTTCCAACTTTAGGGGCCACAGGTTGTTGCAAGAGCTGAGCAAGTCTGCTCATCATGGTGGTTTCTGGGTTTACTTTTGGGTCTTGTGTGAGAATTTCTTCTTCTTGGTGATTTGGTGAGTTGGCCATTTCTTACAAACCTGATTGAGCAATTATTTAGCAATATGATGGCATGTCATATATAACAACAGTTTCTATAAAATCTCTTTTGTGGGTTTTTTAAGTTTTACCCAATTTACACATGCAATCCTATTACTACATAATTCTCATATCAGTGTTGTTTTATCATGGCACGAAGTAGGGTATTATGAATTTTAAACATGGTGGTATGGAAACATGATATTGAGAACAATTTATGAGATATTTAGGGTACACAATGGAAAGTAAGACCACTGATTTATTTTAAACAAAGGGTACATAAAGAAAAGTCTGGCTATTACAAGTTCTGAAATAAGGTACAATAATATAGCAGGGTTAAACAGAGGAAAAACTGGAAAATATCCCCTATCTACCCCTAACTTCTAACAAATACTGCTACAACATAGTTCTGAAATACAACAAGATAAATGAAAAAGGGATCCCGGTATCTGACCAAGTATCCCAAAGCCTACTGGCGTAGAAAAACAACAATCTACGGGCTCAACCAACAGTCCCGTCTAATCATACAGAATCTCTCTCAACACAACCAACATCCAGCGAATGATCTTATGTAGCCTCCGGGCCTCAGCATCACTAGTGGATGGTCCCTCATCCAATCTCCTCCTAGCAACTTGCTCCATCAACTGAATCCTAGCTCTTCACTCCTCCATCACTACTGAAGTCCTCTGCCTAGAGTCTTGAATCAGCCTATCCACTAAAGCTCCTAACTCAGGAATGCGGGAGTACACAAAGTCTCGATCCTGGGCTAACTTGCCACCAACACTAACATGTACAGTCTTAGGCATCTCAGACTCTGGCTCAGGGGCATGGGTCACTAAATCTGGCCTCAAGGGTGAAATCTGCATAGGGATCTCACTACTCTCAGAAGGGTCCTCCTCTAGGTCTGAACTAATATACACAGGCTCCTCTAGAGAGGGTGGAATGGGGTCCACTGGGGTATCAGTCAAACTAATCTTTGAGTCTGAGTCACTACCACTATTAGGATCCTGAGATAAAACACAAAACAGCAACCAAGAAACAATGTTAGGGTTAAATAAGCATAAACCCCGATTAACTACTAACAGGATCAACAGGATAAAGTATGAGACAAGATTACAACTACTAATCATAAAATATAACTTACAACCCCAAAATATTATTAGAAAAACAATATCGATTCCGGCTGGGAACCGACAGATAACCCATTGTATCTTTTCATATTTCCTTCTAGGCGCGTGCTCACTCAAAAATACCACTACCTGCTCTGGCAACCGGAAGCCCTCAACACGATAGGGCCCACCAGGTAAGCTCTTACGAGCAGTGCGCCTAAGCCTGGCCATCTTCTTGCTTAACTGCCATGGTTAGATTAAAACAAAACATATGAGTATAAAACTCAGCAAGTAACTATAAAGCAGTTCTACGATATCAATTCACAATATACTTTACCAAACGCAGGGCATTCTACTTTATTTGTTCTAGGTGGCAGATTTCCAGCTTTAGGGTCAAGGAAAGGTTATGAAGGATAATATGGGGCTTTCAAAGAACAAAGCTCAATGTAGAACGAAAGCCGACATTCATCATAAATCATTAAAGGATCAAAATAGATCTTTCAGAAAGAGGAAAGCAACAGTATTTCATTATATGGAATCAATCATATGATCAACAGATTAAAAATCAGGGTTCTCGAGCTTTAAGCTTCACATTAACATAATCAACTCTTTTCAAAACAATATAAACCATTTTCATTTTCAAGAATCAATTTACTGAATAGAAAGTTTCAGTTCCCTTTTAAATAAACCATTAGAACCCTTGATTGGATCACTTTATCTTTCCATTTCATTATAATACGGGTGATCAGCCCGTACCGACCTCCATCCGGTCTTTAAGGTACCAATCGGCATAATTTCAGCCTTAAATTGGACTAGCCCCGCTAGCCTCTTACCATGAATGGACTAGTCCCACTAGCCTCTTACGTCCCAATCCAATCCATCAGGAATTCGTTTGGAAAACCTTGAGTTGGAAAAATAAATAGGTTTTCTGAAATCCATTTTATCATTACCAAGAATATGAAATCATTCAGACTCTTTCGAGTCGAAACTCATTCTTAAGTCAAATTTTAAGAAAAACAAAGTTCAGGGAGTGGTTCAAAGATAAGCAAGGAACAATTCTTAAGGAGATTCTGTATCAAGGATAGCAAGGTACTTAAGTTAGAGGGATCAACATCTGTTTAGGGATCAATAGTGTGATCAAAAAGTGAGGTATCATTAAATAGGGTTTGCAAGGAAAATTATAGGGTTCAATACAGTTCATGGCTTAATAAATAACTTGAAACAGAAAGGATATGTTACCAAAAGGGTTGAATCAGTAAGCTTATCAATAACAGTGTATCAGAATCAAAATAGGATATCTCAAGTCATTAACAGGGGATTCATTAAGTAACAATTCCATACTCTACATGGTATGAACAACATCCTCTCTATAATCATTTTCACAAGTAATGAGAGTTACTTGCCTAAATTTGCTTTCCTGAAGGTTGAACTACTGCCACCTAGTATACCCTTTCCTTTCCTAGCCTGAATGCCCTCACGTTCCGAATCTACAATAAAAACCAAAATCTTAATCAGTTTCTCAACTCTCGTTCCCGGAACGATCACTCAATTACGATAGCTCGATTATATTCTTGACTCAAATATACGAGTATAGCTAATACACATAAGCATATAACACATAACACATTCCTTTCTTGTAACCTTTATATCTTAACAATCGACGCGTACTTGCTTAACCTTAACTATTTCTCAAATCACACTAATCTAACTCATACGAGTACATGATTTATTCACAATTAAATCTTTTGCGACCATAACTGTCACTTATAGTTCTTTAATAACAAATGATTTAATTCCCTTTTTCTTTTATTCCTTAATTCGAACCATAACAACAACCAATCACACAAATAAATCACATATCTCCAAGGATTTCACAAGCAATCACTTAGCAAGGTATTGGAACCAAATCGGTCGCTTTTCTACTTATATATCATTCGGCCATACACATAAAGCACAACAATGTATACTCAATTTCAATCTCATATAATCAAACACAAATAATGCAAATCGCAAGAGGCATTTACGCAATTAAACATCATCCTTTTTAATCAAAAATACGAATCATAATCACATTAAGAATCGAAAATCAACACCTTATTTTAATTATCAAAATTCGAACACAAATACCATCCAATCATTACCATGCAATCAAGTTCTCACTAGCCATTAAGATATTTAGCAAAAATCAACTTAATTCTCTTTTTAAGCCTAAGACCCATTCGGGTTTTTCAATAAATCCCACATGCACGGATCAATTTTTACATGCAAGATGTATATCACATTTCCCACTTGTTTTAAACCTATTTAGTCATTCAATTCATTTTCATCAAGATTTTCGAATCATAAAACAAAACATCAATAATGATTTAGGCTTTAATCAAATTATTCATTCGACAAGCATGTATTCACTTAATCATCAAGCAAATCTCTTCTAGACCCATTTTCTATTTGGCAAAATCAAGATTCACAACTCAAGGGCTAAACTTTGACATGCATAACTTGTTCTAACATGCAATCACATTTTTCACTAATTAGGCTTAGCTTTTACTAAGATCAAGTCATCAAATCCCATTTCCTTTCTAATTAACACAAAGCCGAATTATAACCCAAAATGCAAACCTTAATTTTTGATTTTCTAAGCAACAATTCATTTACACACATCCAATTTCTTTTTAAAACAATCAATGCAATCCATTTATCAATCACATACTTGAGTTTCTAAAAATACAAAACCCTTTTTCAAACCCTCAAGAAACCAAAACATGCAAGGCTTAAAAATCAAATTAACATATCATAAAAACTCCACCGGCTCTCCTTGGATCATAGCCGGTGGTGGTCGAACTTAAGAGAGCCCGAAACGGGTCTCCTCTTGAGTTTTAAGCCACTTAATCCTCTTGAATTCACTCTTATAGTTTTGTATCAAGAAATCAATTTCCTTGAACACTACCATAAAGATGATCACCAAAACACCTACACAAATACTCACATGCAAATGGAAATTGAGATGTATACCGAAAATAGGGACCAAAGATAGCAATATCTTTGAGTTTGAGTGAGGTTTGAGTGTTGCATGCAAGAGAGAGAGAGAGAAGAGATGGAGAGAGCCGAGAGAGAGAGAGAGTAGCCGAGAGAGAGAGAGTAAAAAAGAAAAGAGAAGGGGAGAGTGGAGTGCACGGGAAAGAAAAGAAAAAAGGGGGGGTATGGTTTATAAACTATCAAAGTCAAGGGCATTTTAGTAATCTACTAAATCCCTTTTATACCTAATTGATTCTTTCTTTTTACTCAAATGTAACAAAAATCAATTATAAAATATATCTCTCTCGGAAAGTCGAAAATTATTGCAAGTGACAATTTTAATACGTAGATCTCGAAATTAGCTTCCCAACCATTACTCATAATAGATTTTTGAGCGGACGCTTGATTTTATATGATTTTCGCAAGTTCGTGCTAATAATAACATTTTTCCACATAAAAATCAATTTAAAATGCAATGTCTACCAAATAAATCCATCCATTATTTTTAGAAAGTCCCTAGAACTATTATGAAGATAACAAAACAAATCCCATGTTTTTATCTGTTAGGTCACACACACACTGTAGAGGGGGGTGAATACAGTGTATAGCACAATCAAATCGAACTTTAATAACTCAAGTAACAGAAAACAAACTTTATTGAAACAATAAACTCTGTTACAGTATGGAACTGTTCTCTCTCAGTGATGAACAAATATCACGAGAGCTTCTAGGGTTACAATGAATAATCTTCTCGATTGTGATAACACTTATAGTGTAAACCCTATGTCTGTGTTTATATACTACACAGTTACAAGATAATCGCTAATTGATATGGAATATAATTCTGCTTCCTAAAATATATCAATCAGATATCTTTTCTTCCAAGTATTCTATTCTTCATAGAATTCCATCTTCATGCATATCTCTTCTTATGTTTGTCTCGATCTTCTTTCCTTTAACCAGCTGCATTCCTTATCTGAACATCCTTCAGTACTTAAGTTCTGATATCCATCTTCAGATGATTATCTCCTGATAATATATGTACTGATATCCTTAAGTCCTGACTTCCAGTAAGTACTGATTTATCCTGTTTAAGTAAGATCTGAAAACTAAACATAAATCACATTAGCCATGACATTATCAAATATATCTAACAATCTCCCCCAACTTGTAAATTAGAATAATATACAAGTTTAACAAATATTTGATGATGTCAAAAACATTAAGTACAAATGCATGAGAATTTGACTAGATAACTACAACTTACAGTCCTTAAAGCTTTACCAATCTTTAACTTCTGATAACAACTTCAGTCTGTATTCATATCAGAATTTAAGCAGTTGTAGATCTTGATTTGGCTTCATCTTCTGATCTCTCTGATGTCAGGAGTTGTTCTGAGATAGTTCTTCAACAAACATCTCTCAGCATATCTGAGTTCATCAATCATCCTCCTTTTAGCATCTTTAAGTTCTGCAGTATCTTCACCAATTTGAAAGATTGCAGCCCTGAGATCATTAATTCTAGCTTTCCTTATGTCCTGATCCAGTCTGATCAAATATGCCTTGTCAGACTCAAGATTGAATTCCACAGCCCTGTAACCCAGAAAGGTAGTTATAATCTTAGAAAAATTGGGCTTCATCTCAACAATATCACCCTTGTGATCTCTGTACTTTGGAAGATATGAGCTGTCAGACTTAACAGAATAAAGCTTTTTCTGTTTCTGAATTTGACACTTCAAAAAGTTTGCAGCACTTTCTGTTATTTTGTCATTCACTTGAAGTAAGAATGATACATGTTCCAGTTCTTCAAAATACTTCAGTGGAATGGCATTTTCCCTTATATGATAAACCCTACCATCTGTCATGAAGTACAACAAGATGTGTTCTTTCAAGTAGGTATGGTAAACCATTTGTACAGATTTTAGTTGATTCAATCTCTCAGGAGTTGCTCCAATACCTGGTTCACTTAAGGAAGTTGGATCATTGGTTGTGTTCTGTATTCTTCTTTCATCAGCACTTCCCAATCCAGTTTTATCTCTTGCTTCCTTTCCAGTAACCACTTTTGCTTCAAAACCACTTGCAGCAGTCTTCAAAGGTTGAGTCATCCTGCTTGACTTGAAGGCCCAGAAAATAGCTAAGTTCCCCCATCATACTCATTTGATACCTTGACTGCATCAGTTTGGCAAATTTCTTGCAAAGTCTGTCATTTGTAGAACCAAAAATGATATCATCAACATAAATCTGGACCAGAAGTAAGTCCTTTCGATGGTTGAGGTAGAACAGTGTTTTGTCTATTGTTCCTCTGTTAAATCCACTTTCCAGAAGAAACTGAGCTAAAGTCTCATACCATGCTCTTGGAGCTTGCTTAAGTCCATAAAGTGCTTTATCAAGCCTGTAGACATAATCTGGATATTTGGAATCTACAAAGCCTGGAGGTTGTTCAACATATACTTCTTCCTCCAATTCTCCATTGAGAAAAGCGCTTTTCACATCCATTTGAAAGACAGTAAACTTTTTGTGAGCAGCATAAGCCAAAAATATCCTTATGGCTTCCAATCTAGCAACTTGTGCAAATGTTTCATCATAATCAATTTCCTCCTGTTGAGAATATCCTTTTGCAACCAGCCTTGCCTTATTCCTTGTAATTATGCCATCACTATCAGTTTTGTTTCTGAATACCCATTTTGTACCAACAACAGATCTATTTTTTGGTCTTGGCACTAGGGTCCAAACTTTGTTTCTTTCAAATTCATTTAACTCTTCCTGCATTGCTTGCACCCAATCAGCATCTTGAAGAGCTTCTTCCACTTTCTTTGGCTCAGTTTGAGAAAAAAAAGAATTGTAAATACATTCACTTGAAGTAGCTGTTCTAGTTCTGACACCTGCATCAGGATTTCCAATTATCAAATCAGGTGTATGTGATTTAGTCCACTTCCTTGCAGATGGAAGGTTCTCTCTAGAACTGGATGCTCCCCCATGATTCATGCTGTCTTCATTAACATTTTCTGATGCTCCCCCTGAAACTATGCTCTCTGAGTTGGATTCTTCAGAAATTAGATTTTCAGAACTATTAGAACTTGGCTTATCAGAACTTGACGAATCAGAACTTGAAGAGCCAAATGTATGTTCTGATGCTTCTTGAGATGTGGTTAGATCTTGAGTATGCTCCCCCTGCATAGGTGCATCTTCCTTTGACGTAGTCACCACAGTTTCAATAACATCAGAGTTTAATCCATCACAGTTTGCAGTATCAGGATTTAGATTGTCAGGATTTTCAGTATCAGAATTTGAGTCTTCATTTTCAAATCTCAGCTGATCATGATCAATAAAATCTTCAAGTCCAGTAATCTTCTTATCATCAAAAGAGACATTGATAGATTCCATGACCACTTTTGTTCTCAAGTTATAGACTCTGAAGGCTTTTATGGAAAGTAGGTATCCAACAAAGATTCCTTCATCAGCTTTTAGATCAAATTTGGATAGCTATTCAGGATGAGTCTTAAGAACAAAACACTTGCATCCAAATACATGAAAATACTTCAGATTTGGCTTCTTTTTCTTCACCATCTCATATGGTGTCTTTTCTTGCTTGTTAATGAGTGTTGCATTCTGAGTAAAACAAGCAGTCTGCACAGCTTCAGCCCAGAAATAGGTTGGAAGCTTGCTTCATCAAGCATTGTACGTGCAGCTTCAATGAGAGTTCTATTCTTTCTTTCAACAACTCCATTTTGCTGTGGAGTTCCAGGAGCAGAGAATTCCTGTTTGATTCCATGGTTTTTGCAGAACTCTTCCATTATCAAATTCTTGAACTCAGTACCATTATCACTTCTTATTATCTTCACTGAGTCTTTGACCAATTTATCCAGTTGTTTGACATGATCAATCAAGAGAGATGCAGTTTCACTTTTTATGTGCAAGAAATACACCCATGTGTATCTGGTGAACTCATCCACTATGACCATAGCATATTTATTCTTTGCAATAGACATGACATTTACTTGACCAAATAGATCAACATGTAGAAGGTGATAAGGCTCAAGAATTGATGATTCAGTCTTGCTCTTGAATGAGGATTTCCTTTGTTTAGCCTTCTGACAAGAATCACAAAGGCAATCAGGAGCAAATACTGACTTTGGCAGTCCTCTCACAAGATCTTTCTTGACTAGTTCATTTATATTGTTGAAATTTAAATGAGAGAGTTTCTTGTGCCAATTCCAGCTTTCTTCAATTGATGCTCTACTCATCAGACATATTACAGAACCATCAGTACTTGTTGAAAGCTTGGATTCATAAATGTTACCACGCCTGTATCCTTTCAGAATAACTTTGCCTGTAGATTTACTTACAACTTCACAGTGTTCTTCAAAGAAATCCACATGATAACCTCTGTCACAGATTTGACTAACACTCAGCAGATTGTGTTTAAGTCCTGAGACTAGAGCTACTTCTTTAATGATGATATTCCCAAGATTGATATTGCCATATCCCAATGTTTTTCCAATGTTTCCATCTCCATAAGAAATACCTGGGCCAGCCTTCTCCACAAAGTCTGATAGCAGGGCTTTATTTCCAGTCATATGTCCTGAGCATCCACTGTCCAGAACTAGGATGTTTTTCCTGTTGCCCTGCAATCACAAAGACCACTAATTATTAGTTTTAAGGACCCAGACATGCTTGGATCCTTTGGCCTTATTAAGTCTGTTAACATATGCAGCGGATTTAGCATCAGAGTTTATGTTAACATTTTTCTTATCAGAATTTACACTATCAGACTTTGAATCAGAACTTACACTAGAAGGAACAATGGTAACTTTCTTTAAAGAAGGTTTTATTTGATAATAATCATAGTACAAACTATGATATTCCTTACAAGTATAAATGGAATGCCATAAACTACCACAATAAAAACAAGGATTTTGTGGCTTATATCTAACAGACTGACTCTTAACTCCTGACTTTGAAGGTAAGGAGTTTATGTTCTTATTCTTCCTGCAAAAAGAAGCCAGATGGTTAGAACTTCCACAGTTATGACACATTTTCCTAGGAGCTTCAGGAACAGGCTTATAATCATTGCTTTTATTCACACCTTCCTTTCCATTCCTATTTTTCCTAGGTGATTTTACCTTGTTTGCATTCTTAACATCTTTCAGCTTATGCTTAAGCTGCTTCTTAGTCATTATGCCTACGTTTACTTCAGTTGTCTTTTCCTGTTTTAGTTTGTCAGAAGTTAATTCCTTTTTAACTTCTGATTTCTCATTATCAGACTTTACAGCTACAAACTTAACAGGTTTTAACTTTGGCTTTTGTTTAACAACTACAGGCTTAATATCTACAGTTCCTTTATCATTCTTATCCTCTCCATAACCTAAGCCCTCTTTCTAGTTTTCACTACTTAACAAATTCTGAGTTGTTCTGCCAGAGTTAGTCCAAGTTCTGATAATCTCTCTTTCCTTTTCTAACTCAGTTTTAGAGATTCATTCATTTGAAGCACTTCATTTCTAACATAGAAAGCATCATCTCTATCTTTCTGAGTTTGATGGAACATGACTAACTCTTTTTCTAAATAATCATTCCTCTTTTTGCAAGCAAGATTTTTAGAAGTTAATCTTTCACATGTTAAAGTTTGATCTCTATAACTAATGAAAATGGTTTTAAGATATCTTCTGAACTCATTAATATCATCAGTATGAAAGGCATAAGTAGTTTGAGGTACCTTTAATTCAGCAGCTTCAGAACTGCTTTCAGCACTTGCCTTATCAGCATTTGCCATCAAGGCATAATTCTCCTCACTTTCAGAATCTGAGGTGTTTCTCCAGCTTTTCTTCTTTGTGACAAGAGCCTTGCCTCTGTCACTCTTCACTTTCTTGCAATTAGGAGATATGTGGCCTTTCTCACCACAGTTGTAGCATTTGACATTTGTATAATCTCCTCTATCAGACTTTCCTCCTCTGCCCTCAGATTTTCTGAAATTTTTCTTATCAGAAATTATGCCTTTCCTAAAAAACTTCTTTCCCTTCCTGAACTTCCTGTATGCAATCTTTGTGATCCCTTTCACCATAAGAGCACACAGCTTCATCATCTCTTCATCAGCATCCGTTTCAGGCAAGCTTTCAGATTCTGAGTCATCATCACTTTCAGAACTTGATGACTCGGTATCAGACTTTGTGAAGAGAGCTTTACCCTTGTCTTTCCTGGAGGTAGCTGCCTTGGGGGATTCTTCTTCAGCCTTAAGAGCAACTGTCCTTGACTTTCCTCCTTCCCTCTTGCTTCTTTGTTCCATCTCAAGTTCACGAGTCTTGAGCATTCCATAAATTTCATCAAGAGTTGTTTCATCAAGATTATAGTTGTCTCTTATTGTTGTTGCCTTCAAATCCCAGCATTCAGGAAGAGCTAACAGGAATTTAAGGTTTGAATCTTCAAATCATACTCCTTATTAACCAGTGACAAATCATTCAAGAGTTTGACAAATCTATCATATAAATCAGTCAATGACTCATTAGCCTTTGAGTCAAAGTGTTCATACTCTTGAGTGAGTATTGTCTTCCTGTTCTTCTTAATCGTATCCGTTCTCTGACATCTTGTTTCCAAAGCATCCCATATATCCTTTGCAGTCTTGCAGTTTATTACCCTGTTTGACATTACATTATCAATAGCACTATGCAGTAAGTGTCGTACCTTAGCATCCTTAGCAATTGATACGATATCTTCAGCAGTGTAATCACTCTTCTCATTTGGTATAGACTTTGCTGCTTCACCTGCAACTGCAACAGCGAGCTTGGTTGGTTTGTGAGGCCCTTCCTTGATTCTATCAAGATATTCTGGATCTGTAGCTTCCAGAAACATGGTCATCCTCACCTTCCATATGGCATATTCAGATGGTCTCAATATGGGAACTCTAATAGTCTCATATCAACTTTGAATTTGTGTCTTTGGAGGTTCTTCAGCTTTGGTGAGCTTAGTTGGAGTTTCTGCTTCAGATATGATTGTGTTTGGATCTTAAACTGTTTGTGTGTTAACAGACAGGCTCTAATACCACTTGTTAGGTCACACACACACTATAGAGGGGGGTGAATACAGTGTATAGCACAATCAAATCGAACTTTAATAACTCAAGTAACAGAAAACAAACTTTATTGAAACAATAAACTCTGTTATAGTATGGAACTGTTCTCTCTCAGTGATGAACAAATATCACGAGAGCTGCTAGGGTTACAATGAATAATCTTCTCGATTGTGATAACACATATAGTATAAACCCTATGTCTGTGTTTATATACTACATAGTTACAAGATAATCGCTAATTGATATGGAATATAATTCTGCTTCCTAAAATATATCAATCAGATATCTTTTCTTCCAAGTATTCTATTCTTCATAGAATTTCTTCTTCATGCATATCTCTTCTTATGTTTGTGTCGATCTTCTTTCCTTTAACCAGCTGTCTTCCTTATCTGAACGTCCTTCAGTACTTAAGTTATGATATCCATCTTCTAATGATTATCTCCTGATAATATAAGTACTGATATCCTTAAGTCCTGACTTCCAGTAAGTACTGATTTATCCTGTTTAAGTAAGATCTGAAAACTAAACATAAATCACATTGGCCATGACATTATCAAATATATCTAACATTATCTTACTCAGATAATTTTATAAAAATGCGCGAAGGTTAAATAAACCTTCATTTAAATCAAATAATTCCTTTAAATTCATAAAAATGTCGCAGAGCACATAGTCATACACACAGATAAGCAATCACACATATACGATCACATAACAACTCAGGTTTGATCAGAGAATTTATCCTTCTTTAATCTTTACCCCTTTTTTTACGTGTATCGGGTCACGTTCATCCTGACGGCCCGACGCTTAGCGTTTCGATTACGCTTCTCATTATCATTATCGACTGATACGTCACTTAGGATGAAATACTTTATTTAAACATTCATTTCACTCAATCACACATAATTCACATTTAATATTCTTTAAACCCTTATTAGGACGGGTTCCTTTCTACCTGACGGCCCGACAACACAGCTTAATTCCTAAGCTGACTCTTTAAATTGGAACATTTTTACTTACGCTCCTATATTCTAATATACAGCAAAGATAATTAATCAACACTTAATCACATAATTAGAATCACATCACATAAAACATACTTTATTGACTTAATTACGTCGAAAAATTCTCAGTCGTCACATCTTTTGAATCATTTCAAGTTCATAAGTTTTCAGAACCCCATAGAGCACTTCCGGTGTGATTCTACTCAAATCCCTTCCTTTTCTGATTGCAGAGATCTTTTGTTCCAAATGATCAGGGAGAGTAAGCAAGAACTTCAAATTCACTTCTTCAACATTATAAAATTTATCATGAAGCTGCAAGTCATTTATCAGCTTATTAAACCTTACAAACACATCAGTAATACCCTCCTTTGGTTTAGCCATAAAACCCTCATACTGAGAAATCAATATCCTTCTTTGATTTGACCTAATCTCCTCAGTTCCTTCACAGAGTATCTCAATCTTTTCCCAGATCTGTTTAGCAGTGTCACAGTTGATAATGTTATTATACATTACATTGTCAAGTGACTCAATTAGTATCAGTTGCAAAGACTGTCTAGGGAAACTTTCTCTCTTTTAATATCAGTATACTCAGAGGGATCCTTGGGAGCAAAATGAGCTGGAATAACCATGTCACCATCTGTGGTTTCATCAGCTCTAACCATAGGAGTGAAGGACCCATTCTTGAGGATCTGAATATAAAGGTGATTGGCCATTCTTATAAACAACAACATTTTCTTTTTCCATAAAGTGTAGTTGGCCTTATCAAAGGGAGGAAAATTGGTACTACTGATTTTTTGTGTATTCATTTTTCCAAGATCTAATCCGTTTACTTTCAGATTTTGCTCTGATACCACTTGTTAGGTATGAATACAACACAGGGGGGGTGAATGTGTTTTGGCTTAAATGTTTACTTTTTGATCGACTTTGGCTTTAGCAGTTGGTTGTTATAAATGATTTGGTAGAATAGATGTTAAACATAAATAACAATGCAAATATGTAAAACGAAGATCTTCAAAACTCACTTAATTTTATATTAAAAATCAAGCAGTGTTTTGCTACAAAATCTCTAAGTTCTTGGTTTAGAACTTAGCTTCTTTCTTGAGAGAGAATACAAGATTTTCTATCTAGATTGTTACAACTGACTAAGGACCAGTGTTAACTTTATAACTCAGTTAACTACTGGTTTACACAGTATGTAATAAACATGCTATTAGCTTTTCTACACTGTCACTTGTCATTTCTATTTATTTAAAAGCAAATCTTCCATTTCTGGCTTAGCATATCTTTAGCATCCCGTGTTTACTTTAATCTTCCCCTGTCAATTAATCTTTGCCATTGATGTTGCACATCTCTCAAGCTGCTTTTTGTAGAATTGTCAATCCAGCTGTGTGAATTATTTGTTGATTTTCAACCTTGGATATCGAACTGTTCTGCAATTCTGTACTTAGAGAAATTTCTTCACTTCGAGATCTCCAAGTAACTATAGAGAACTCGATATCTCGATAGGCATGTTGTCTTGTCGATATCTCTGAAACTTTATTGTTGACTTGATTTATCGACAACTCTGAGTTCTCTAGTGAATTTTGGTTTATCGATAACTCAAAGTTCTCTAATGGACTTTGGCTTATCGATAACTCAGAGTTCTCTAATGAATGTATACTTGTCGATATCTCTGAGTTCTCGAATGGGTATCTGAATTATCGATATCTCCAATAGCATTTCCTGAGTTCTCGATAGACAATGCCTGAGTTCTCGATAGGTCTTTCTGAGTTCTCGATAGGTTTTTCTGAGTTCTCGAATGACTTCTCTATAACACTAATTCTGTGACTTGTAGAGATCTTGACTTAGAATGTTTTTCACCAAACATTATTATTCAACTCCAAGCTTCTTCATAATTCTTCTGAGGCATGACCTTCTTCATCTTCATCCAGATAGAATTCTTAGGCTTGACACTATTTAGGGAAAAATGCTCCAGTCTGCTCCATTTACATTTTACAGACAATAAGTGTTACAAGTATGAATTACAGATTAAGGTTACAATACAACTTACTTAGGGTTGGCCCCAAGCTTAACTGATTGCTAATGACATTGTCAGCATCAGTAATCTTTGACATCATCTATTATATAACTGATTGCTAATGGCATTCTCAGCATCAGTAATCTTTGACATCATCTATTATATAACTGATTGCTAAAGACATTGTCAGCATCAGTAATCTTTGACATCATCTATTATATAACTGATTGCTAATGACATTGTCAACATCAGTAATCTTTGACATCATCTATTATATATTACACACATTTTAAAGTCGGGGCAGAGAAGGTTCGCCGGTATAGCTGATTATCTTCAAGAAAGAAACGGGCAACCTTATACTTGAGGTATCATGCTTTGTTCTGGTCTTCCGGCAGGGTCCCGTCCTTAAGATAAGCTATGTAAGGAGTCATCCAGTTATCCGGGCTGCTGACACATAATACCTCGGGCCGGTCGGTGCTGGGTGCGCCGAGCTCCTCGAAGTAGATCGAACTGCTTAAGTCTGAAGTATTCTAGACGAGCTTGGACAGCTCATCTACCTTCGCATTTTCTTCCCTGTTTATTTGCAAGATGGTTGAGTCCGGGATGGTTTCCAGGATACTTCTCACCATTTCCTGATATCGAGCAAGTTTGGGATCCTTTGTAATATATTCACCGCTGGTCTGCTTTACCACGATTTGAGAGTCACTATAGATGGTTAAACGTCTTACCCCAAGGGATTTGGCTAGCCTGAGTCCGGAGAGGAGAGCTTCATATTCGGCCTGGTTGTTTGTTGCTTTGAAAGCGAAGGTTATGGCTTGTTGGATTGTGAAACCGCCCGGGCTGGAAAGGATTAGGCCAGCCCTGGACCTCTCGACTGTTGTCGAACCATCAACATGTTATGTCCAAGAATTTCGGTTGCTAGTCTCCTTTTCTTCTCCGGATTGGATTTTAGGTGTCTCCGGGACTTCAGGAAAGGTACATTCCATGACGAATTCGGCCAACGCCTGGGCTTTTATAGTTGTCCTTGGGATAAATTTGATATTGAACTGCCTCAATTCAATCGCCCATTTGACCAATCTCCCAGAGGCATCTGGCTTATGAATGATTTTCCGTAGTGGTTGGTTAGTGATCACCATGATTTCTCGGCCCTGGAAATACTGCCTTAGCTTTCTGCTCGAGTGCACAAGAGCCAGGGCGAATTTCTCCAAGTTTGGGTACCGGGTTTCAGCGTCCTTTAGGACCCGACTTACATAGTATACCGGGCTTTAGGAATCACTTTCGTCCCTGATGAGTGTAGAGGATACCGCTCTTTCTTCGGCTGTAATATAGAGATAAAGAAGCTCTCCAGGCTTTGCTTTTGACAGAATAGGCGGGTTCATCAGATGTCGTTTGACTTCCTCAAACGCTATTTGGCACTCCGGGGTCCAATCGATCAGCTTTTTATTTTGGGCTCCTTTTAACAGCTCGAAGAAAGGCAATCACCTTTCTGCCAATTTTGGGATAAATCTGCGAAGGGCTGCCAAGCATCCTGCGAGCTTCTGAATATCCTTTTGAGTTTGGGGAACCGTCATTTCCATTATAGCTTTGATTTTTTCCGGGTTGGCTTCTATTTCCCGCTCACTGACTAGAAAACTGAGAAATTTCCCAGAGGGGACCCCGAAAGCGCACTTCTCCGGGTTCAGCTTCATATTGTACCTTCTCAGATTGTCGAAGCATTCCTTGAGGTCTTTGATGTGATCCGGGATTGTGACTGACTTACAGATCATATCATCGACGTAAGATTCCATGTTCCTGCCCAGCTGATTTTTGAAGATGGTATTCATCATTTTCTGGTACGTTGTCCCGGCGTTGATTAACCCGAACGGCATCATAACAAAAGCGAAGACAGCCCGGTGTGTAATAAACGCCGTCTTCGCGATATCTGCCGGATTCATTCTGACTTGGTTGTATCCCAAAAAAGCATCCATGAAGCTTAGCATAACATGACCAGAGGTTGCATCTATCAGCTGGTCGATGTTGGGCAAGGGGTAGAAATCTTTAGGACACGCCGAATTGAGACTTGTGTAATCCACACACATTCGCCACTTTCCATTGGGTTTCTTGACTAGTTTGCTAGCCAATCCGAATACTTAATTTCATATATGATATCTACCTTTAACAACTTTTCAACTTCTTGATCGATTGCCTGCTGTCTTTCCGGGGTAAAGTTTCTTCGTTTTTGCTTGATTGGTCTTTGTTTTGGATCTACATCCAGGTTGTGCATCGCCACAGATTCATCAATCCCCGGCATGTCTTCTGGGTACCAAGCGAATGATGGATTTTAATCGCAGCGGAGGCATGGTAAAACACTTTTACACATATAAAATCCAAAATAAAAGCATATAAATCGTGGTAAAAACATAGGGATCGATTACTAACCTTTAATATGCGATCCAAGAGCAACGATCAGAGATCCTTAACAGCTGCTCCTCAAACGTGAAGCACTCCACCGGTATCCACCAAGAAAACGACGTTAAGGAGGAGGAGGAGGTGGAGAGAATTTGGTTTTCTAAAACTTTTGGGTTTTTGGGTTCAAATAAAAATAGGGTCTATAATAGTATATTTATAGGCAAAATTTTCAGCTGAAATTTTCCCATAAATATTATTATTATTATCCCATTTATTATTCTCATTAATAATTAAAACACCTTTTAATTATTAATTCTTTTTCTAAACACTTTAGAAATAATTCTCTCTCTTGATTTAATTTCCAAAAATTAAATCCTTTAATTAATAATATTAAGAACTTTTCTTAATTAATTTATAATCAATTAAATCCCATTTAATTAATTATTAAATTTGCCAATTAATTATTTATTTCACAAATAAATAATTATTAGCCATTATTAATTAATTCCTCCACCATTAAATCATTCTCTTTTTATGGTGTGACCCTGTAGGTTCAATATTAAGCCGGTAGTAGAAATAAATAATAATAAAACTATTTTATCATTATTTATATAAATTCTCCAATTCATTAAATATGATTAATTAATTAATCATATTTATTCTACATCGTGAGGGATACTTCTCAGCATATCGCGACTATCCGGATAATATGAATTCACTGCTTAGAATACTAAGAACCTATTCAGTGATTAGTTACCGTACAATAAACTCCTTCTACCCTACAATGTCCCGATTAAATACAAGGCATGGATCTCGTGTCAAGCCTATCTAATTCAATCACTTGCTTACCATTTACTATGCGTAGTTCTATGCAAATTAGAAACTCCTTTCTAATTTCATTCACTCTGACCAGAGATTCCTGAACTAGCATAAGTGGATCAGCCTTGAACATTCGCTTCCTTCACTGGAAGGGGTAGATCCTTTATTAATCATACACTATCTTCGTGTACAAATTCCTATACCCAGTAGAGCCCTAATAATTGTCCCTGGAGACTAAGAACAAAACCAAAGCATAGTTCAGTGTACACAAGATGACTATGATGAGCTCAAGTCTAAGGATACTTGTACAACTATCACTATGTGAACAACTGCTGACACGTGAGTGAACTCCATCAGTTGTTCAGCTGTGCGAGTCATGTTCAGTGAACTTATTCTATAATAAGCACCTATATACTAGCTATAGTGTCACCACACAAATGTCTATGAGAACAGACATCCTTCATAATGAAGCAAGCATAGTATGTACCGATCTTTGCGGATTATTAATTACCGGTTAGTAATCCTATAACCAGGAACTATTTAAGTTTAGAGTTATCATCTTTTAGGTCTCACTATTATGATCTCATCATAATCCAAAAAAGGTTTACTCTAAACTATGGTATATCTTATTTAAACACTTAAATAGATAAAGCCCGTAATAAAAACAAAACAAGTCTTTTATTAATATCAATGGAATCAAAACAGATTACATAAAAGGTTATTCCTAAATCCTAATATCTGATTGGACTTAGGACATATTCCTTTCAGCAAATACATCAGCATATTCTTTCAATAGATCAATAAGCTCTTTTTGGAAGGTGGTTTCCAGGCCTTTGCCGACTTTGATTTTCGGGGTGGGGTTCCCGGGTTCCAACTCTACTTCAATTGTCTGTTGGGAAGGTTCGACCTTTGTCTTCTCCTTGCTTTCCATAAATTTCTGAATTCGGGCATCAGCATTGGTTACGCTGTACCCGGAGTCTTCAATCATATTTACGTCCAAGCGGGCCCTTTTACTGAGATGTTCTCGATGCTTCTTTCTGCTTTGTCCCCTGGGTAGGGACATTCTCTTTTTCCTATTCTCCGGTTCCGTTTCTGCCATGACCAAGGCTTGACCATAGCATCTCCCTGCCATCTCCCTGTGTCCTTTCAATTCTCCGACGCCTCCCGGGGTGGGGAATTTGAGCTTTAAGTGAATAGTTGAGGGGATTGCCCTGAGCTTGGTGATGGTGGGCCTTCCAAGGATCATATTTTATGATGAGGTTGCGCTTATCACATAGAACTTCATCATATGAGAGACCTGCCGGGGTGCAATTCCGAAGATAATAGGAAGATAAATGATGCCCCGGATTGAAATCATTGTGTTTCCAAATCCGTACAAGGGATCTTCAAGACAGGGGTCCATTCGGAGTTGGCCGAGCTCCATCCTATTAAGTGTGTGCTCGAATACAATATTAGCAGAGGAACCATTGTCAACTAAAATTCTTTTTACCTCGTAATTTGTGACATCTAGGGTTACCACCAATGCCAAATTGTGATCCGGATCGAGTCCCTCATAATCAGAGTAAGAGAAGCAGATTGGCTCATCTTCCAGAGGCTGGATCATCAACACGTCATTCTCCTAGTCCGGGCTCCGCTGGGGAGAAGCTGTGCCTCCAAAGACAACGTTCACCACATTTTTGTCGCTTCCCGGGGCCCTTTCTTTGTCATTCAGCCTCCTTTGAAGATACTGGTTCATGTTTCCCTTCTTGATCTGGTCTTCTATGAACATCTTGAGAGAGAAACAGTTTTATGTGGTATGGCCATGATCTTCATGATAGCCACAATGCTTGTCCCGGGCCCTGTTCTCGGGAGGCGCTAGTAAAGGTTTCGGTTGATAATAAAACAGCTTACCCTTAACTTCGCGCAAAATGTCAGCCGAAGACCGGTTGAGGGGTGTCCATTCGGGTTCCGGCTTGGGCTCCCTTTTGGCCTTAGGTTTTCTTTCATTTTTTCTTTGCTGAGAGTAACCATCCCGGGGTGGGGTTCCCTGAGACTGTTGAATATAGTTGGCTTGTCTGTCCAGTTTGTATCTTTTGTCTTTTCGGGACGATGAGCGACGCTCCGGGGATTCGTCATCGTCATGAATTCTCCGATTCATTTTCATTGACTTGAGAAAATCATTTTCCTTTATGAACTTTGATGCCAAGGTATAAGCGGACGCCAGGCTCTGGGGTTCCCTGTGGATCAAATCTTTTACGTATCCTTCGCAGGATATTGGATGCAAGTTTCTCCGAAAGATGTTTACTGCTTCCTTTTCTTTTAAGTTGGAGAGTTGATTGACTGCTTCCTGGAATCTCTTGATAAATTCGGGGAGGGATTCCTTGCTTCTCTGATGGATTGTCTCCAAATGACACATTTGCAGCTCGTTCATCCGGTTTGCTCTGAACCTTTTCAAAAATATCTCGCGGAAGTCTTTCCAGGAGTTCACACTCCGGGATGGAATGCGGCTGAACCATTTCTGAGCTCCCCCCTTTAATGTTGATGCGAAGAATCGGCATCTGGTTAGGTCACTATAATCATAAATATTAGAGATTTGCTCGAAATAGTTCAGATGCTCCTCGGGATTGGCTAACCCATCAAAAGAGTCAAAATTGAAGTGCTTCAGCCCTGATTCTCTGGGGGTAGATTCCAACTTCTTGGTGAACGGGGTGGCTGCCGCACCCACTTCCATATCGCCTTCTACTTTTCTTTTGAGATCCCGAAGGGCCCGGGCGATTTGTTCTTGCTTAGACTCCTTTTCAGGCTCCGAATCGGAAGAAACATGAATTCGGTGTGTCTTTCTTTTTAGCTTTGCCTCTTCCTCCCGGATTCGCTTTTCGATAGCTTCTTGGGCTTTGGTTTCTTTTACTTTCCAGATTCTCTCTCGGAGGGCAGCTCTCTTTATTTCATCCCTGGCATCCTCTGACGGTTTCTTTAAATTCTTTGCAATCCGATCAAAGACGGATCCCCGGGATTCTCCGGACCGTTCTCGCTGATCCCCTGGGCGGGTCTCATGTTCGGCGTCATGTTTTTCCTTCCACAGGTCCATCGCAGCCTGTATCTGATCCAGGGTCATGTTTCCCCAGGGGTTGGCGGAAGTTCCAGTATGCTTATGGGCAGCTTTCTCGATGACTATTCTCTGGTCTTCTGGTTGGAGATTTTGAGAGGGAGTCTGGGTTATGAGGGGCCCTTCATCCAGATCTTCCATATCTCTGTCCCTGGGTTGGGGTGGAGGTGGAAGGAAAGAAGTAGAAACGCCCACTTTGCTCTTTCTTGTAGTCATGGTTATTCAACGGTACCTCACATTTACAGTAATATAATTCGTAAAAACAGATTTAAGAGATTGGGAGTGGCGTTCTTACTGAGGGATGGTATTATGAGTTGCTGGGTAGGGTAGAAGTTGCGGATATGAACACCACTGCTCGGAGGTTCGCCCCCTCCTTCTAGCGCCAATGATAATCCCAAATCACCCCGAGGCCTTCTACTTGTTGGGCCCGGACTCAAGCTCCGTTTGGACAGAAATGACGGCGGCGTGCGGTGTAGCTGTAGGGTGGGAACCTACAACATAGAACCGGAGGGGGTGGCGTCCCCGCGGCACCTCCGGCGTGAGAATGGGAAAGGGTTTTAAGGAGAAAAGGGGCAAAACGAGAATTATGCAAACGTTTGTATAGTGTGTACGTGTATGTGTATGTAAGTAAATGTGAGAGAGATTGTACCCTGTAACCTTCCTTTTGTCTTGCCTTTTATAGGCCTCTCCCTAGGGTTTAGGGGTTTGTACCTTTTTATCTGGACCGTAGGTGTGCCTTTTGGACTGTAGGGCATGTGGACGTCTGGGATGCGTCAGGATACTATCGAATCTGGACCGTAGGAATGTTCTGGATCCGGGGTACCTGGACGGTGGTGATGTTGCCACGCGTCCTGGGCCCTTCAAGGTTAAAGCTGAGTACTTTCTGGACTCTTATTTTTGGGCCCTGAGTCTCTGTTATTGGGCCTGTATTAATATAAATTAAACTTCTCTTAATAGAAAAAAACAATAACTTAAACATCGGTTACTCTTTTCCTTTTTGCTATATCAGGGTCATTGGACAAGAATTACTGGACCAGTTGGAGGTAGACTTTCCTATAAGCCCCCAATGTATGATATCAATGCACCAGATCTCTATATTCCATTCATGGCATTCGGAACCTATGTTGTTCTTGCTGGGTTTTCATTGGGTCTTCATGGAAAGTAAGTGCCAGGATAACCATGTTGCTTCATATGCTGTTCTACATGTGTTATATCAATAGGGGTTTTAGTCATGTACATCAGTATACAACTTCAATCTTTTTTTGCTAACTAGTAAACTATATAATTCAACTATCCTGGAGGCTGAAGCCACTAAATAAATATAGGATTACTTCTTTGCTTTCATCTTACGGAGCAGAAGATTTTTAAAAAAAAAAATCGTGAAACAGAAATTATTTATAGTATATATAAGAGTATATTTCTCAAGTCTTGTGCTTCACACGACCATATAAATTCTAGAAGCAAAACAAAATGCTTATTTCTTTAATTAGTTGGGCTTGCAAAAATACGCATTCTATTTTTGTTAGAGTGGTGAGTGTGCTATACGACAACAGAATGGAATTCTGTTCTGAAGTCGAGAGGCAGTTAAGTAGTTCTACTTGTTTCTTGAACTGTACGATCATGCTGTTAGAAGAAGATCCCTGTTACGCGATGATATTATAACCAGAAATCATCATGTTAAGCTCCGAGTTTATCACATTTTTGTGGTATGATATATACTTTCAATGAATTCATGAGAATTGAGTACATAGTGGGATAAAACAACAATTGCAACACAGATGGGGTGTGGAAATGATATATAATTTCTTTTTTTTTCTTAACAGATTTACCCCTGAAGCTCTAAATTGGTTGTTCATCAAGGGGGTTGGTAGGTTGGGTCTTGCAAGTTTCATTGTTGAAGATGTCATTGTTCTCATTGGGTGGTGGCGAGGCACCTTTGCTTGATATTGTGGCATATGCTGGATATACCTTCAGGGGAATGTGTATAAAATAGTTTGGAGGTATTCTTACTACTTTCTGATGCCATGGACATGCTTATGCTTATGCTTATGCATGGGAATTTTTTTGGTAAAGACTATGAAGAGAGTACTTTTTGCGGAGGTGAGGACATACGATTCTAGCAGTCACCGCTACCTCTTGCTCTTCATTGCTTTTGCTCAACTCCCTCTTTATGTTTGGCTTGGTAATATTAGCCTGAATTGGCTATTTTGAGGCATATGTGTTACTGTTGTAGTTACCAAAAATCAAATGATTATAGTTGATTTCAAATAGTACTTCCATTGATCAAAACAGCGGGTTCTCAGTTGTTTCACTATTTATTGATGTAACAAACATTCAGACTTGAATGCTATCTATCCTATCTATACTGTACTATACTATAATAGCCGAAATAGAGATAATTTGGTTCAATGGATTGGTTCAACATAATTCCCTAATTTTGATTATTACAAAAATAGATAAATAGTATTATATATCTAATAAACTATTAAATTATTAAACCACTAATAAATATAGTATACATATTCTACTAAACTACAAAACTTATTGTTGACGGAGGAATCTGGTAACAACAAAGATTGAGGTTTCTCGCCGGAACTAAGATCTGTGACGATGGTTCTTTGCCGGAAACTTAAGCGGTGTGTAATTGATTGTGGTTGTTTTAGGCTGAGATTGATCAGAGTAAGTGGTGGCTCTCTTATCAGCTCTCAACTTCTTACCCTCTCAATGTGCCTACGTACCCTTTATATAGGGATCAAGCCTGACGTAGTTCTCGTAGGACAGGAAGTCTAATGAATTTAGACTTCTTACTCCTAAGCCTAGTAGAAGCCCATCCGATATCCATCTTCCGCTAGCTTTAGGAATGTCCAACTATGAGGCCCAACCGCGAAGGCCCAAGGCTCGTCCGTAATCGCAGGACTTCACGGATAGTGCATCTCCCTGTGCAAGGATAACACTCCGCTACAGCTATCTCCCTTGATTTACGAACGCAGATATAGCCACGGTTCACCCCAAGTGCCAGACGCGTCCCTGTCCCCCGAATGAGGATAACCCACCAGATAACAAGACAGGTGATCCCAAGCTCTTGGGTGCAAAGTGCAGGATGACTCCAAAGTTCTCCAACGAGGACACCCGTTGAATACAAGAACAGAGCTCCCAAAGCACACACCAAAGTAAACCCCACATCCCCAACGAGGACACCCGTTGAATACAGGAGGAGGCCTTCAATCATCAGGCATACCCCTGGAGGCCTTCAAGCTTTTCACGGACATCCCCCTCCTTGACCGTCTCAAGGAGGGAATTCTTCAAAGAGTACCTGCAACAAATACATTAGTAAAAATAACCTCCATTGCTCCTCTCCATACAAGTTTTGCCCTGAATTCAACATCAAAAGTATATAGATCAAACACAGGACGCGTCCTAACCAAGTGGGCGCGTCCTAACCTCCATAAATCTAACTCTGCTTTAATCGTTTCTTATAACATGTAAAGTCACAGGACACGTCCTAGAACTTAAGGCGCGTCCTAGAGCGTCCATCACCATAGATTTCATCTGCCAAGCACTTTCATAAACATTGACGTGTCCATAACGCCTGGACGCGTCCTTCCTTGACCATGCACTCTCCCCACCTCGTAACATATCCCTTCTCAAGTAGGCGTGTCCTGTAGGCTTGGACGCGTCCTAACTCCCACAACGCAATGCCGAGTGTGACTGTAACTAGCCCGTGTTTGACCCGAGTCAATTTAATGCCAAATTTTGGATATAACAACTACCCCCCAAATTCCATTTGCAGTTAAAAACAAAATTGGAATTTCTTTCCAAGCGAAATTTGGCTCAAAATATGTGGACGCGTCATGACAGGAAGACGCGTCTTACTTTCAACTTCTGCATGTGTTGTACAGCTGTCGTCCTTAGAGTCGTCCTTCTTCTATAAATACCCTAGTTACACCATACCACCACCACCATCTCTTTTTCTCTCTCACACAACCGCCATTGCCGCCTTTTCAAGCAGGAGTTTCGAGTTCCAAATTCCGGTGATCTATCCAGCCATTTCCCTATTTCTTTAGCTCAATCCAACCGCCAACTCATAAGGTATACAAATCTTCCTTTACTTTCTTATTTAATTAAGTAAATCGAGTTTAATGAGCAAAAACCCGTTCATATGCTTCGAGTTTCCATGCACCATTCTTAGTTCTCCTTATATGTATATATGTATATATCTGTAACTATAACATGTTTTGCTTCCCTGATCTCCCAACTACATATTTCTAGGATTTCATCATATTTCCCCCAAATTGTTAACAGTCGATTAACCTTCCACGATTGTAATCATGTTGGACGCGTCTTCCCGATAGGGCGCGTCCTGTATCTCCTAATTTAAGACATGTTTAAGCTGTCCCAAATAAAGGTAATATAGGGCCAAAGGTTTATTAGGACGCGTCATTGTAGCACACCCCCTGCGGTAGATTTTCAGGACGCGCCCTTCCAATATCCTTTTTTCCATCTTTCTTTTTCTTTTTTTTTCTTTTTTTTTTCATAAATGGACGCGTCCTCAAATTTTTATTCATTCTTTTGCAGCTGGAGGACGCGTCCTCCTTCTCACCATTTCATCCATTCAAAGCCCTCAATAAACGCCTCGGAATCTACTCCCCACATCTGATAGCTTTTAAACCCGACTTTCCCAATATCCACAGGACAAACTCCTTCCTTAGAGCAGAAAGACGCGTCTTTCGTTCCCTTAAATCAAAAACTCTATAATGTCTGATTCCAGCTCCGACTCCATGGACCATGTTCCCATAATTTCAAGAATGGAAAAGAAGGGAGTCAAAAGGCAAAGAACTCCAACTCTCCATACAAGGGCCGCCATCGAAGATTGGACGGACGACGAAATTATCCCTTCTACAAGCCAAAAACCTCAAGGAATGGCCATTTCTGATATGGATGCGTCAAACACGCAGGACGCGTCATCTTCCCAGGGCGCGGCTCCTTCTGGGGACGCGTCCCCACACAGTGTAAGTGAATTCGAAAGAAGGATTCCTGACCCTGAGACGTATCCCGTATCTCCTCAAAAGTCTGATCCTCCCCTAGAGCATTGGGAACCTTTAGACGTAGAAATAGATTGTGACTGGGCAAGGTTCGGTACCCTTACTGAAGCAGAAAAGAATGTCAGAAGGAAAAGAGAGGGTAAGCTGGCATGTGTAGCTCTTGATTCTACTGCATCTGACCTGGAAATCCAGTGGCACATGAAATACTACGACATGGAAGGCATCTGGGCGCGCCCTCTTCGAACCATGAGGCCACATATTTTTAACATTGGAAATCAAAGGATTCCCCGAATGGTGCTTACTCCAAAACTGATTTCCTTAGGCATGGGCGCGCCCTTGCACCCATACATTAAGAAGATCTTGAAGTGGTATGACGTCGCTCCGATCCAGTTGTCTCCAAACTCATACAAACTGGCTTGGGCTTTGTACATGATGTATCACAACCTCAGGCTGGGCGCGCCCTCTATGAAGGAATTCAGCTTCTTTTTCAGCATAAGAAAATCAATTCCTGGTTATCACTTCTTCGTTGTCAATAAGTGGCTGAACAACAAGGGATTTAATGAAGGCAAGATCAGCCATGAAAGGGATTGGAAAGAACCCTTCTTTTATATCTATGACGTCAAGAGATCTCGTGTTCGTTTCAACCTAGAACCAAGTAAGTAACTCAAAAACATGTTTTCATATACAGGACGCGCCCTCTTGGTATGGCGCGTCCTCCCTTCTTTCTTTAACAAATTCTTACCATCCTTTATCTCTAGACAAAAGAGTCTAGAAAGAACTATCAGGGAAAAGGAAAAAGAGGGCAGACAAGGTTCTCCAGTATGCAGAGAAGCATTTTAACCTCAAAGACATGATTACAGAAAACAACCTCAAGCTAGTGGGCGCGTTATCACCCCGGGTTGGCTCTATTTGCAAGTTCCTTGAATTTCATAACGGCAAACCTGTTCTCACAACTTCAGAAAAAACCAGGGGCCTCAGTGCCGCAGAAGTGGTCAAGATTGACATTAGTAAGCAATTCAACTTAGAACAAGGTAAGTTTAAGTGAGGGAGGACGCGTCATAAATTTTGGACGCGTCCACAGCTACAAAAATTAGCTCCCCATTCAAAAAATGTTAACTTACATAAGAATCGAAGGTGTTTCATGCACATACATCTGCTAAGGGCGCGTTTTTCCACAGGACTGCTAAGGGCGCATTTTTCCACAGGACGCGTCCTTCTTGTTTTATATTCCTACAGCTCAAGTTTTTCCATAACCTGTCACAACCAACATGTCTCTAGGAAGGGCGCGCCATATGTGTAGGGCGCGTCATTCTTTGCATATATGCATTACTCATGTCTTTCATTTTCCTGATTATACCTTTATGCATTTACTCATTTTGGTTACCATCTTTTCATGTACCTTCTTACTTTTAATCTGCCATACATGTAGAATTCTATATCACAACATGGGCGCGTCTTGCTCCCTGGACGCGTCTTGCTCCCTGGATGCGTCTTAGAGCCTTTAACTAATATCTTTTCCTGTTTCTATTACAGATATGGCCTCACTCCCCAAAGGATTCGCAATTGGGGCCTCCAAAAAACAAAGGGCAAGGAAACAGACTCCTACAAAGGTCGATCCAAAGGCAAAAACCCCAACTCCTATTGCAACTCCTTCTCCTCCTTCCAAGATAATCGACACCACTGTGCTAGACATTCCTGAAAGCATGGAGGACGCGCCCTTAAAGCGTCAAAAGACTGTCCCTGATGACCAGTCTTTCGTTCTCAGATACCTAGGCGCGTCATCTGTTGGAAATTTCACAGAGGATGAAGTCAGAGGTTGGACTTTCAGAACGGAGCAGCAAACGGAGGAGGCCATGGTCAAGGCTGCAGCCGAGCTTCACCTGCATGCCAGGCAGAGCGCTAACATGGCTGCCAGGCTTAGGGCGCGTCTTGCTGTTACAGACACTGCAAAGAGCCAGGCCGAAGACAAGGTCAAATCTCTGGAAAAACACATTGCCCTGCTTACCCAAAAAAAAGATGCTAAAATCAGACGCCTAGAGGGGGAGAGGACGTGTCTGGAGATGGAAAAAGCTGTGTTGGAAGGCAATGTCTCCGCAATAGAGAAGCAAATGGACAGCGTCATCGCCCTGAATTCCACCATGCAGCTGGAGCTTGACACCCTGAATGATGATAGGCTGCATGGATGGACAGAGGAGAAAAAACTGGTTTATCAGCACGGCTTCCAGGTTGGATTTGAAGAATGGTGCTCTGGGTTCATTGTCAACGATCCAGAGTATACATTCTCAAAGTTTGATGCAGATACCCAGATATGGGTAAATGATTTCAGGGTCAGGGCCGTAGAATCCATCAAGAACAAGAGGATTTTTCTGGGCTTAGAAGCAGAGGACGCGTCCCTTGATCCTGCTCCACTTCAGACTCAGCCTCCCCCTGCAGAAGGCCAAGACAAGACACAGGACGCGCCTCCTACTTAGGACGCATCCTTTATCTTTTACGTATTTGAACTATTTAAGGGTGCGGGCCCCTTGAAGCCTTGCAAGTTGTAAAGACTATTTTTGAACATTCACTTGCACTTTTTTTTCTCAATCATTTACATGGGCGCGCCTGGTGTTTAGGGCGCGTCACCTTTGACTAATTTGTTATCATTTTTACTCCTGTCAAGCAAATATCCATTGTGGGCGCGTCCTCGTTAGTTGGACGCGTCTTTGTTTGTTTTGGAAAGTGCATGAGCACGGCAATACATTGTACTTGTGTGTTTAACCAATGCACAAGGCACGATGGGGCGCGTCCTAACTGTTTGTCATGCCTTAATGTTCTTTTAGAAATATTTTATGGTAGGGACTTGCTTTTATTTTTAAATTAAGAGCATCAACCAATATTACTTGGGCGCGTCCTTGGAAATAGTACACTTCCTAGTTACATTTTTACTCAAGTTCTATTGTTCCTTTTAGCAGCCACTACTTCAGTTAACATCCACATAGAACTATCAATCAAGACGCGCCTCACCTTTGATCCAAAATAAATCATCCTTCACGCAGGACGCGTCTTTGACAAGCACTTTTTCTTTTTTACTTATGTTGTCAATATCATAGTAACATCCAGTCTAAAGGAGCATCAACCAAGATAACTTGGGCGCGTCCTCTAAAATAGTACATTTTTTCTTGAGTTTCATTTATATAAAACCCTAGCTTAGGGCGCGTCCTACATTTAGGACACGTCATGAGACCAAGCAAACTGAGCAAATATCCCTTAGGAAAGTTTCAAAATTTTATTTATAATGCGCTCTGATGTCAAAAGTGCACCAGTCCCACAGCTACTATGCTCTGTGGGGAAATTATTTCTAAAAAATGACCCTTCAACTAGTCCCAAGGTAAGTAGTACATGCACTACCCCCCTAGGCTAGGAGGAATTTATTTAATTCTAGCCTATAAACTGGGCATAAACCAAAATGATAAAAGAAATATGCAAGGGGCCAAAGCCACGCCTTACTGGTAATACTTTCGGAGATGTTCCGCATTCCAAGCTCGCGGAACTAGCTTCCCGTCCATATATTCAAGGTGATAAGTCCCCTTCCACATGATAGACTTTATTCTGTACGGTCCTTCCCAATTAGCTCCAAACACTCCATGTTGGGGGTTCTTTGTATTGGGCATCACTTTCCTAAGTACCAAATCTCCGACCTTTAGCAATTGTCCCTTTACCTTCTTGTTATAATACCTTGCGGCGCGTTGCTGATACGCCGCTAGCCTTAGCTGAAAATTTTCCCTCGTCTCCTCTAAGAGATCTAAATGAAGCCTTTGATTAATCTCAGCATCTTCTTTCCTATAACAATCTCTGTGAAGTGATCCCGATCCGACTTCCACGGGGACCATAGCTTCATAGCCGTAAGTCAGCATAAACGGCGTTTCTCCCGTAGTAGATCGTGGCGTAGTGTTATATGACCACATCACCTTCGGGAGTTCTTCAGGCCAATTCCCTTTACGTTCCTCCAGCTTGGTTTTGAGGGTATGCTTTATTATCTTGTTAACAACTTCTGTTTGTCCATTACTTTGAGGATGATAAACCGCTGCAAACTTCTTCTTGATTTTCAATTCCTCACATAATTGTCGCAACTCCTCGCTATCAAACTGCTTTCCATTGTCGAAAACAAGCTTGTAAGGGATTCCAAACCTGCATACAATTGAGTTGAAAACGAAATCCCTGATTTTCTTTGCGGTGATAGTAGCCAGTGGCATAGCTTCCGCCCATTTAGTAAAGTAATCGACCGCAACCACTGCATACTTGACGTCTCCTTTAGCTTTCGGCAATTCTCCGATAAGATCAATTCCCCACATGGCGAACGGCCATGGGCTTGCCATAGGCGTCAGGAGTGTAGCCGGCATAGACGAGTAGTTTGCAAAGCGCTGGCAGCGATCACATGCCTTGACGAAATTTGTAGCATCTTCTCTCATTGTGGGCCAATAATACCCTTGTCGCAACACTTTCATTGCCAACGAGTTACCCCCCGAGTGATTGCCACAGATTCCTTCATGCACCTCTCTTAGGATGTAATTTCCTTCTTCTTCTTCAACACACCTGAGCAGAGGTTGGTTGAACCCTCTCTTGTATAGGACTTCATCGTATATCACATATCTTGCGGCTTGATAACGGAGTCGACGAGCCATAAACTTATCTTCGGGGAGTGTTCCCTTGCGAATGTAAGCTAGAATGGGCGTCATCCATGTTTTCTTGAGAGCCTCATCCACTTGCATAGTTTCTATCTCTGGGATACTAGGAACCTCCTGGATTTTAAGAGGGATGGATCCTAATAATACAGCCTCTTGTTGCGACCCCATTTTTGCCAGAGCATCCGCATTACTGTTTTTCTCCCGCGGAACGCATTCCAATCTAACTTCTTTGAACATTCCAATCAGGCGCTGTGTACATCTCAAGTATAATTCTGTTCGCAGGCCTCTCGCTTGAAATCCCCCATTCACCTGATTCACTACCAACTCTGAGTCACTTCTTGCAATTAAGTTTCGCACCCCCATTTCCAAAGCGATTTTCAGGCCATTAATCAGCGCATCGTACTCCGCATCATTATTAGTTGCATAAAACTTGAAATGAATTGCGCTCATCAGGTGGTGACCTTCCGGAGACACAAGTACTATACCCGCACCTGCTCCTCCATTATTAACCGCCCCATCCACATGCAAGATCCACCAAGGATGCGGAAACTCTTCCAAAGACTCCTCGGCATGAGGTGGATGTAGCATTACCAAAGCTTTATCATCAATTTCAGAATCAAATTCCAACAAGAAATCGGCTAAGGCTTGCCCTTTTATCGCCGTTCGAGGCACATATTCCAAATCAAACTGTCCCAACTCCACAGCCCATTTCAGCATTCTGCCTGATGACTCTGGTTTGTGCAGGACCTGTCGCAGTGGGTACGCTGTACGAACTTCAACTCTATGGGCTTGAAAATACGGCCGTAATTTTCTTGACGCAAGAATTAGGGCGTAAACCAGTTTCTCCATATTTGTGTAGCGAGTTTTAACGTCGTGTAACCGCTTGCTTACGTAGTACACTGGTGATTGCTGCCCATCTTCCTCTCTTACCAGAACTGCACTGATCGAATATTCAGACACTACGAGGTACAGTATTAGATTTTCCCCATCCAACGGCTTTGACAACATGGGAGGATGTCCCAGTTGCTCCTTGATTCTTTTGAAAGCCTCTTCACATTCTGACGTCCATACAAAGTCTTTCCCAGCTAATTTAATCGCCTTGAAAAACTCCTTGCATCTATCAGACGACTTGGAAATAAATCGATTTAACGCGGCGATTCTCCCAGTCAAACTCTGCACCTGTTTCACATTGGTGGGCGACTTCATATCCAATAATGCCTTGATCTTTGCGGGGTTGGCCTCAATTCCCCTGTGGTTGACAATGAACCCGAGAAACTTGCCCGACTCCACGCCGAACACACATTTTTGCGGATTTAATTTCATACGAAACCTCCTCAGAATATTAAACATCTCCATCAGGTGCTTGATGTGGTCACTCGTCACCTCAGATTTCACCAGCATATCATCCACATACACTTCCATAGTTCTCCCAATTTGATCTTTGAACATCATGTTTACCAACCGCTGGTAGGTTGCGCCAGCATTAATCAAACCAAACGGCATTCCTATGTAACAGTATAACCCCCTGTCCGTAATAAAGGATGTATGTTCTTGATCGGGGCCATACATCGGAATTTGATTGTAACCGGAGTATGCATCCATAAAACTCAACAACGCATGCCCCGCCGTCGCGTCAACCAACTGATCGATTCTTGGCAGCGGGAAGCTATCCTTTGGACAGGCCTTATTGAGATCCATGAAATCCACACATGTCCTCCACTTCCCATTCGGTTTCTTCACCAGTACCGGATTTGCAAGCCATTCGGGGTAGAAGGATTCTTTGATTAGCCCCACCTCCAACAACCGGTCCACTTCTTCTTTTAATGCTATTGCCCTTTCTCCACTTACCGGGCGGCGTTTCTGACGCATGCCCTTACAATTCGGAAGGATATTCAAACGGTGACACATTACTTCTGGGTCGATTCCTATCATATCTGAATGACTCCATGCAAAAATATCAAGATTTGCAATTAGGAAGCGGGCAAGACTTCTTCTCATTTCATCAGCTAACTGGGACCCCACTTTCAAAACTTGCTTGGGTCACTTCTATCAACCGGTATGGATATTGTGTCTTCAGCTGGTCCCGTTTTTTCGGCGGGCATAGGGATCCTGGGATCCAAATCGAAATCAAAGTCTCGGGGGTCTTCAACTTCCATTTTTGTATCTGAGAGCGCGTCCTCTTGAGTGGGAGCATCCACCTCCAGACGGGACGTATCTTTGTGCAACGCAGCTAAAGAGGGCGCGTCCTCGTTTGGAGGAGCATCAACCTCAACTTCATTCAAGGGCGCATCCTTCTTTTGAGGAGCATCAACCTTGAAGTTATTGTCGAGACCTTGCAAAATCTCACTTCTTCCTTCCAACTTTTCCCCGTTAACCTCTTTCTGTATGATTTTCTCTGTATGACTCACCACCACTTCTTCTACGCTACGGATTTCCGAAACACGTCCCTGCGTCAAAAAAGAGTTTCCAGAGGTATTGGTTTCTTCCTTTCCGGGGCTTTCAACAAAATAGTGGGCATGGACCTCTCCACTTGGTTTTGTATGAATATCTTTTATATCTTCAAATGGGAGACCTTTCCCTTCATACCTTCTTCTGCGAAATTCCTTGACAGCCTTGTGATAGCAGTCGCGTGACTCATACTGTGACCCTCTCAGACTGCCAACTCCGTTTGGCGTTGGGAATTTTATCATCAAGTGGTGTATCGATGTTATCACCCTGAACGCTCGCAACCAAGGTCTGCCGACCAGCACATTGTGCGCGGAATCCTGATCTAGCACCTTGAAATCTATCATTTGAGTAACCGACAAAGCTCCTTCTCCGAGCGTGACGGGAAGCCTGACCGAACCCATAACTCTCACGGCTTCCCCAGTAAAGCCATAGACGTGTGCATCTTCGAAATACATGTCGCTATCTGGGAAACCCAGCTTTTTGTAGGTGCTGTAGTACAAGATGTTTGTAGAACTCCCATTATCCAAGAAGACTCGATGTACGTTCATTGCCCCAATAAGCATGGTAATCACCAGTGCATCATTGTGAGGATGATGCACCCACCTAGATTCTTTTTCCTTGAACGTAATATCAGCGGACTCCCCCTTAAAGACCTTCGGGGGTCTGTCTTCCAAGCTGTGGATGTTGGTGAGCGGTGGATGTCTCGCTTCTCTCGCGTTTCTTTCCAGTGCTCGATTACTATCACCAACGAAAGGGTGTCCTCCAAAAATTGCCCTAATACTGCCGGCCCTCTGAAACTTGACCTCTGCTGTTTTCTCAACATCCTCCGCCCGCGGGGGCTGTCTTTCATCTTTACCCTTGTTGTCAAGCCCCCTACGTCGCTTCACCTTGTCAATCCATTCTCCCAGGTGTCCAGCCTTGATCAATTCCTCAATCTCATCCTGCAGGTGACGACACTCGTGGGTGTCATGGCCAGTAGACTCATGGTTGTCACAATACTTCTTTTTATCTCTGCTTTTCCATGATGTTAGACGGTCGGGCTTCTTGAAGATTCCCCTATCCTTATTTACCTCGAAGATATGATCAATGGACGCTGTCAGCGGTGTATAATTGCTGACTCTTCTCTCGTAGTTCGATGGTGGGCTTCATTCTCTTCGCGAGCTCACAGCATTTACCCTGTTAGGGCTTCTGGCGTTTTGCCGATAATCCGGGCTCACGGATCTGTCCCTTCTCTTGGATCGCCCCTTGGAGTTATAGGTATTGTCATTCTTTTTTATTTCTGCAAGCGACTGCTCGATTGCTTTGAACGACTCCGTCTACGCAAGCACATCAGCCAACGATACTGGGTCCTTCCCTTGTAGGTGCTTCCAGAAATCCGCCCTCACACGCAACCCAGCTATAAGCAATATTTTCAACGTTTCATCAGTTGCACCCCTCACTAAAGTAGATTCTGCGTTAAACCTCTTGAAATACGAAGTCAAACTTTCTCCTTCCTTTTGTTTCACATTAGCCAGCGTGGTAACAGGTGGTGTGTACTTCACCGCGGCCTGGAATTGTGTCAAAAACAAAGTTTTCATCTGTTCCCAGGATGTAATTACACCTGGACCAAGTTTTTGGAACCACTGTTGAGCGCCTTCTCTGAAAGTGGCTGCCAAGAGACGGCATCGAGCCAAATCAGGTACTTGATATACATCCATTTCAATGTTAAAACGCCCCAAGAATTCCACAGGATCAGAGTTCCCGTGGAAACGCAAGTCATTGGTTGTGTTCCGGTATCCCGCGGGCAATTGCGCCTCCCTCACAACAGCAGCAAAAGGAGAAGGAGCTTGCGCATTCGCCGTCACTCTTCCTCCCTCAAGATGGTTGAGCAACCTCTTAAGGTCGTTCACATTAAACGTCCCTACCCCAGGAATGGTTTGAACATTAGGCTGCTGGGGTTGTTCTGCGACTTGCTGAAATTCCCCTTGATTACCCCTCGGGTGTGGCGGAGGATCTCGCCGCCCTTCGCCCTGAGGCTGCGGCGGTGGCGCGTTACCATTTTGGTCCTGGATATTTTCCCGTGCGCGAGGTTCATCTTGACCGCGTCTCGGAATTTCATCATTGTTCTGCATTCTTATTTGAATTCGCCCGTCGTCATGGTCATGAGGACGCGCCCCAGACCCATTACCAGTAACGCTGTGGGAAGCTACGGGAATAACGGCGGGGGCTTCTCCAGCGGAGTGCGCTCCACCTCTCCTACCATTGTAAGGGGCTCTTCCGTATTGATATCCCATTCTTCCTCGTCCATTCCTCTGATATCCCCGGTAGAAATTCCCGGGCCTTCCTCACGGAGGGGCACGCTCGTGCTCGCGGTGCCGCATCCCGTCATCCCTTTGGAATGCGGGGGGCACACGCGTCGTATCACGGGGCCTCGCTTCTCCGGCGTTTCCTTCCTTTTTCCATTCTACCAGCAACATCCTCAAATCGTCGTCCTCCAACCTTATGCCAAGCCTCCTTTTCAAGGCTGAAAGATCCCTTCCTCCCTCGTCTTAGTTTTGAGTGTCCTCCGCACGACGACGCTCGTCCATCGTACGCCCGGACCTATGCGGGTGTGGTACTACCTGGTTGCCTAGGCGTGGCCTTTCTCTGTCTTCAGTGTCCTCATCCGCAAGCTCCATAATAGGTTCTACATCATCCGAATACTCCAAACGTCGTGGAGTGATTCGCGGGTTTTCCCGGCTCCCTTGGGTATCTCCTTCAACTACAGGGGCTTTCCCCAAGGCATGACCATGACGGGGGAAACGACGACCTCTTCTCGTCTTTCGACGCTCCACCGTGTTTAGTCTTGAGTTAAATCTGTTAAGAGTATCCCCATGCGATATAGTTGCTCCAATATATCAGCGTTGCTGATGAGAACTGGAGGTGTCCCCCCTACATCCGGAGCCCTTGGTAGATCCGCCATGTTTCTGGGAACATAAGGTTCATGGCGAGTATAATGCCCCCCGCCTTCTCCTTCAGACCTGCTGTCACTTCCATCATAAGAACTTCCATCACGATTGTAAGACATCTTTTCCTCCTAAGATTGTGACCTTAGTTAGCAGCCCCTCCTTCTAGCGCCAATTTGTTGACGGAGGAATCTGGTGACAACAAAGATTGAGGTTTCTCGCCGGAACTAAGATCTGTGACGATGGTTCTTTGCCGGAAACTTAAGCGGTGTGTAATTGATTGTGGTTGTTTTAGGCTGAGATTGATCAGAGTAAGTGGTGGCTCTCTTATCAGCTCTCAACTTCTTACCCTCTCAATGTGCCTACGTACCCTTTATATAGGGATCAAACCTGACGTAGTTCTCGTAGGACAGGAAGTCTAATGAATTTAGACTTCTTACTCCTAAGCCCAGTAGAAGCCCATCCGATATCCATCTTCCGCTAGCTTTAGGAATGTCCAACTATGAGGCCCAACCGCGAAGGTCCAAGGCTCGTCCGTAATCGCAGGACTTCATGGATAGTGCATCTCCTTGCGCAAGGATAACACTCCGCTACAGCTATCTCCCTTGATTTACGAACGCAGGTATAACCACGGTTCACCCCAAGTGCCAGACGCGTCCCTGTCCCCCGAATGAGGATAACCCACCAGATAACAGGACAGGTGATCCCAAGCTCTTGGGTGCAAAGTGCAGGATGACTCCAAAGTTCTCCAACGAGGACACCCGTTGAATACAAGAACAGAGCTCCCAAAGCACACACCAAAGTAAACCCCACATCCCCAACGAGGACACCCGTTGAATACATGAGGAGGCCTTCAATCATCAGGCATACCCCTGGAGGCCTTCAAGCTTTTCACGGACATCCCCCTCCTTGACCGTCTCAAGGAGGGAATTCTTCAAAGAGTACCTGCAACAAATACATTAGTAAAAATAACCTCCATTGCTCCTCTCCATATAAGCTTTGCCCTGAATTCAACATCAAAAGTATATAGATCAAACACAGGACGCGTCCTAACCAAGTGGGCGCGTCCTAACCTCCATAAATCCAACTCTGCTTTAATCGTTTCTTATAACATGTAAAGTCACAGGACACGTCCTAGAACTTAAGGCGCGTCCTAGAGCGTCCATCACCATAGATTTCATCTGTCAAGCACTTTCATAAACATTGACGCGTCCATAACGCCTGGACGCGTCCTTCCTTGACCATGCACTCTCCCCACCTCGTAACATATCCCTTCTCAAGTAGGCGCGTCCTGTAGGCTTGGACGCGTCCTAACTCCCACAACGCAATGCCGAGTGTGACTATAACTATCCCGTATTTGACCCGAGTCAATTTAATGCCAAATTTTGGATATAACACTTATTCTATTATTAAAAGATATAAATAATACTGTTACATATCTGCTAAATTACTAAATTGTTAAACTATTAGAAATAGTCTATTTATTCTACTAAATTATGACCACATGTTATTCTATTATTTTTATTATAAATTTATAATCATTATATATTTATATAAATATTTTAAAAATATAATATAACTTGATAAATAAAAATTTAAAATATTAATGCGAACCCGGATTTATGCTAGTAGTGGTAAAAGGGAAAAAACTGAAGTTTTTCCTACGTTGCAATATTACAGCATAGAAGGCTATTTGGAAAAAAATATATATATATATTGATTTTTTTTACAACATATATTGAAAATATGAACATTTATATATTTGTAGGGGATTGTAATGCTTACTATTTTATTTTCTGTATGTTGCAGTTTGAATTGTATTAACCACCTTGAGATATAAATTTAAAATCAAATACACAATAAGCATTATCTTATTGTTAACATTTTTATAATGAAAAATCGTTGCAATCCTCGCCAAAAATATAAAAATCGTTGCATGGTTCTTAATTTTTTTAATAAAAGTTAAGGGTTCGGCTAGTTTAATTTATAAAAAAATTGTTGAATGTTATCTTGTAAAAAAAATTAATCTTGATGAAAAAAATTGTTAATATTTTAGGAAATATTAGGAATCGGATAAGACATCGAAAGAATGTTATTAATTTGCGGGGAAAAGGTTCCCTTTTATTAATAAATTAATCATTATCTACTCTACTTGTTTTATCTACCATTACTAGTTTATCGAATACATAAAAAAAAAAAGATTATGTTATATATAAACAAAAATTTACCTCCAATAAATAAATAAATAAATTTGGTTTCATGGCACCCGACCCGATTATCCAATCCAAAAAATAGCAATCGGGTCAACAATTTAACCGTTGCTAATACACTATACTATACTTGTGGAGAAAAGCTTGAACATTTTTAATCCAGTTTCTTGCAACCCCAGATTCTAAAGTTTCAATCTTTAGCTCTTCAATGTTTTTTCTGGTAAATTTTCGTATCCTATCTATTCTTTTTTATATATTATGCTTAAAAGTTGGTTTTACTGATTGTCTTTTACTGATATGAGTTGGGGTTTGTCTCTGTTGAATGTTCATATAGATGTTCATGATATATTTTTGTATGTATATGTTTTTGTATTTGTATTCATGCTCAGTTCCCAATTTTTGTTATGTGTTTTCTTGTTAACTAGTTACTCACAAAGTGATTAGTGATTGAGCATCCACTTTTTTTATACTTGGGTTTATGCTCAAGTATTCTTTTTTCGTTAAGTCTAATTTCACAATGGGGCTGTTATTTGTTGACTCAGTTTAAGGACTCAGAATTAAATTGGAAGACTACATTAGTTTGGGGGGTTTTATTTGGTTCGTATTCAGGTTCAACTAGTATTTTAGTTCTGTATTTAGTATATCACATTTGGAAGTAGTGTCTTCGGAGGGTGAGATACGCGCGGACCTTACCCTATCCCTAGTCTTAGGAGTTGAGAGATGTAGTTTCGGTGAAGACCTGCGTTTTTTGAATAAATGTCAAGAATACCCTTGAGATTCATGGCTGCATGTTTTGGAGCTCGCATAATTAATGGATTATAAATCTTTTTACTAGTACTTATCTGATCTCTCCAAGATGGTACTCTTTTTATTAGATGCATTCTCTTCAGAATTTGACAGAGTGTCCATATTTTCTGAAAATCCAACAGATTAAATTGAGCACAATTTTCAGAGCTATGTTTCCCAAGTGTGCATGTAATTAAACACAATTAATTTTTTTTAACAATATATTGTTAGTGTACATAGTTTAATTGTCTTACAACTTCTTGAAATGAATCGTTGAGCTGCATGATTTTGGGGGTATTTTTATTTGGTTGATAATCAGGAGGGGGAAGCGAAACTCGTGCATCATATAATCAGTTTTGGTGCCTTTTCCTGCACTACCGCGATAATAAACCAATGATTTCTTTAATCCAACACATTGATCACGGTGGGCTTCTTCTACAAAATAAATACCATTCTTTATCTCCCACGTTACTCCCTTCTGCAATTTAACAAGGCCATATGCATGATTAGATTGAATTTTGCGAAGATCTCTCTAATACACATAAATTCATACATAGAATAATGTTGTATGCAAGAAGAATATTGTTGTATATAGATGGCATAGGCATCATCCGTAACGTTTCATACATTTTGTGCAGTTTTCCAGTTTAATCAAAGATGTAGGTGTGGCCTAACCGCTTAACTATATAGGTTCAACAACAGACAAGACATACATTAATTATCATTAATTATTATCTTTTGAGATATCTATATTTCTAATTAATTAAGAATTCCTGATAGTCAAGTGCACATCTTGAACACTGTGATTTCCATACTACTCCCTCTGTTTTCTTTTATATGACGTTTGACTTTTGTGCACACACTTCTAACTGCTTTGATCACGTAGTTAAAATAATAATTTTTTAAATTTTCTTTTTGTGAATAAAAATATATAACTAAAATTTTGATTCAGAAAAAGAAATTTTTTAAAATTAATATTTTAACTATGTGGTCAATGAACTTGGAAATGTGTGCACAAAAGTCAAATGACATATAAAAAAAACAGAGGGAGTACTTTTGTTGTTGGTCTTCATCATTTGGCTCAAAAACAACTTAATTCACATAATAATTAATAGCCATTTAGTTGCTTATTTCTTGCACCAAAATCACTTTTACCTATGACTTGAATAATTAAGGTAAATTAACAAGTGTTGATCTGCATACGAACTTATGTAATAGCTAGTCAGGTTTGCATGAAATCTGAGGTTAACAAATAGTATCTTGTTACTAAGTTCTAATATCTAAATGAATGAACTGATGTAGTAATACTTAGACGTAAAATAGAGTAAATATACTTGAAGGATCCCAAGGGTCGTATTTGTAGATATCAATATGTTTCATGAACTCAATACTGATAGGCGTCTCTACTCAACATTGATGAGCTCAATATGTTGAAGACCTTTCCCTATCCCTATTGTTGATTTCTTTTACTAAATGATCAATTCCTAGTGGATAAAGCTGTGTCATGCCTCGATTATATTTATATGAACTGGATGTCCTTATATATAAATAATTTATAGAGCACCACAACACTGTCATCAGCTACCTGCCTTATGATGTCGATTGCAGTCTCTGATTGCAGAAACCTGAAAATTGAATCATCACTTTTAATTTAATTCCAACAGTAAATATATAGGGACCTCAAGGACACATAATAGACAATTGAATTCCAAGGATATTGAGAAAATAATCTTATATTCTTGGACGAAGTTGTGCTGAATGAAACATAGATATCGGATTCGAAGAAGTTAAGAATACATTAAAGTTTCCGCAAAAAAATGAGAATACATTTAAGGTGAAAATTTAGAATAATCATAGGAAAAGCAATTAGAGTAGAGTATTATGACTGGTGCAGTTGAATTTGTCTAACAATGCCAAAGTTTTAGAGAGTGATATGAGTACTAAGAGTCCGAACTAGGGTTTTTGACCCGCTGTCCTGCATCAAGCAGCATATTTTGTGTAGGTACCCCTCAACAATAGGTCAGGAAGTAGCTTTGATTAAATCATTGTCAATATAAAAAAAAAATAGTTAGATTGTAGCCTGTCATTACAGCACCTGACAGCAGTCATTCTGGAAGTTTGTACTTGATTTAATTTAGAATACATGAGGTACACTGTCTGTTGACAGCACTAGTACTCCATATATGTACTTTTGGTTCAAAAGTTTAGCCTGGCATCTACATTTTGAACAACTAAATACAACCTCTTTTTCCTGTCCATTTCAGGTGACTGGTTTTGTAAAGAGCTTATATCTAAGGTTGTCTAGACTTGTAATTTTGGTCTGCAGTAGCATGTAGTTCAGTGGAATGATTTTAATAACTTGACTTTGGTTCTGTCTGATTATGATCAGAAACAGTGTATGGTTACTATGTACATATATTCACTTGCCTCTCAATGGCAATTATATATAATACAAGAGAGAAATAATTGTAATCTCTTTTTAACATCGTACTTTTCTCAATGCAATGGTACAGGGAAAATCAAGTATGTCTTTTTAGTGCAAGTTGCTAAACCTGAGTTAATTACTTCACCAGACTACAACATTGTCCCTGTAAAAAGATTTTTCTTGTGCTCCAACTTATCTACTCGGAGTTAAGCTTCCAGCTTTCTGCCATGCAAGCTGCCATGCAAGCTGCCTGCCTTTTTCAATCAGTTGGTCTTTTCCCCAACAGGTTTTTGTTAATTCTCTCGTGCTCCCTCTTCTTATGTCTTTGTGAACACAGGGCACGTACAAACACAGAAATAAAAGTTGTTACAAAATGCATATCCATCAATCTAGTGGCTAGTTTGCATTCTTTACGTTATAAACGAAAAGTAGCTTCTATTGTACAAGGCAATGGGGCCAGTAAGCATAGGTTGTACACAAATAGATAGAACGTTCTCTCTTATATTAGCATGCCTTATTTTTATAGCGTGATCCATATCAATATGTACATAAGTCTTCAATTTACTATAAATATTATTTATTATGACAGATTAATACATTTAGGTGTGCTAAACTAATGAATGTATGATGTGCTTTGCTCAGTGCTCGCTGCAGAAGTACCTCTGTTGAACAGGGTGGTTGGCTAGATTTAAAAGCCCCCAAGATACTTAAAGTAGGTGTCACCGGAGGAATCCGAACTTGTCAACTCCATTCTCCACTTCGGCTGACAAGGTTATCTGCAATTTCCAACGCTGATGATGGACACCCGTGTTTATCAGTGGCTGAGGAACATACAAACACAAGCCAAACGTTGCAAAATGAAGCAGATACATGGTTAAGTGAATGGTCACCCCCAAAGCACTTGTGGAGGGCATTATCAGTCTTTATTCTTGCAGGACAGGTCATCAGCAGGATTTTAAAGGGCAAAGTCCACTGGAAGAACACACTTCAGCAACTGGAAAGGGTTGGTCCAAAATCAGTTGGAGTCTGTTTGTTAACTGCTACTTTTGTTGGGATGGCCTTTGCTATTCAGTTCGTTAGAGAATTCACAAGACTAGGATTAAACCGATCTATTGGTGGTGTCTTGGCTCTTGCCTTTGCAAGGGAGTTGAGTCCTGTGATCACATCTATTGTAATTGCAGGGCGTATTGGAAGTGCATTTGCTGCAGAGCTGGGAACTATGCAAGTCTCGGAGCAAACTGACACACTAAGGGTTCTTGGTGCCAATCCTGTTGATTATATGGTGACCCCGAGAGTGATTGCTTCTTGTATTACTCTGCCACTATTAACTCTACTGTGTTTTACAGTAGGAATGGCGGCAAGTGCTCTCCTCGCAGATGGCGTTTACGGGATTAGCATAAACATAATTTTGGATTCTGCTCAGAGAGCTCTCTCGTCATGGGATATAATTAGTGCAATGCTCAAGTCACTGGTTTTTGGTTTGATTATATCTATTGTCAGTTGTGGTTGGGGGATCACTACCTCAGAAGGTGCCAAAGGTGTTGGAGAATCAACTACTTCCGCTGTTGTCATATCTCTTGTTGGTATTTTCGTAGCTGATTTTATCCTCTCTTATTTCTTCTTCCAGGGGGCAGGAAATTCATTGAGGAACGTTGTCTAAACTATGAAACATGTAATGATTCATTGTCTACTCCATACTTAATTAAAGAATTCAGTAATTTACACATTACTCAAGTGCAATTACATTTTTAAATAGAACAAAGGTCAATTTGTATCATAGCTGAAATCACTGTGTTTCGTAAGCCAAAGGTCAATTTAGAATGGATAATATTTCATAGATTTTGAATTGTTGATTTTAATTCTAGTTGGATTTTAGCAGAGTTGATGGAGAATGTTGCGAGTCTTGCCTTGAATGATTTTAATTGAGTTTATCATAAATTCATCAAAATTTCAAGAAATTTACAGGGGTGCATTTAAATAAAAAAATTATATAAATTTTCAGGATTTTCGAATTTCATGGGTATTTAATTTAAATTTTGAAAAATTATTTAAAATCTGGAGATATTTAATTTCAATTATAAAAAATCCATTAAAATCTGAGTATATACAATTTAGATTTAAAAAATTCATCAAAATCACATGGTATTCAGTTTGAAAAAAAAACATTGAAAGATGATGGTATTAAAAAATCCATGTATTTTGTTTAATTTGAAAAATTGGTGGATTTTGATATATTTGCCGGTACATTTTTAATATTTCGAAATCTCACAAAAATACAATAGATTTTGAAGGAATTCCAAAAAAACTTCACAAAATCATGAAGATTCTGTAAGATTTTTTTTTATCAATTCCGTCAAATCCGTGAATAATTAAAATAAAAAATCTTTCAAAATTTATTGATTATTATCAATTCTTCAAAATCTCAATTGAAAACACCGCTCGATAAATTTCAAAAGATAAAAAATGTACTAGCAAATCCATCAAAATCCACCAATTTATCAAATAAAAAAATTCATAAATTTTTGAATATCATCAGATTTTGATGAAATTTTTAAAAGACTTTTCAAAATTTAAATTAAATATACTCAAATTTTAAAAAGACTTTTTATAATTTTAGTTAAATATCACAAGATTTTGAAGAATTTTTTAAAATCTAAATTATATAAACTATTGATTTCAAGAATTCTAAAAAATTCTTTATTTTTCCCAATTATATAACTAATTATTAACTTATATATGTTTGCAGAGTATGCAATATGTTGAGAGTAACTGTGAAGATGAAGTTGCATCTCCCCAGTACAGATTTTGGTACATCAACATCAATTTACTTAGTTTGATAACTTCGGCTAAAACATAATAATCTCAACCGTGTGATTATTCCATGATACTAGATATACCTAGCAAAGTGTCATGATTAGCTGGCGGGAATTACTCTCTCTGTACATGACATCGTATCTAGTTATTTATCCCCAACTCAATCGAAGTGCTAACAATGTCGTTTAACTTATTTTGCCGATATTATTATTGTTGTCTTGGTGCTGTTATAATTTAGCCAATGATTTTAACACACGTGTCATTACATTCTCCGTATATAAATAGAGAAGAATGTATCCATCTGGGAACATGAAATGAAATGAAATACTTATTTTCTTCTACTTTTTATCTTATCCTTTAGCTGATTATTTTTGTTGGAAATATGTTGTGTACTTGATGATAAGCGAAATAAAATACCATAGTAGATTTAACTTAGTGTATTTTGTAGCACCCGACGGATGATTAATTATAATTCCGACGGATGATTCAATATAGTCCCGACGGATGACTAATTGATATTCATCGGGTGAGTAGCTTATGTAACAATAAGTCATGTAGCACATTTTTGCAAACAACTTTGTATAGATTCTGTAGTAGTTTATGAATCATGTAGACTACTAGTAGATGTGCAGAATATGTTGATTAAATGTAAATATTAGATGTCTTGTAATTCTGCACAAATGAAATGAAGTCAAGTGATCAACAAAGCTACCTGACGGATGATCAACAAAGCTACCTGACGGATGATCAACAAGGCTACCCGACGGATAACAAGCATGTACCCGACGGATGATCAATTCAAATATCTGTTGACAGTGACAACACAGTCACATGCGTTGGGTGTTTGCAAAAGGAATGTGGCAGCCTGTTTAGCAGGAAAATGAGAACAAAGAAGTATTACCATTTCCATGCACGTTATGAAGATTTTCAAGGATGCTGGAATAGAGTAGTGAAGCAGCATGAAATTAGACTTGATAGGTTTTGTTTTATTATCCTGTCTTATTATCATGTAAACTTGGTGATATATAAACCAAGTGTAGCTAGTAGAATAAACTAACTAACAAACCAAGCAAACACATTTTTAGCAGAGAAACATTTGTAAGCTGTATTCTGTAGAATTTCTCTGTAGTTTGTCTGTTTTCTTGTAAAGAAGCTGTGAGCTATTCAAGCTTCACAGGGTTCTCTTGATATATATATATATATATATATATATATATATGGTGGATACATTCAAATCCACCAGAAAGTTTTAAAAACTTGTGTTTTTATTACTTGTGTTTTGAGTTATATAATTCTTTCATTCCGCACTTTACAAATCAAACACTTATATATTATTAAGTTAGAACCATTTTTCATAAATCTCAAAAAGAAGCCAGAATTACATTCAACCCCCCTTCTGTAATTCTTGTTGTATTGTTAGGGAAAAACAATTGGTATCAGAGTAAGCTCTTGAAGTAAAAAGAGTTTAAAGATCACAACAAAACAGCAAGATGAACAAGAAGGATGTTGGAGTAAAGATTCCATTTCTGGACGAAGACAATTATCACCACTGGATGCACCTACATCTTTTTTCTCAAGATGAGGCATATGTGAACTGCATAGAGAGAGGTTCTCATGTGCCAATGAGAGCTGTAACAGGAAATGAACCATCTGTTCCCAAGCCTAGGCATGAATGGTCAGATCCTGATATTGAGCAAGTCAGGAAAGACAAGAAGGCCATGAATATATTATTCAATGGAGTTGATGGTGATATGTTTGATAACATCATTAATTGCAAAACAGTCAAGGAGGTTTGGGACACAATTCAGATTATCTGTGATAGTACTGAGCAAGTAAGGGAGAATAAGATGCAGCTGTTAATTCAGCAATATGAGCACTTTCATTGTGAAGATAGTGAGTCTCTCACTGACATTTTTAGTAGATTTCAAAAACTGCTAAATGCTCTGAAGTCGCATGGAAGAGTCTATCAGACAAAAGACTCAAATCTCAAGTTCCTTAGATCTCTTCCAAAGGAATGAAAACCAATGATAGTCTCATTGAGAAACTCTCAAGATTACAAGGAGTTTACTTTGGAGATACTGTATGGTATCCTGAAAACTTATGAGCTTGAAATAGAGCAAGATGAGAGGATGGAGAAAGGAAGGAAGAAAGGAGGGTCCATAGCACTGGTTTCTGAGTTGGAAAAGGAGAAAGAGGTGAAGGTAGAAGCTGTTGAGTCTACTTCAAAGGTCTGTGAAAATAAGGGCAAGGGCTTGGTAGCTGAAAATGAATATTCTTTGAACCAAGATGATATGGATGATATTGATGAACATCTTGCATTCCTTTCCAGAAGATTTTCCAAGCTCAAGTTTAAGAAGAACTTTGGAGCAGCTAAGCCAAATAGAAACATGGTGGATAAATCAAAATTCAAATGTTTCAAATGTGGCTTGGCAGGGCATTTTGCCAGTGAGTGTAGAAAGTCAGATTCCAGCAAGAAGAAGTTTGAGCTTGTGGATTATAAACAGGAGTATTTTGAGTTGCTCAAACAAAAGGAAAGGGCTTTTATTACACAAGAAAATGACTGGGCAGCAGATGGTCTGGATGAGGATGAAGATGTCAGCTATGTCAATATAGCCCTAATGGCCAAGTCAGATGAAACAGAGACAAGTTCTTCAAGTAATCAGGGAAACAGAAAGAATCTGTGGTACTTGGATAGTGGTTGTTCAAAACACATGACTGGAGATTCTACCATGCTCACAGAGTTCAAAGAGAGAGTTGGCCCAAGTATTACTTTTAGAGATGATAGCAAGGGTTATACTGTGGGATATGGCTTGATTTCAAAAGATAATGTCATTATTGAGGAGGTGGCCCTAGTGGATGGTCTCAAGCATAATTTGCTGAGTATCAGCCAGCTTTGTGATAAGGGCAATTCAGTAACCTTCAATTCAGAAGCCTGTGTTGTGACAAACAAAAGGAGCAACAAAGTGGTTCTCACTGGAGTGAGAAAAGGAAATGTGTACCTAGCTGAATTCAACTCATCAAATGCAGAATTTGTTACTTGTCTTCTCAGTAAAGCAAGTCAAGATGAATATTGGATATGGCACAGAAAGTTGTCCCATCTAAACTTCAAGATCATGAATGAGCTTGTCAAGAAAGAACTGGTTCGAGGTATTCCTCAAGTGGAGTTTACAAAAGATGGACTATGTGATGCTTGCCAAAAAGGAAAGCAAATCAAGGCATCATTTAGAAAGAAGCTTGATTCAACAATTGAAGAACCTCTGCAATTGCTACACATGGATTTGTTTGGACCAGTCAATGTGTTGTTCATCTCAAAGAAAAGATTTTGCCTAGTAATTGTGGATGATTTCTCAAAGTTCTCTTGGACATATTTCCTGAAGTCTAAAGATGAGGCTAGTGAAATCATCATCAATCACATAAGGCAAGTCAACAATCATCCTGATTTTAAAGTTAGAAGAATCAGGAGTGATAATGGAACCGAGTTCAAGAATTCTGTTATGAGAGCATTTTGTGAAGAGAATGGGATTATGCATGAGTTTTCAGCAGCAAGAATTCCACAATAAAATGGAGTAGTGGAAAGAAAGAACAGATCACTTATTGAAGCTGCAAGGATAATGCTTGAATAATCAAAGTTACCAACATACTTCTGGGCTGAAGCTGTAAATACTGCATGCTACACTCAGAATATTTCTTTGGTTAATCTGGCAAAGTGTATGACACCCTAACAATTGTTCAAGAACAAGAAGCCAACTCTAAATTTTCTTCATATCTTTGGCTGCAAATGTTATATCTTGAGGAATCAAACTGATCAAAATGGAAAGTTTGATGCTAAAGCAGATGAAGGAATTTTTGTTGGATATGCTGTTGGTAAAGCATATAGAGTCTACAATATAAGAACCAACATTGTTATGGAATCAATACATGTTGTGTTTGATGATAAGAAGATTGAAGGACTGCAAGATGGAGATTACCATGAGAGCCTCAAATTTGATAATGTGGAGATGATTAGTGATGACAGTGATGATGAAAGTGATCAAGAAACAATGACAAAGGATAATGCAGAAAAATCTACTACTAATGAAGCACAAAACTCAACATCTGTCGAGTTGCAAAATGCTTCATCCGTCAGGAGATTATCTGCTTTATCCGTCGGGAGACAATCAACTTCATCCGTCGGAACTCAAAATGCATCATCCACCGGGTCATCAAAAGAAGCAGAAAGTCAAAATAGATCACTTACAGAAAGTTCCCCTTTCTCAAATCAAAGATCCATAAACTCAGGGGGAGTTTCTAATAATCAAAACTCAGTAACACATAAAGACAACAATGAGGCCTCTTCATCTAGAGCTAATCTACCTCAACAAAGAAAATGGACAAAAGATCACCCCTTTGAGCTCATCATTGGTGATGTGTCTTCTAGAGTTCAAATAAGGAGAGCAACTCAGGATGAATGTCTATATAGCAGCTTCCTATGTAAGGAAGAACCAAAGAAGGTAGAAGAAGTTTTGTTGGATCCTGATTGGATTTTAGCTATGCAAGAGGAGCTAAACCAATTTTAAAGGAATAAAGTATGAAAGCTGGTACCCAAGCCTAAAGGAAAGAATCCAATTGACACCAAATGGGTATTGAGAAACAAGATGGATGAAAATGGCATAGTGGTCAGGAACAAAGCTAAACTGGTTGCTAAGGGATATTGTCAACAAGAAGGAATAGATTTTGATGAAACTTTTGCTCCTGTTGTAAGACTTGAAGCCATCAGAATTTTCTTAGCCTATACAGCCTATGCCAATTTCAAGGTCTATCAAATAGATGTCAAGAGTGCTTTTCTAAATGGATGTCAGACAGCCTCCTGGTTTTGAAGATCCAAATTTCCAAAATCATGTCTACTATCTTTTGAAAGCACTCTATGGACTGAAGCAAGCACATAGAGCCGGGTATGACACTTTACCAAAGTTCCTTTTGGAAAATCACTTCACAAGAGGTACTGTGGATAAACTTTATTCTTTAGAAATGTTAATGGCTCTAGTATACTTGTTCAAATTTATGTAGATGATATTATATTTGGCTCTACAGATGAAAAAGTTTGTAAAAAGTTTGCCAAATTGATGCAAAGTAATTATGAAATGAGCATGATGGGAAAACTAACTTACTTTCTTGGTTTACAAGTTAAGCAAGTTAGTGATGGAAAATTCATTAGTCAAACTAAATACATTCATGATCTTTTAAAGAAGTTTGATCTAATGGATTGCACATCTGCAAAAACTCCCATGGCCACTACAACTAAGCTTGAATTAAACACTACTGAAAAGTCTGTGAATATTTCAAGTTATAGGGGCATGGTTGGTTCACTTCTATACTTAACAACTAGTAGGCCATATATAATGTGTGCTACTTGTCTTTGTGCTAGATTTCAGGCTGATCCTAGAGAATCTCACTTGTAGCTATTAAGAGAATTTTCAGATATCTCAAGGGAACACCAAAACTTGGCATTTGGTACCCTAGAGATTTTGGATTTGATCTAACTGGTTATTCAGATGTAAATTATGCAGGTTGTAAAATAGATAGAAAAAGTACAACATGAACCTGTCAATTTCTAGAAAACAAGCTTGTGTCCTGGTTCAATAAAAAATAAAATTCAGTTTCTACTTCCACAGCTGAAGCTGAATATATTGCTGCTGGTAGTTGCTGTGCACAGATTTTGTGGATGAAAAACCAATTGTTGGACTATGGCCTACAAGTGGATAGGATTCCTATTTTCTGTGATAACACAAGTGCAATTGCCATCACTGAAAATCCAGTACAGCATTCAAGAACAAAGCACATAGACATCAAGTACCACTTCATAAGGGAACATGGGATAAATGGTATTGTGGAACTGCATTTTGTTCTAAGTGAAAAGCAGCTTGCAGATATATTTACCAAACCACTTGATGGATCCACCTTTTCAAGGTTGGTAAGTGAATTAGGTATGCTTAATTACTCTTGAATTATTTCATATATTTTTGCAAGTTATAATGCAGCCATAAATTTAATTGATTTTTCTATTTTGGATGAAATTTTGGCTAAGTCAGAATTTACATCCCGACGGATGATCATTATCCATCGACTTTGATCATTCGTCGGAATACAATTTGTCAATAGAATCAATTATTTTTCTGGAATATTTTATAACTCGGCGGATAACTGATTATCCTCATCCGTCGAATTGTCTCAATCCTAGCCATTAATTTCCTGAACATTATCCATCGAGTATACTTACAGTTTGTAAGCATGACACGACGGATAAGTGACGAAATTTTTACAGTTTATTTTTAAATGATTATTTTGGGCAATTTTTATTGGCTACTTTATTTTACTTTATTATTTTTGTCAGTTTATTTCTGAGATAGTCTAAAAGCAAATTCACTTTTATTCATTTCTTTTATCATTCTCAAGATTTAATTGCTCTAATTTCTTTCTTCTTAAAAGTAAACTCTCTCTTTACAAATTCCAAATCTCTAACAATGGCACCTGTAGTGAAAATCATGTCTCAAACCGGTTATATCTATGAGAAAAACAACTTCTCAGCTTTGGTGAACAAGGAGATTCAACAGTCTGGTAACTATCACAAAATGATGGATTTTGTGAAGAACTGCAAACTCAACTATGCCATGCTGGAATCACCCACCATTTACTGTAAGGTTGTTGAAGAGATATGGACAACTGCAGTGTATAACTCGACAGACAAGACCATCGCATTCACTCTGAAAGGTAAGTAGTTTTGCATAAATAGTGATATTATAAAAGCATGCTTCAAGATTCCTGATAATACTGTAACTGCTCCACACACAGACACTAACATTATTAATATGCTTAATTCCATGGGCTATGCACTCACTACTTCTAAATTAAGTGAAATTAGGAGGTTGGGTCTTAGGAAAGAATGGAGTTATCTGTGTGATATAGTAACTAAGGTATTTTCTGGTAAAGTTAGTAACTTTGACTCCATAAACATTTCTATGCTTAACATGCTTTACATGTTAATTACTGATAAGTACTTCAATTTCAGTGATTTGATATTTTGTTTGAGTTAGGCTTTAAGTTAGGAGAGATCAATAAGAGAAGTAAAAGTGTCTACTATGCTAGATTCTTTATGATGCTTGCTAACCATCTTATTGAAGATATTATGATTGAGAACCCAACCAAGTTAAATTATTGGGTTCAAGAAAGAAGGATCATTACAGATTTAAACAGAGCAAACCATCAAAAGGAGGTTCCCTTATACTACTTTCCAGTAATTGAGGGACCTCAGGTAAGTGAGGTAATTTCTTCTGTCTCCACCCTCACAAATTTCTTTGCTTTCTAGTGTAGCTATGGCAACTGTGTCAATGAACCAACAGTTGCCTACCCAAGCTACAAAATCAACAAAAGTTCCTAAATCCAAAGCTAAGAAAGCCCCCTCTGATTTCCTTCAAAAGAGATCAGTTGTAAAATCCACCAAACCTAAAGAGGGGAGTGTGAAGGTGGGTAAGAAAGGTGAGGGACAGGGTGAACATCAAAGTAGCCCTAAGGATAAGGCTGGCGAGAAGAGTATACCCAAACCTAGCCACACCACAGTTTTCCAACAAACTGTGGTTGTTAATAAGGATATTAGCTCATTACCGGTTTCATCCTCCCAAAAGGATGTCACCATTGAAACAAGCTCCCAACCAGGAGCACAGGCCAAGAGGGGTAGGGACACTAGCTCTCCACAAACTTATGCCAGAAAGAAAAGATCAAAAACCCTTGGGGATGCACAGGGCTCACACACTGTGCAAACTGGTGCAATAGACCCAGTCACTGCACTTTCTCAAAGTCAGGTTGATGTGGCTCCAATAAATGTGGAGTCACAGCCAAAATCTCTAATAATTGAAGCACCTGATACACCAAACTCTCCCACACACTCATTGGATGTTGACATGATAAACACATCACTTCCAAATTCTTCATCTTTAACTCTCTTGGAGAAACCAAAAATCCATGCAAGTGAGCATCATCTTCTAGATGATTTGTTGGCTCACTTGCCATTTCTTTCTGAGACTGTTGAGACACCTGTGCCAAAATTTTCATCCATCTACACAGAGTCTATAATAGTCTCCACTCCAAAATCATTTATTTCTTCTATCTCGATGGATATTCATCATCCATCGAGTAGTGATTGTATCCCAACGGATAAGCTTAACAACAGTCATCCGTCGAATAGTCAAACTGCTAACCCGATGGATATTCCTCATCCGTCGAGTGTCTCTACACAACCTCAAATTTCTTCAATTCTTACAAGTGCAGAAGACTTAGTAGTAATGCAATCACTTTTAAGACTGAGGGAAGGGAGTGATTTGAGTGAGAGTCTGGGTTGCTCCCAGGAAAAAGGAGAGGAAAAGAGTGATCTAATGCAGTCCATTTCTTCAGGACTGGAAAAAGTGAGTGAGAGGAGTCCCACCTTAGATGGTGAAGGTGAGGGTGTGAAAGTGGGAAGCCAAGGTGAGACCATGATGCAAGAAAAGAGAGATAATGAGAGAAATGCAGGTACAGGAGAAATAAGGGTGAATGTCTTTTCAAGTGAGTTAATGAATGTCTAGGATGCAAACAGGGAGGGACTATCTCAGCAAAGTCAAGCTGTTATAGATTCTACCTCCTTGGATGCTGAGACATTTACTCACCCTGTTCCAGCATATCAACTTCTAGCTGGACAGGGTAATGACAATGCAGAAAGAATGCTTAATTTGGTGCACACCACACAGTCTATGCAAAGAGCAAATGATGCAATCACAGCTCTGCCCTCTACAGCTGGTGATATTGACTATGAGACTGGTGGTTCAGAAGATTTCTTTGGTGGTGAGGATGAAGAAAGTGAAGAGGAGCCTTTGGACATAGGGGGAGAAGTAGGCCCTAGTTCCAGATTAGGCATGCCATTATGGGCCTTCTCAAAGAAATGTGATGGACATCATTTCAAGACCACACTCATCCAATTCATCAGTCAAACACAGTCTGCTCTTCAATCATCCAAAAATGCTAGCACCAAGAAGCTTCTACAAGCACATCTTGCTTCTCTCCAACTACCGCAAATCCAAGGCTTCCAACACAATCTGGATATCACTTCTATTCAAACAGAGATCACTCAAGTGAAGAAGGATATAACTGATAGACTAGATGCAAAACTTTCAGAAGCTACAATGTTTGATATCAAAAGACAATTAAGGAAGAACACTGATCTTGCAACCAAGGTGGATTCCTTGGAGAAAAGAATGACAACAATGGAAGCCTCTCTAACAGCTATACATCTACATCAGGCACATCAAACAGACTTGCTTCAAAGGCTAGTGGCAGCACAAACCTTTTCTTCTACTCAACTTGTTGATAACAAAAAGGGGGAGAAAAAAACCTCTTCTAAGGGGGAGAAATCAAGCTCAATTATCTCATTCAGTCAAGGGGGGTCAAGAAGTGATGGGGAAAAAAAGTGCTAAACATATAAGTCAGTAAAGTGATTGTGCCAACAATTGCTTTCACAAAGCCACCAGAGTTGGATAGCATTGATCTAATCCAAAGTGCAGCTGAAAAGCTTGAGTTGAAATCAAATCCTAAGATTCTTGATGTTACAGCTCTAGAGAAGGAAATAAAAGAGAAACAAAGAAAAATAGATGCAGATATTCAACAAAAGTTTGGGCCAATTCAGGAGCCATACAAAGTCTTCAATCATCATTCTAAAGTCATGAAAATTTTTGTGAATGACATAAGCATGAACTATCTGGAAAGAGGTCAAACTTCATGCATCAAATCTCCAAAGAAAGATCCCATCATGAAGGCCAAAAAGAACTACTCTAAGTTTTCAGACAAGAATCCTATGGATACAGTGTTTAAAACACCTAGGCCAGATGAGAAGAAGCTGTTGGCTAGGTCTATTGCATTCTACAAGAATCCAACTGATTCAGCATTGAAAAGAAGAATTGCTAAAATTTACAGAAATAGTAAGGAGATTTGTGTGGTGGTTGGACACCCACTGTTTGTGGAAGCTAAGAAGGAAGAAAAAGAAAGAATCAGGCTAGAAAAGAAACAAGCTGCTTTGGATGCTAAGAAGCAAAAGCAAAAGAAAGAACAAGCTGCTACCTTGGCCAGGCTTCAAGCTGTAAAAAGCACAACAAAACTTCCTGTACAACGTACTGTAACTACTGAACCTAAGGATCTGAAAATGCAAGAAGAACCACAACATAAAAGAATATTTAGATACAAACTCCATTCCAAAAGGAAAGTGAACTTTAATGATGAGGAATTGGAAGACCAATTTCCCTAAAAGTCTACAACTACAACTCAGACATCAAAACCCTCAGTGGTATTTGAAGAATTCAAAGTGGTTGATCCAACAAGGAATATTCATGGTAAACCAATTATTCCTAAGGATGAGCCAGTAGACTGGGATAGTTTACCAATTTCTGAGCTAAATCTACCCATATTCAAGACAAAGAAGACAAAGACTAGAGCTAGCAAGAAAGTGAAGCCTGTATCTCTCAAATCCAAAGCTCTAACCAAATCCCAACCCACAGTCAACAAGAGAGATCTCATGTACATTTGTGATATCAAGGAATTTTCAGACTTGAATCTCTACTTGGATGAACTGGAATAAGTAAGAGGAATTGATGCCTACAGACATCTTCCTGAAAGACTGGTATTCAGATACAAGAGATGGAAAGAGATGACATGGCCCCTTCATATGATTCTCCAAGAAATCCAATCTGTTCTGATTAAAGTCTATTCATCCTTTAAAAAGAACTTTGGATATAATGTGACTGCAAGAAGAATAGTTCTAAAGAGGATTGAGTGACTAAGGAGTATTAGAGCCAAAGATGCACATCCAAAAACTCTATCTATTCCCTTTACAGGAAGGAGAGTGCATCTAAGGCCCTATTGGCTGATGGACTTCATGGATGACAAAGGTGTTAAAAGATTTTTAAGATTGGAGGACCAATTGAGTATCTCTAGCAATGAGACTCTTTTGGAAATGCAGGAAATGCTAAATCTCTCAGAAGCTGATGAACTTGAATTCCATAGACAACTTCAGAATCAAATTGAAGAAAACAACAGAAGGCTTGTGAAGAAATCCATACAATCATGGAAATAGATCTATCTGCTCAGACTAGAGGAGCATCTTGATAACAATTGTGAGCCATTTCTTTGTGTACTTTGTATTGTTCAACTTTCAGAAAATTTGTAGCACTAATCAGTTTTATCTACTATTTTTCAATCTGTATCTTTAGGATGTTTTGTTATCATCAAGTTTCTCTTAATTTATGGCTACAATTCTAGTAGACATAATTGGGGGAGATTGTTAGGAATATGTTGTGTACTTGATGATAAGTGAAACAAAATACCTTAGTAGATTTAACTTAGTGTATTTTGTAGCACCCGACGGATGATCAATTATAGTCCCGACGGATGATTCAATATAGTCCCGACGGATGACTAATTGATATCCATCGGGTGAGTAGCTTATGTAACAATAAGTCATGTAGCACATTTCTGCAAACAACTTTGTATAGATTCTGTAGTAGCTTATGAATCATGTAGAATACTAGTAGATGTGCAAAATAGGTTGATTAAATGTAAATATAAAATGTCTTGTAATTCTGCACAAATAAAATGGAGTCAAGTGATAAATGGCTACCCGACGGATGATCAACAAAGCTACCTGACGGATGATCAACAAGGCTACCCGACGGATAACAAGCATGTACCCGATGGATGATCAATTCAAATATCTGTTGACAGTGAAAACACAGTCACATACGTTGGGTGTTTGCAAAAGGAATGTGGCAGCCTGTTTAGCAGGAAAATGATAACAAAGAAGCATTACCATTTCCATGCAAGTTATGAAGATTTTCAAAGATGCTGGAATAGAGTTGTGAAGCAGCATGAAATTAGACTTGATAGGTTTTGTTTTATTATCATGTCTTATTATCATGTAAACTTGGTGATATATAAACCAAGTGTAGCTAGTAAAATAAACTAACTAACAAACCAAGCAAACATATTTTGAGCAGAGAAATATTTGTAAGCTGTATTCTGTAGAATTTCTCCGTAGTTTGTTTGTTCTCTTGTAAAGCAGCTGTGAGCTATTCAAGCTTCACAGGGTTCTCTTGATATATATATATATATGGTGGATACATTCAAATTCACCAGAAAGTTTTAAAGACTTGTGTTTTTATTACTTGTGTTTTGAGTTATATAATTCTTTCATTCCGCACTTTGCAAATCAAACACTTATATATTATTAAGTTAGAACCATTTTTCATAAATCTTAAAAAGAGGCCAGAATTACATTCAACCCCCCCTTCTGTAATTCTTGTTGTATTGTTAGGGAATAAAAATTTTCTTTGAAAAACCCTAACCCCTGACATCTGGTATCAGAGCAAGGCATCTCCTTGGCGCCATTAACAAATCTGATAAAAAAACACCAAAGGAAAAAAAATGGCAGACAAGAATTACTTGCAAAAATGTGAAAGCTCCATTAAAATCATGGTTGAAAAGCTCAGTATGTTTGAGGAGGGCCAACCTTTTGCTTAAGAACAGATGGTTTCACTTAAAGTTGAGTTTGAATCTCTGGCTCAAGAGAATAAGGAGGTCAAGAAGGGTATCACGGATCTCACAAAGTTGTTCAAACAAGAGATTCTACAGAAGAATAAAGAGCAACCTTATGACCCCCCAAGACAACATAAGTAAGTCATTCTCCCCATACTCTTACTCATTTTGCCACTGTAAATGACTCCAATAGCTAAGTCTTGAACAAATCGAGAAGTGTTAATTGGGGGGGTATTTCACAAATCCCTCCAACTCAACCTTTTGAGTTAAATGCAAGGTTTATTGACCCTTATTCCATACCTGAGTACAGGACTCTCGCACAGACCAACTCTTCCCGTCCCCTTTTAAACCCTACACCAATTTTTCTTGAACAACATCAACCTTCCACCCTCAACCCTTTTTCCCTCCGCTGTATCTTTCCTATGTGCCAATATCTGCTGCTACCAACCAAAATTCCTTCTCATACCACCAACTGTACAATATTCAGCATACGCAACCCCTTACTTCATATCAAACACACACTACAGTTCCCACCACCACCATTACCCATACCAAAAATACTGAGGAATTGTCGAAAACCAAAACCCCTTTTGGTGCCCCTACTACTTATAAGGTCCCCAAACTCGATTTCCCAAAGTTTGAAGGTAAAGACCCCCGAGGTTGGGTTAGCAAATGCGAGAAATTTTTTCAACTTTACCCCCAAACTGATTTAAGGTCCAGAGTTCTTTGTGCTGCCCTCCATATGGAAGGTGATGCTGACGTGTGGTATAGATGCTTAGAAAGGGAGAAGTATAATATGTTATGGCCTGAATATATTACACTTGTTTGTCAACGTTTTTCTAAGACAGTGTACGAGAACATCGTGAGACAGTTTAATAAATTAACTGAAAGAGGTAAAGTGGATGACTACATATGCCAGTTCGACGAGCTCAGAAACTATGTTATGGCAGATGAAGGGTTCCACAGGGAATCTTACTATGTTGATAACTTTATCAGTGGTTTAAAAGAGGAAATTGCTCAGCATTTGTATAATCTTAAGCCCCAGACTTTACAAGCAGCTAGGGAATTGGAAAGAGGCCAAGAGCATTATCTTAATGTCCTTGATAAGAGATATAAATCTGCCACCAGCTCAAGTAAATACACTCCTTACTATTCGTCCACCTATAAACCATCAAGTATACCCTCTAATACTATCCTTAACATCACTAAAACCACTTCAAACATTTCATTTGCTGATGGAACTCGAAGACTAACCTTAGCCGAAATTACAGACAAGAAGCAAAAGGGTCTATGCTTACACTGTGACCAAAAGTTCGAGCCAGGCCATAATTGCAAAAAAAGAAACTTTTTGTTATTATGAATGAAAATCCAAGCCCTTCTGGACAGGAAGATGAAGCACTGGCCATTGTCTGGGAAGATAATTTCCCCACATCAGCAGATCCTACTACAAAAGCTCGCATATCTCTGAATGCTATTACTGGTTTTAAAGGAGAGGGTACCTTGAAGATTCAGGGTTCAGTACTTGGAAGGGATGTTACTATTCTGGTTGACACCGGATCCACGCACAATTTCATTCCTTAGAACCTCGTCAAAAAATTACAACTGTGAACCACTTCTTGTTCTTCATTTCAAATCACAGTGGCAAATGGTGACCACCTGTCCTGTAACAATTATCTACCACAATTACATTAAAAGATGCAAGATGTTTAGTTCACAGCCTTTGCTAATATCATTCCCTTAGGAGGTTATGACCTCATACTAGGTGCAGATTGGACGATCCTTGTTAACCCTTTCACCTTCGATTATGGTAATGAAACTATTACTACCAATTGGGATAGCAAAAAGGTAGTTCTCCCCCAATTTACTCCTATTGCGAAGGTGCGGGTACAAATTAATAGCTCTGTTATTAAACCAACCCAGAAGGAGGCTTATTTTCTGGTCCAAATTTCATCTATGGACTCACACCCCTTTCTTTTGCAGAATAAGCCAATATCCAAAGACATTCAAACACTCTTTCATGATTACAAAGACATCTTCGCAGCACCTACAAAATTGCCATCAAATAGGACTCAAGACCACCATATTCCCCTCAAACCAAATAGTAATCCGATTAATGCTCACCCTTATCGCTGCCCAATAGCTCACAAGGAAGAAATCGAAAATATTACTAGAAAAATTCTTACTGCAGGGGTAATTCGAGCCATCACGTCCCCTTTTGCTTCTCCTGTCCTCTTGGTACGTAAAAAAGATAATACATGGAGGTTGGTGGTTTATTATCGAGCTCTCAATGAGATTACGATTAAAAACAAATACCCGATCCATGTTATCGAAGAATTGCTTGCTGAGCTCAAAGATAGTACCATATATTCCAAGCTTGATCTTCGTAGTGGTTACCACCAAATACGAATAAACCAAGAAGACATTTATAAGACAACTTTTTGCACTCATCAAGGGCTCTTTGAGTTTGTTGGCATGCCCTTCAGGTTGACTAACTCCCCTGCTTCGTTTCAAGCATTAATGAACGATGTTTTTCTGATTACCTACGAAAATTTGTGTTGGTGTTTTTTACGACATTTTGGTCTATAGTGCTAATGCAGAGGAACATGTTAAGTATCTGAAGTTGGTTTTTCACAAGCTTAGACAACACTATTTGTTTGTCAAAGAAAGCAAGTATGAGTTTGGACAAGACCAGGTCGAATTCTTGGGTCATATAATTTCTGGCAGGGGTGTTGAGGCTGATGATAGGAAAATACAAGCCATTAGGGATTGGCCTCATCCTAAAAATGTCAAATCTCTATGGGGTTTCTTAGGTTTAACGGGTTATTACTACAGGTTCATCAAAGGGTATGGCATTTCAAGTAAGCCTCTCACACAGCTGTTAAAGAAGGGTCAGTTTTCGTGGAATACAGCAGCAGGAGAGGCATTCATTCAACTCAAACAACTGATGTCGAACACCCCTGTTGGTGAGATTGCGTAGCTGTATGAACAGTTACGTGATAACTCAACACAATAACAACACTAGAACATGACATGTTAATAATACTACGTCTACACAAGAAATCAGGAAGAATGAAGACAAGGAAAATACAAAGAATCAGAAGATTAGAAGAAGGCCTGAAGTCTGTTTACAGGTCATTGAAAGAAGTTCATTAATATGATCATGCCTCGATGAAGAATAAAGGTTAAAGACTTTCAGGGTTTCAGAAATGTTGAAGATTCAGTATACAAGTGCTACCGGAAGATTTCAGTATATTGGCATTGATTGAAGATAGACAGTGTTCGAAGCATAGGAATCTGAAGAATTGAAGACATGGTATAAACAGAGGTTAATGAAGACGTTGTCTAAAGTACCAGAAAGGATTCCAGTGAAAGTACAGTTGTTTATTGACAGTTAGTGTTCGAAGCGATAAAGTTGTTGCAAGCTTAACAATGTAATCAAGGCTATAATACGAAGACCTGAATCGGGGTTAGTCGTCTTTGAACCAGACCAGTTGCACTAGACGTCAACAGCTCGTGAAAGGAATCTGAGTATTATTTATAGAAGAATTGTTAAGTTGAGGAACGTACTTGGATTGAACGTTTATATGTTAAAGTACGAGAAGAGGTGCGCGGGGTATACATCCAAACAGCTCAGGGGACTGGCGAAGCTCAAATTTTAATTGTTAAATTAAATAAATTATTTAATGGACTTTAATATAATTTATTTAATAAACTTAAAATGATTTATCTTATAAACTTTAAATAAGTATATTTTATAAATCTAAATTAGTTTATTTATATAAGTTATATTTAAGTTTAATTTATAAATTAATTTAATTATAATTTAAACTTAAAAAGAAAAGAAAAGAAATAAAAAAAAGAGAAAAGAGAAAAGGAAAAGAAAAAAAAAGGAAAAGAGAAAAAGAAAAGAAATAAAAAAAAGAGAAAACAAAACAAAAAAACAAAACAAAAAGGAAAAAGAAAATAGAAAAAACAAAAGAAAGTAAAAATAATCAATACAAACCCACGTGTACAATATGTTGGTTGATTAAGTACATTCATGTACTTGTCATGGTCGCCACAAAGACATAAACAAGGTGCCCCTGTGGTCGCCACGGGGGAGTTGAATTAATAATGTAATTCTCTCCTCTGTCCCCTTGGAGTCGCCATAGAAATGTGGGAATATTCCAATGCAATTCTACTGTATTCCTGTTGTCACCACAGAATCCTCAAGCACATATTATTGGATAAAGACTACACTTTGCAGCAGAAAAAAGGGAGTCATTCAATATTTCTGTTCATCTTCTCTCCCAAAAGAGAAGTGAAAATGGCAACATTGATTTACAGAGAATCTCAAGCTTTTTGTTTATCCATTAACTTCTCACCGGGATAACGTTATAATGCCCAATTTAATTCTTGTATATTCATAGGGGCATTATAATCGTTACCCGGTAATTAAATCCTAGACAAACAAAAGCTAGATCATTGTATAGGATTTGATTTGTAAATCTTTGTAGTAGCTAGGAACTTTGTTGTTCTTAGATTGTAGCCGGTTAATTTATTTACCGGAGTGTAGCAACACCCTCGAGGATTTATATACGAATATATATTTCCCCGAATATCTTGTGTTCCTCGTTTTATCGTTCCAAATACTATTCCTCTCAAGAACACGAAACCACTAACCGAGCACTAAATATTTTATCCGCTAAAGATTCGAAAGAATTTTTAATTTAGTGATTATCGTATTCAACCACCCCTTCTACGATAATTCGGGACCTAACAATTGGTATCAGAGCAGACTGATTGATATACAAATCAGGATCCTTAAAAATAATTTATTTTATTAATTTTTTATTTACATAAATTTATTTTGTAAATTTTATTTAGAAAATTTATTTTATAAATTTAATTTAAATAAGTTTATTATATGAACTTAATTTAAATATTTTATTAATTTAGCTAAATTAATTTGCTAATTAAATTTTAGTAAATAAAATTTTTAATTTAAATTTATGTTTTTTGATTTATAGCTGCCAATTTATTTGTTAGCTGCCAGATGATTTTCCATAGTAAACAGGGCTGCCATTTTTCAAACAAAATAAAGTATTGTTTTTGGATCATTTGTTTTGGCAGATTCAAACATCACTTTGGGCAACAAATGTCATACCACACGCGCCTGGGAAGGACAGTGTCGACCGCGCAGGAGTCATGCACGCGCGGGACGGAAACAGCTATAGCTGGGCATCCCCGCGATTGGAATACACGCGCGGCAGCAGATTTTGGCATCTGGACTTCACGCGCGGACAAAGGCAGCTGTTTAGAAGCTCGCGCTGACAACCTGTCGCCACACACAGGAGATAACATAAAAACGATCGCCACAGCTAGAGATGCACAAAACGCCCACCGGGCCGGGCTTTGACCGGGCCTTAAAAAGCCCGGGCTTTGACCGGACCGGGCTTTTCGGGCTTTGACTTTGACCGGGCCGGGCTTTCCGGAAATGTCAAAGCCCGTTTGGGCCCTCGAGGTGGGCCTAACCGGGCTTTTTTTCGGGCCGGATCGGGCCGGGCTTTTTTCTAATTTAAATCGGATCGAGTATTATTAGAGATTCCGAAGAATACATGTGTTAGCAACTAGATCATCGTAAAAATGTATTAGTTTACATGGAATATTTTATGAAAATATTACTTTCTTGAAAACATTTAACTTCGGCAAATAATAAACATGTTTATATAATATATTTTATCATTGTTATGATAACAATGATATAATTGTTATGATAACAATGATATCCAAATATTAATAACAATGATATCCAAATATATATAGTGTACTTATTATATCTTCTTTCATTATTTATGCAACGAAGTATATAAATAATATTAGTTATCACAAATATGTAAATATATATGTGTTTAAAGTATTATTTATATTTATAGTAAATATGAATTTATAAATATATAAGAAAATATATTAGAATAATCAGATTATAACCGGGCTTTTTCGGGCTTTTAATCGGGTCGGGCCGGGCCGAAGCCCGGGCTTTTAATTGGGCCGGGCCGAAGCCCGGGCTTTTAACCGGGCCGGGCCGGGCTTTGCCTAAAAATATAGGGCCCGTCGAGGCCTGAAGCCCGGGCCGGGCTTGATCGGGCTTTGACCGGATCGGGCCGGGCCAGATTTTCGGGCCCAGGCTTTCTGTGCATCTCTAGCCACAGCTGAGTTGGTTTTGTTTCATTGCACTCTACTACACACCTGTGTTATTTGATCGCCATAGAATAAAAAATGGCGCACACGAACTCTATTACGATCACAGTTATACATGAATACCCTTGTCGCCACAGCCTCACTTAGACTTTATGTAGTCCCTTAATTATTTTTTTTAATTTATTTATTTTTCCTTAAAAATTTAAAAATTTTTAATTTAAATTTTTCTTATATAATAATTTACGTTTTATTTATTTTTTAAGAAAATTCGAAATTCTTGAAAATTAGATTTTACGTAAATATTTATTTTTGATTAATTTATTTTCTAAGAAATTTAAAAATTTTGGAAATTTAATTTTTTCTTAAATATTAAATTAAGGGTACTCAAGGATTGGTAGACTCAAGATTTCTCGGGCTCTTAAAGTGGATTTTAATCTTTTGAAGAAAATGAAGACCATGTGCTATTCAGACGGAAATTGTAGATAATGGTTTTCTGACTCCAACAAAATTGATTTCAAGACCTACAGACGAAAATTGTGGAACCTCCTCAAAGGCTTACTCCATAGGATACCACTAGGTTTTCACACGCAGGAAATGAATGAAATTTCTACGGGTGTAATTTTTCTCGAAGATTTTAAGACAACTCTATGATTCCAGATTATACAGTCATATAGTGGTTTGTACCAATGCTATATTTATCCGGAAATCAATGAGATCATACATGTAGGAATTGTGGAGGTCAGAAAGAATAGTTGGGACAAACAAATATCTCAGTTACATGCAGTATAGTTGGAACCTCGGGACATAATGTAAGAGTTACTGATAGCTGAATCAGAAGAAGTTCAGGTAGTACTTGAGGGACTGGACGTCAGGGCAGTGTTTCACATGTCATGGATGTTTAGTCGCATCAGATTCACAAAGAGTACATAAGCTATATCCAAGGATCAAGCCTATCTATTCCGAAGCAGGGATTCTTACAGATTCAGTTCAAGGGGTAATTCCAAGAATGAGAATGCGACAGATACAAGATTTGATAGCTACAGTTATGACAAGACATATGTATCAAGTAACTATCAGGGGTTTTTCTACAACAGAACAAGAAGCTTGACAAACAAGGATCAGTAGGGATTCAATTGAAGAGCTGAGACAAAGGTGGAATGTTTTCTTAGGGAATCAGCCAGTCAAAACTTATAGTGCACGTGAAAGAGTTGGGATGGATCAGATGACGAGAATCATGAATATCTTGCTTTCATAGCAATCTCTGAAGATGGTCCAACTCACATATCTTAGGTTTTAATTTCTTAAACCACTGCAATATCTTGTTCTCAATATTCAATGCATGATAAAGATCTTAGTGTTTAAATGTTTAACACTCGCACAAGAATGAGAGCATCGCACATAGATAATGCTGAACTAGTTCATTAGATTATTTTTCTGGTAACTAAGATTGATGTTTAACTTGTGCATGTTACTTTAGATGATCTTAAATATGTGTAAATATTTGTTGAACATGATTAATTGCTTTAGTGAGGTATATGTTTTTCCAGCATATAAGACCCTTGTTTATGCTTACTCTCTGTATCTTATTACATTGTGATTTATTCATTTGATCTGAACTGTTTGTTAAGATGTATTAGTTAATAATTGGATTGGGATAGCTAGATGAGATTTATCAACAGGATTAGACTAGATAGAATTCTTGATTTATTTGTTAATTTTGTTTGTTCCATATCATGCCCGTCTTGCTTAATTCTTATGTGTAATGTTTCTGAATGAATGCCATGTATTCTTATTTAGAATTACAATAGGGCAAAGACTGCTAGTCCTCCTTATGTAAGGTTGGAACCATCTTTTCCCTAGCCTAGAGACAAATCTGTCAAGGGTAGTAAAATCGAGAAAATGGTCAGTCAAAGATAAGAATTAGCATGATAAGGTTGAGCTGGTGTTATATCTGTTTATAATAATATCTCTAATCCATCTGGACCCAAACTGATAAGTTGGGTATCAAAAACTGTTAATCCATCTGTGAGTGCAGGACATAACAGGTTATTTGATTCATATGTATTCTTGGTATTTGATACTCAAGGCATGTGATCAAAGAAAGAGCCTCACAATCAAATGTGATTGACATAAGCTATTCTGTCAATAATCTTTGGAGATGACAACAAAGGTTTTCATTACGGGACAAGCTACACAGAAAAAGGGATGTCATCATGAATTGAACAATTGGTATCACTGATAACAACTAATTATTGAAGTCATTGATAATAATTGAAGCAACTTCCTTGCTGGAGAATCAAGGCACAAATCATTTTATCAGACAGTTCTGCATCAAAGGACAAAATGTCAATTCAATGAAGGATTAGTGTCTCATCTGAAGCAGGAAGATTGAGAAGCTTGCTCTTGTTAGAGTAAGGAAAGGATATGCTTATGGCTAGACTGGAATCTCAGGAAAGGTGAAGTTAATGGTTTCTACCGTAAAGCTTCATTTGACAAAAGTTTAGGTATGGCATTAGAAGCTCTCACCCTTGAACATCATCTCAAGGAACTCTTTTATGAAAAAGGGTTAGTGAGAGGACTACCTCATCTGGAATTCAGAAGATGATAAATGTGAGGCATGTCAGAAAGAGGAGTCAAAGACAACATCACATTAAAGAAAAGATATATCTTAGTGATGGTGGTTGACTACTGTTATTAAACAAAGTTGTTGTTCGTGCTTTCTCAAGACATCACGGATGGTGATTGATTACATCAAAGAAGATCAAGCTGAAAGCTATTGTAAAAGAAATGATCTTGTGGTCAGATAATGGGACTGAATTTAAGAAGCAGTTCTAATTAATATTTGTAATATCAAGAATATTTTGACACATATTCAGTACTTGGAGCTCCGTGTCATAATGGAGTGGTACAAAGGAAGAACCAGAACTTGATTAAAGCTACAAGGAGAATATCAAGCTAATCAAGACTTTCTAAATACCAAAGGGCTGGAGCAGTCAATACAGTTTGCAACAAGTTAGATCAAGCCTTGATCAGGATGTATACATGAAGACCACTAATGAGTTAATGGCCAATAGAAGCAAACACTGGATAACCTCAAAGTGTTTGGAGAGAATGTTTTACAGTTAGGATATTTTCCATGGCTACTCAGTGGAGTTTACAACCTATAGGGCATTTGTGGTTGATCAACAGAAGATTATTGAAAGTCTAAGTGCATAGTTCAACAACTCAATGCTCCAAGCTGTTAAAGGAGAAATTGATGGTATTGATAATTCATATACAAGCAGTGGAATGGTAATGTATAATACAACTCATTATTTCAATGAAGTCAGTCAGCAAGGGTAAGGATTTTCAGGAAATCCCAGCAACAGCTTAGGGGGAGCAATAGAAGGATCAACTAGTCAGACACAACACCATATTGAAAATCAGAGGACACTAAAGAACATATCTACTGAGACAAAGGGTTTGATGTCAATATTATTCCCAGAGTCCAGTTCTTAAGTGATCCAGATAGTGGAGTAATGATTAGCAGGGCTAATGAGTGTGAATGATTATTTCTCTAGTTTTCTATCTGTAGAAGAAACTAAGAAAGGCACCAAAGCTCTGATAGATCCGGATTGATTGGGTGATTGCAAAAGCAAGATGAACTCAATCAGTCAGCAAGCAGGTTGTAAAAAAGATAGGAGAAGCATCTCTGAAGCTGTCAACTTAAGTGACAGGAGAAGCATCTCAGGAAGCTATCAACTTCATGGAAGAAGATTGATTTCCTGTTATGATGAGAAACAACTTCAAATCCTATAACTCTGTGAACACTCCATGACAAAGCACCTTCATACCAGGTATCATTACTTTAGAGAGCATGTCTTTTAGTCAAAGAATTACTGACATAAACATTTATTAAATCACTTGATAAAGTTAATTTTTCAAGAGTGGTTTGTAAGTGTGGGATATCATTTATTGCACATTAGTTGGAAATCTCATCTGTAAGGAACTCTTAATATAAGTTCACACGTATTAAATCCTCAATGTTTAAAGGACTTGTGAATTTATCAGTATTCCAGTACCTCGTAATTAGTGCTACTATCTTGATTATCATGATTACAATGTCATATACATTTGTGGTAGTTAAGTATTATAGCATTAAGTTTGAATACTATTTTAATTGATTTAAATTATGACTGTAGACAATTCCTACTATATCAGTCTCATAATTTAAATTATATTAAAATAATATGCAGCATAGTTATTTGTATCATGTACGAATAATTATGATACTTTTAGTATTAGTGATATCATTTAGAATTTTTGTCTAAAGTACTCAATGCTTATTTCTAAAAATCACCGATATTGAAAGTTGAAGTATTTTCTAAGTCATGTGTATAAAACTCTCAATATTTTATATGCTTAGAAAGTATTTATAAGATTACTAATTATCCATAAAGTGATTGCCATGTATATAAGTCATATATCCTATTGGTAATTATTCAAGGGTAATTATAAATACTTAAGTGCTAGTATCTAATTCAGAGATATTTAGTATTTATGTATTTTATATATATTTTGGGTTGTTTGGATTATGGAATTTGAAGCAATTCAATGATGTTATTTGCTCCATAATTCAAACTAACTTAAAATAAATAAGCAGCATGATTGATTATAACTAAATTTGTCAATAATTGATATCTAGTATATTGATTGTAACTTATGTGTTATAAGTTAATTATGAGATTTTGGTTTTAGTGAATTTAACAATGCTTATATCTCAAGAATTCACTGAAATCAGAATCTTGTTTGTAGCATGATTAGTTATGTGTTAATTCTTGACTCATATCAGTCAATGATACTTAGTTAATAGTTTAACTATGAACTAATTGTGAAGTATTAGTATTTGTGACATTACTTAGAACTCCTCTAAGTAATCAATATTTATACTCAATCACTTATACTAATATACAAAGTGTAAAAATATCTCTTGAAGTACAACTATGGTCAATGAAGATTTTGCTTTACTAGAAGTAACCATATGTTGTTCACCTAGAATAATTTTTATACTTATTTTCAAATTCCTAAACACTTTGATAATAGATGCAATACTCAATGGATCAAAGTATATGGGACTTAAAATATTTTTCTAAGATTGCAAATAAGTCAATGTTGGTTAATATTGCTTTATTTATCGAACCAATATTGTTTGAGATATTACAGTTGTTAGGAGTTAACAATTGTATGATATATGAAATTGAATACTGATGTCTTTTTGATAGATAATTAGTATTTAATTCATTGATATCTTATTTTTATATTTAAAATAGGGTGCAACATTATTATTGGTATCTAAATACTTGACAAGTATCATACAATGATATATTGTTAATATTTTATTGTGAATAATTGTGAGATTTTAAGTTCTAGTGAATTTATATGAGTTGCTATATCTGAAAGATTCACCATAATTTGAAATCAGCATCATAGTCCTTCTTATTAAGATTATTTATCAATAAACAATATTTTTGGTAATAATTTTATAAAGATAGATTATGGAGCTTTTGACATGAATGAGAATTGCTTAGACTTTACCCTAACTGATCAATGCTTTTACAAAAACTCATTCATATTGAAAGACAAAATCTTTCTTTCTCTTCTTAATACTGCTAGGTCATTAGTCTGTCTTATCAAATCATTTATCTTTTTAGGCATAAAAACAGACTTGTGCACTCGAACAGTTTTAGGAGAAAATCAAACTTCTTTCTACATTGGTGATTGCTTATTTCATTAAAATCTTTTAAAATCACTATTGTACATCATTTCTCTCAAAAGATTAAATGCATAATTTTCATTCATTATAGATCTTAAATGCATTTTATCTCTATATTTCCATATGCTCTGTAATACAGGTTCAGTCTCCAATGGCATTCTTTCATTGATAGTCATGAGGTTGAAAACCCATAACTTCTATCCCAGACTGTAAAGACAAACACAGAAACAGAACCAATCAACACTCTCTTATCACTAAAATGATGTATGAATGAGCGTGAGGGAGAAAGTGCCTTAGTGCACCACATAAGGAAGGTTCTGAAGTCAACCCAGCAGCTCTGTCTCCTACAAAGTTGAAATATATCAAAACTGAGACAACTGCTAGCTCCCATACATCTTCTCAAAAAGATGTAATGGCTGAAAAGGCACAAAATAGTTACTAGATTCATCCTCTCAACATGGTGCGTCTATTGAAATCGCCTGTCGGCCAAGGCATCCGATGTAGTGTCATCACCTTAAACATAAACAATTCTTGATGCACAAGGATAGGTTACATACACAGAGGATGAGTTGACGGAAACAAGAGTTTCGACCATTTTACGATTAGATTTGATTTTTCTAGGTTCTTTAATGGACCAATTGCCTTTATAGGTGTTAGGAGAGGATATTGATTCAATAGCCATATATCAGTGGTCAGTGTCTACCTCCCCAGGACTAATAAACTTGGATGCATCTGCGGATAGTGGATCTAACATAGATGTAGATCGGCAACTTGTTGACAATGATTCAGATATTACCTGATGAGTCACAAGGAAATGTCTTCACAAACATTAGAAGGGAACTTTGATCTTTATGCTAAATTCTTTGGATCATTGTTTACCTTCCCAGCGTTCAAATCTGGAACCCTAAAAGGGAAACTAGCAACTTGTAGATTATGACTCAGATTCATCTGACGAGTCTAACAAGGATGGGGATTTGCGAACTCCCATTGCACCACCTGTGACCTCCTTAAGGATGGCTAAGGTGATTTTCCTTGCAGGTACAACTGGATTTTGGAGCTATGAGAGGGGTGATACACTTGTGAGAATGAGTGTAAACATGAGTGGAGAGAAGAGTGAAAAACTTGTGAGGCACACGAAACAGAATCACACAGTCACAGTGAGGAAGATAGACAAAAACCATATCCCATTCCCTATCCCTAAACATGATTCTTGATGCTTCGGGTCTCGAATCTGGTTATGATTGGAACCTAACTCTTAGGGACCTAACATTTACAGATTGGATTAGAATACTTCGGGACCTTTGGGAGAGGTCGTAGACGAAGGTGATCTCCTTTAAGTAGTTGATTCTCATAGGGGGAGAAGCAAGAGAGATATGCGCTTCTCAACAGGAAATGTGATTGTACAAAAGAAGCTGTTGATAATTACTTCAAGACTGAGAAGTATTATCTGGTAGAGATTTGAAGAACCAAGGAAATAAAGATGAAATTACTTGAAGATCAGTTCAGTGCTAGAGGAACAAGCATCTTTCATTTCAGTTATTCAAGAAATCTGGAAATACAGTATTTGATCCAGAAAACTAGTAGCATTATTTACAAGTCCTGGTATATTACTTTTTCTAGTTGTTAGTTGAGTTATCCTCTCTATTTAATTTGTTTGTTAGGTTTAACAATCAAATAGGGGGAGATTGTTGGTGAGACTGCGTAGCTGTATGAACAGTTACGTGATAACTCAACACAATAACAACACTAGAACAGGATAAGTTAATAATACTACGTCTACACAAGAAATCATGAAGAATGAAGACAAGGCAAATACAAAGAATCAGAAGATTAGAAGAAGGCCTGAAGTTTGTTTACAAGTCACTGAAAGAAGTTCATTAATATGATCATGCCTCAGTGAAGAACAAAGGTTAAAGACTTTCAGGGTTTCAGAAATGTTGAAGATTTAGTATACATGTGCTACCGGAAGATTTCAGTGTATTGACATTGATTAAAGATAGACAGTGTTCGAAGCATAGGAATCTGAAGAATTGAAGACAGAGTATAGAAAGAGGTTAATGAAGACGTTGTCTAAAGTACCAGAAAGGATTCCAGTGAAAGTACAGTTGTTTATTGATAGTCAGTGTTGGAAGCGATAAAGTTATTGCAAGCTTAACAATGTAATCAAGGCTATAATACGAAGACCTGAATCGGGGTTAGTCGTCTGTGAACCAGACCAGTTGCACTAGGCATCAACAGCTCGTGAAAGGAATCTGAGTAATATTTATAGAAGAATTGTTAAGTTGAGGAACGTACTTGGATTCAACGTTTATATGTTAAAGTACGAGAAGAGGTGCGCGGGGTATACAGCCAAACAGCTCAGGGGACCGGCGAAGCTCAAAGTTTAATTGTTAAATTAAATAAATTATTTAATGGACTTTAATATAATTTAATTAATAAACTTAAAATGATTTATCTTCTAAACTTTAAATAGGTTTATTTTATAAATCTAAATTTGTTTATTTATATAAGTTATATTTAAGTTTATTTTATAAATTAATTTAATTACAATTTAAATTTAAAAAGAAAAGAAGCAAAAAAAGAGAAAAGAAAAAAAGAAAAGAAACAAAAAAAAGGAAAAAAGAAAAAGAAAAGAGACAAAAGAAAAAGAGAAAACAAAATAAAAAGAAAACAAAACAAAAAAACAAAAAAAAAGGAAAAAGAAAATAGAAAAAACAAAAAAAGTAAAAATAATCAATAGAAACCAACGTGTTCAATATGTTGGTTGATTAAGTACATTCATGTACTTGTGATGGTCGCCATAAAGACATAAACAAGGTGCCCCTATGGTCGCCACAGGGGAGTTGAATTAATAATGCAATTTTCTCCTCTGTCCCCTTGGAGTCGCAATAGAAATGTGGGAATATTCCAATGCAATTCTACTGTATTCCTGTTGTCTCCACAGAATCCTCAGCCACATATTATTGGATAAAGACTAGACTTTGCAGCAGAAAAAAAGGGAGTCATTCATTATTTTTATGTTCATCTTCTCTCCCAAAAGAGAAGTAAAAATGGCAGCATTGATTTACAGAGAAGCTCAAGTTTTTTGTTTATCCGTTTAACTTCTCACCGGAGTAACGTTATAATGCCCGATTTAATTCTTGTATATTCATAGGGGCATTATAATCGTTACCCGGTAATTAAATCCTAGACAAACAAAAGCTAGATCATTGTATAAAATTTGATTTGTAAATCTTTGTAGTAGCTAGGAACTTTGTTCTTCTTAGATTGTAGCCGCTTAATTTATTTACCGGAGTGTAGCAATGAAGGGTTTTAAGCACATAAATGCAACGAAAACGTAAATTTAAATCTTAAAAAAAAATGAAACCCTCTGCAGGATCCATGCGAAAAATAATATTTAATTCGTAGTTCAGTATGTTTACCTTAAGAAGCTTTACGTTAATGGAAAGATGGAGGTCTTTAATGGAAAAATGATGAACGGAGATCCTGAGCAGCTGCTCCTCAAGTGTGAAGCACTCCACCGGTATCCACCAAGAAAACGATGTAATGAAGGAGGAGGAGATGGAGAGAATTAGGGTTTTGTAAATCTTTTTGGTTGAGGCAAAAATAGGGTCTATAATAGTATATTTATAGGCAAAACTATCACTATGTGAACAACTGCTGATACGTGAGTGAACTCCATCAGTTGTTCAGCTGTGTGAGTCATGTTCAGTGAACTTATTCTATAATAAGCACCTACATACTAGCTATAGTGTCATCACACAAATGTCTATGAGAACAGACATCCTTCATAATGAAGCAAGCATAGTATGTACCGATCTTTGCGGATTATTAATTACTAGTTAGTAATCCTACGACCAGGAACTATTTAAGTTTAGAGTTATCATCTTTTAGGTCTCATTATTATGATATCATCACAATCCATAAAAATCTTTACTCTAAACTGTGGTATATCTTATTTAAACATTTAAATAGATAGAGCCCGTAATAAAAACAAAACAAGTCTTTTATTAATATCAATGAAATCAAAACAGATTACATAAAAGCTATTCCTAAATTCTCATACATGATTGGACTTAGGACATATCTCTTTCAATCTCCCACTTGTACTAAAGCCAATCACTCTGGTATCTAATACCCATCTTGTCTTTATGACGATCAAAGTGACTCTGAGAAAGTGGCTTTGTGAGTGGGTCTGCTACGTTGTTGACTGTTTGAAACTCTTCCAACTAATTGTACCAGCATTCAGAGTAAACACGTACCCTGACATGGATTTGCTATCACTTTCTGATTGAAAACTAGAGTCAGTATAACCCTCTATTTTCAACTCAGATTCACCATCAAAAACAAGAAAAAATGTCCTGAGTCCTTCACAAGTACTTAAGGATGTTTTACACTGCTTTCCAGTGGTCTTCACCTGGATTGGACTGATATATGCTCGTCACACTAATTGAATAAGCAACATCAGGCCTTGTACACAACATCGCGTACATGATAGATCCTATTGCTGAAGCATAAGGAATCTTACTCATACACTCTCTTTCCTCAGGTGTCTTAGGAGACATTTTTTTCGGAAAGGGACACTCCATGGCTCATCGGTATGAGACCTCTTTTGGAGTTTTCCATGCTAAACCTTTTAAGCACTTTCTGGATGTATGTACCCTGGGTAAGACCTATCATTCTTCTAGATCTATCTCGATAGATCTTCATACCGAGAATGTAGGATGCTTCTCCCAATTCCTTCATGGTAAAGTTCTTTGATAGCCATACTTTGACTGATTGTAGCATCGGTATATCATTTCCTATGAGAAGTATGTCATCCACATACAATACAAGAAATGTTACCGCGCTCCCACTAACCTTCTTGTAGACACATGGTTTATCTATGTTTTTGATAAAACCAAACTCTTTGATTGTCTCATCAAAACGGATGTTCCATCTACGAGAATCTTGCGTTAAACCATATATGGTTCGCAGCAGCTTACACACTAGGTGTTCATTTCCCTTGGAATGAAAACCCTCTGGCTGTGTCATATACACTTCCTCCTCAAGTTCCCCATTGAGGAAGGCCGTTTTCACGTCCATTTGCCAGATCTCATAGTCGTAGTAAGCAGCAATCGCAAGCAAAATCCGAATTGATTTTAACAGGGCTACAGGTGAAAAAGTTTCATCTAAGTCAATCCCTTGCCTTTGTTTGAATCCTTTTGCCACGAGCCCGGCCTTATAGGTCTCCACCTGGCCATCTGCTCCAATCTTTCTTTTGTATACCCACTTGCACCCAATAGGCTTAACACCTTCAGGTGCCTCAACCAGAGTCCATACTTGGTTGGTATACATAGATTCCATTTCGGATTTCATGGCACATTTCTCTGAGTCAATACTACTCATAGCCTCATTATAGGTCACAGGGTCGTCATTATCAATGATTGACAACTCATTGTCATTCTCAATGACAAGGCCATAATACTTCTCAGGTTGGCGAGACACTCTCCCTGTCCTATGAATGGGTTGTTCCACAGAAGGTTTTTCAGTCTGAACAGGTGTTTCCACTTGATCCGTAGTAGTTTGTGCTTCTTGAACTTCATCAAGTTTAATTTTGCTCCCACTATTTCCTTCAAGGATAAACTCCTTTTCCAAGAAGGTAGCATGTCTGGAGACAAACACCCGATGATCGGTGTAAAAGTAATACCCCAAAGTCTCTTTAGGATATCCCACAAAATTACATTTTACGGATCGAGATTCCAGCTTATCTAGGTCAACTTTCTTGACATAAACTGGACATCCCCAAATCTTAATGTGTTTAAGACTCGGTTTCCTTTCTTTCCATATCTCATATGGTGTTTGAGGAACAGATTTGGAAGGCACCTTATTCAGTAAATATGCTGAGGTTTCCAATGCATAACCCCATAGGAATACTGGAAGATTCGCATAGCTCATCATGGACCGAACCATGTCTAACAAAGTTCGATTTCTCCTTTCAGATACCCCATTTAACTGTGGAGTATATGGAGGAGTCCACTGTGAGACTATACCATTTTCTTTGAGATAATCTAGAAACTCTCCATTCAAGTATTCACCACCTCGATCTGATCGAAGAGTTATAATACTGTGTTTGGTTTATTTCTCCACTTCATGTTCATATTCTTTGAACTTTTCAAAGGCTTCAGACTTGTGTTTCATCAAATACACATATCCGAATCTAGATCTATCATCTATGAAAGTAATGAAGTACGAAAATACACCCATGGCTTGCGTAGACATTGGTCCACATACATCTGTGTGTACCAATCCTAGCAAATCTGCAGCCCTCTTTCCATGTCCACTAAATGGAGATTTGGTCATTTTACCCAATAGACAAGACTCGCATGTAGGATATGATTCAAAATCAAAGGGGTCAAGTAACCCTTCCTTATGCAATGTCCGCAGTCTATTTTCACTAATATGACCTAGCCTACAGTGCCATAAATAGGTCAGATTTTCATCATCTCGTTTTCTTTTATTAGTTTGTTCAATCTGAAGTAAATCATGCTCTACGTCACATACATACAGACCATTATTTAAAATGCCACGTCCAAAAAGAACATTATCTCTAAGGATAGAACATTCATTATTCTTAATAATAAATGAAAAACCATCCACATCCAACATAGGAATAGAAACAATATTCCTCACAATAGAGGGAACGTAATAATAATTATTCAAAATAATAGTCTTGCCCCTAGGCATATGTAAACTAAATGATCCTACAGATATGGTCGCAACCCTTACTCCATTGCCCATACGTAGAATCACCTCATCTTTTTCAAGAGTCCTACTTCCCTTTAGTCCTTGCAACAAATTGCAAATATGAGAACCACAGGCGTTATCTAATACCCAAGTAGAAATTTGACCTAGTGACATATTAACTTCGATCATGAACATGCCTGAATCAGAAGCGGTAGTCTTACTACCCTTCATCTTCTTTAATTCTGCAAGGTAAACCTTGCAGTTCCTCTTCTAGTGCCCCAACTTGTTACAGTGAAAACAAACAGCTAAATTTGGACCAGTCAATTTGTGAGCATCTAGTATGCTCCGGAGTGATAGTGCAGAAGACATGACGAATATAGTAAATCTGTAAATGATAAACACATAACAACACTTAGCAAATTTTCAATTTCATTTCAAAACACTATATGAATCGGGTCTTTATTCATAAGTGTCTCCCACTAGTTTATCTAATTTTTTCAACCCCCTAAGTGAAAATTAAGCATTCATAATGCTAGTGGGAATAGGGATCCTGCATTCCATCACACAACCTCGGCTGTGGCATGAAATGTCATGTGATGTTCAATAGGCAGACAACTCTTGTCAATTACATCTTATGTTATTCCCTAATATAAGTTTAGCCTCTTGAATAATTGAGTCACGGCTGTGGCACGACAAACTCAATATTCTAAGTCAAGTCTAACCCAATATTTCGTACAATTGAATCAGTCTCCAACGGCCCACGGCTGTAGCACGTACCGACCTTTAGATTCTAATTCAATATACACATCTCTATGTAATAGACAAGTATTTCTTATTTCGAAATCAAAGCCCTCGGCTGTAGTACGAAACGACAATGATTTAAAAATAAGAACCACTTTCTACCATGTTGGAAGGCTATGACCGACACAAGCCCGTTGTGTCATTGGCCAATTACTGCTTGATATTATTTAATTTTAAAGGGATTATATTAGGTTACAATTATAATCATATTATAAAGAGATTCTTCCTTTTAAATTAAATATTTCAAATCAATAATCGATAATCAGATGATTCCCACATCGGGTGGAGCATTGTCAAGAGGCGTCACTTAATAACCCTTTCTTACAGATAGAAATCTTCTTGTTGACAGAATCATCCTTTCTCTCAATATTGAAAATTCATATTCAATTACGTGTTTCATAAACACAAGAATCTCATGATCGTATTCATAATATTTATTGTTAAGGCAAGAAATGATTCATATACTAGATTTTCTAGAGCACGCCTTATATTGATTTAAGTTCACCTAAATCTATCATCGCATGGTAAATATAGGCATATATCTCATATATAAAATTAAATAAACAAGTAAATGTAAAGTGCAATAAAGTAAATGTGTTTGGTTATGGCCCCATCCTATGTGATCTTTATCAAGCTCATGATAAAGATCAAGGTCAATCTAATATGGTGATGGAAATAAATACAACTACTTATTACATAAGTCTTCTTCTTTGTTTAGACTTCTCGTATGCCTCGTCTTCTTCTTTGTATCACCTCCATTGGATAGCCTTCTTGAGTCTTCAATTACATTACATGATTGAAAGTAAAACTAATCTAATGAACTTACAAGAATAACTCGAGTTACATTCGAGATTTATGATTACAAAGATTGATGACATGCAAGTCGTATTTAAAACCAAAACCAAAACCATTACACTAAGGTCGATAGGCCATAACCATCCACCATGCTCATATAACACATAAAAGCATGTTAAAACACATAATCTGATCTTAACATATCATATTATCCATGATCTAATCATAAAAAGAAAAAAATGACAAAAATCAGAAAAATCAGAATCAAATTAGAAAAACAAGAATCACTGTTTACGGGCAGTAAATGACGTCAAACGCCTTACAGACGAGTCGTTGATAGCTTTAGCTATCAGTTTTGTTCAGACGCTCGTTTACCTATGGAATAGGGTATTATTCGTTTACGTAAATCGGACACCAGACCCAGATTTCAGCAAATCTGCAGCAGCCAATTCAGAATCCGTATCTAATATGATTCTCATAATTAGAACAAACATAAATCATGTATATATCAGTATATATACAGATTACATAATCATCTTATGATTATACAACTCACATGAATATCATATATTCAAAACCATACATATATAAGCATATTTTATCAACATCAAATCATGGCGAATCACGTACATGCTCATATATCGAAAACAGTTAAACACATAAACGAATTAAAAACTTTTCGCAAGTAGCTCTGATGCCATTGAAGGGTTTTTAGCACATAAACGCAACGAAAACATAAATTTAAATCTTAAAAAAAATGAAACCCTCCGCATGATCTATGCGAAAAATAATATTTAATTCGTAGTTCAGTATGTTTACCTTAAGAAGCTTTACGTTAATGGAAAGATGGAGGTCTTTAATGGCGATCCAAAAATGATGAACGGAGATCCTTAGCAGCTGCTCCTCAAGTGTGAAGCACTCCACCGGTATCCACCAAGAAAACGATGTAATGAAGGAGGAGGAGATGGAGAGAATTAGGGTTTTGTAAATTTTTTTGGTTGAGGCAAAAATAGGGTCTATAATAGTATATTTATAGGCAAAATTTTCAGCTGAAAATTTTCCCATAAAATATTATTATTATTAACCCTTTATTATTCTCACTAATAATTAAAACACCTTTTAATTATTAATCCTTTTTCTAAACACTTTAGAAATAATTCTCTCACTTGATTTAATTTCTAAAAATTAAATTCTTAATTAATAATATTAAGAACTTTTTTTTAATTAATTTATAATCAATTAAATCTCATTTAATCAATTATTAAATTTTCCAATTAATTATTTATTTCATAAATAAATAATTATCAGCCATTATTAATTAATTTCTCCACCATTAAATCATTCTTTTTTATGGTGTGACCCTGTAGGTTCAATATTAAGCCGGTAGTAGAAATAAATAATAATAAAACTATTTTATCATTATTTATATAAATTCTCTAATTCATTAAATATGATTAATTAATTAATCATATTTATTCTACATCGTGAGGGATACTTCTCAGTATATCGCGACTATCCGGATAATACGAATTCACTGCTTAGAATACCAAGAACCTATTCAGTGAGTAGTTACCGTACAATTAATTCCTTCTACCCTGCAATGTCACGATTAAATACAAGGCATGGAACTTGTGTCAAGCCTATCTTATTTAATCACTTGCTTTCCCATTCACTATGCTTAGTTCTATTTAATGTAAATTAAAAAGTCCTTTCTAATTTCATTCACTCTGGCCAGAGATTCCTGAACTAACATAAGTGGATCAGCATTGAACATTCTCTTCCTACACTGGAAGGGGTAGATCCTTTATTAATCATACACTATCTTCGTGTACAAATTCATATACCCAGTAGAGCCCTTATAATTGTCCCTTGAGACTAAGAACTAAACCAAAGCATAGTTCAGTGTACACAAGATGACTATGATGACCTCAAGTCTAAGGATACTTGTACAACTATCACTATGTGAACAACTGGTGACACGTGAGTGAACTCCATCAGTTGTTCAGCTGTGTGAGTCATGTTCAGTGAACTTATTCTATAATAAGCACCTACATACTAGCTATAGTGTCACCACACAAATGTCTATGAGAACAGACATCCTTCATAATGAAGCAAGCATAGTATATACTGATCTTTGCGGATTATTAATTACCAGTTAGTAATCCTACGACCAGGAACTATTTAAGTTTAGAGTTATCATCTTTTAGGTCTCATTATTATGATCTCATCACAATCCATAAAAAGCTTTACTCTAAACTGTGGTATATCTTATTTAAACATTTAAATAGATAGAGCCCGCAATAAAAACAAAACAAGTCTTTTATTAATATTAATAAAATCAAAACAAATTACATAAAAGTTATTCCTAAATCCTCATACATGATTGGACTTAGGACATATCTCTTTCAAGCAACACTCTCGGGGATTTATATACGAATATATATTTTCTCAAATATCTTGTGTTCCTCGTTTTATCATTCCATACACTATTCCTCTCAAGAACACGAAATCACTAACCGAGCACTAAATATTTTATCCGCTAAAGATTCGAAAGAATTTTTAATTTAGTGATTATCGTATTCAACCCCGCCTTCTACGATAATTCAGGACCTAACAACCCCCATTCTTGCTGTCCCATACTTTTCCAGGCCTTTAATTATTGAGACAGATGCTTGTAAATCTGGGGTTGGTGCTGTTCTAATGCAAGATGGGAAACCAATCGCGTATTTAAGCAAAGGCCTAGGAGAAAAGCATTTGGGCCTCTGTATGTACGAGAAATAACTACTGGCAGTCATAATAGCAACTCAGAAATGGCGTCCATATCTTCTTGGACACCACTTTGTTATAAAAACTGACTAGGAGGTGTTAAAATACTTGATGGAGCAGAAAATCACTACGAGCCTACAACAAAAGTGGTTATCGAAACTTCTTGGCTTCGATTATACAGTTTTGTATAAAAAGGGTAAAGAAAATTGCGCTGTAGACACAGTCTCAAGGTTACATAGCGATGTTGAGCTATGTTCTTTCACACATTATATCAAACCACAATGGAGAATTGAACTTAATGATAGTTTAATCGGTGACTCCGCTGCTCAACAACGCATTGCTGAACTCACCATCAGCCCTACTACTATTAAAGGTTATGCTTTATCTCAAGGTGAATTGTTGAAGGAGGGAATATTTTATGTGGGGAAATCTACTGATCTACGAAGCAAAATCTGCTCAACTCTACATGGCAGTATCGAAGGTGGACATTCAGGAATATCTGCCACCATCAAATGTATTGAAAGAACTTTCTACTGGCCAGGAATTTGAAATGAGATTACAGAGTTCATCAAGGAATGTACCACTTGCCAGAAAAATAAGGTAGAGCATATGCATCCCCTTGATTTGCTACAACCTATCTCTATACCGGATAATGCATGGGAAGCTATAACGCTTGATTTCATTGAGGGACTGCCTAAATCTAAGGGTAAGGATACGATTCTGATAGTTGTGGATTGTTTCACCAAATATTTCCATCTCATACCACTTACTCACCCTTATACGACATCAAAGGTAGCGCAGGAAGTTTTGAATAACGTAATCAAACTACATAGTGTTCCAAACATCATCATTTCTGACCGTGACCCCATCTTCGTCAGTTCTTTTTCGAAGGAGTTTTTTACTTCCCTGGGCACCAAAGTCAAGTTGAGTACCGCCTATCACCCTCAAACGGATGGGCAAACGGAGCGTGTTAACCATTATATAGAGATGTTTCTACGTTGTATAGCTGGTCACCAACCTAATGTTTGGGCTTCATGGATTTCTGTTGCCGAATGATGGTACAATACGTCCCACCACTCTGCCTTCAACATGTCTTTTTATGAAGCACTATATTCAGCCCCTCCTCCTTCTATCAACTACATCTTCTCTCGTACCCAAGATCCTCATGTCAATCAGTTTCTCAGAGAAAGACGAGCTACTCAACAGCTGATTAAAGACAATTTTCTTAAAGCCCAAGAACGGATGAAGTGGTATGCTGACAAAAAGCGAACTGATAGAGCATTTCTCATAGGAGATGATGTGTACTTGAAATTACAACCCTATTGACAACAATCTGTCAATGAAAGGTGTAACCATAAACTCTCTGCCAGGTTTTATGGCCCTTACAAGGTCCTCGAGAAAATTGGACAAGTGACATATAAGTTAAAATTACCTCCATCTGCTCACATCCACAACATCTTTCATGTCTCGCAGCTCAAGAAGAAAATTGGGAATAATAAAGAGGTTCATACTACAATTTCTGGCACAGCTGACACTGGTGTTATAGACCCTCAGCCCGTCACCATTCTTGACCGAAAACTTGTGAAAAGAGAAAATAAACCAGCTGCTATGATTCTTATCCAGTGGGAGAATGGAACTCCTCAAGAAGCAACCGGGGAACACTGAGAAAAATTTTCAAAACTCTTTTCTAACTTCAATCCTTGAGGATAAGAATTTACTGATAAAGGGGCATATATCATGATTAACTGGCGGGAACTATTCTTTCTATACACGACATCGTATCTAGTTATTTATCCCCAACTCAATTGAAGTGCTAACGATGTCGTTTAATTTATTTTTCTGATATTATTACTGTTGTCTTGGTGTTGTCTTCAGCTATAGTTTAGCCAATGATTTTAGCACATGTGTCATTACACTCTCTGTATATAAACATAGAAGAATGTAATTATCTGGGAACATGAAATGAAATACTTGTTTTCTTCTACTTTATATCTTGTCTTTTAGCCGACTATTTTCTTTGAAAAATCCTAACTCCTGACACAAAGAGTCAAAATAAAATAAATATATATAGATGTTCAATTCCTAAACGGGTCTTGTTCTCCACCTCTATGAGGTGAAATCATAATAGCATATGAAGTTGCAGGTTTTGGTTTTAATCAACATGTTAACAGACATTCCATGCCCTCGAAGAGCGCTTTGTCGTACTAGGTCACTGACAGACCCCTAGTAATCAAGTTTGTAGTATGTCAAATACTTGAACATACTGAAGAGCAATGTTCTAAAAATCGGTCTAGGCGCCTAGGCGCTAGGCGGTGGTAAAACGTCCCGACTCGGACCTAGGCGGTGATTTAGGCGTTTTTTCAAAAAATCGGGTCAAAATCGGGATTAGGCGGGCTAGGCGGTTAAAAATCGGTCCTAGGCGGTCTAGGTGAAAAATAATTAAAATTTTTTTTTTTTTTCATTTTTATAATTTTAATTAATTCATTTCATAATTTCACACAATATCATGTCAATTTCTAATATAAAGTATTGGTAAGAAATAACAAGTAATCTAATATATTTATTTTTTCATAAAATTTAAAAATAACATACTATAATAATTTAAAAGTGTGAATTAAAATATATTTAATATTGTAAACTCAATAATTAGTACATAACACATGTCAAATGTGTAGATATTGTTTAATACCATTCTAATTTTTTTTTAATCAAATATTTGACATATCGATTATTATATAATTATAAAAATTAAAAATAACATTTATATTCTTCCGATTAATGTTCCGAATAATCGGTCTGACTAATCTCCGACTTGCCGATTAATCTCTCGAATGTACCCTCACTGCCCTGGCACGCCTAACGATTTCTGGAACACTGCTGAAGAGTCATCAGCAGCAAAACCCAAATACTATCCCTTTTTATCTACTGCTTAGGGCAAATCCAACAGTGATCCAAAAATCCAAATTTGGGGCAGATTATCCCAAATTCTATTCCAACAGTGATCCAAATGATGATATCCAAATTTTGATGATATCCAAATTTGGATCAGTGAACAGTAGTTGTAATATCCCATATTTTCAAATATTATTATTATAATTATTTGGAATTATTTATGTGATTTTAGGTGAATTTTAGTGAATTATCTGATAAGTGGAATTGATGTTTGGGTGTTTAGATGTGATATTATTTGAGGATTTAAATTTTTATATGTCCAGAATAAAATATAGATAATTGTGATATTTTTCTGTTAATTTTTGGACTGTTAGATGATTTTATATTGAGTTATGAATTATTAATTATTTTCTGAGTAATTACCAAAATTATTTTATAAAGCCGGGGATCGTCCAACTTTAACCGTTTTTACGTTTTTACAACTCGAAACTCTTCCGAAAACTCCTTTCTAACTTAATCTGGTAATTCCGGACATTTTCCGTGTTTTGACTTTTTCAATCCAGATTACGGTTTGACCCGTGCGCGGCCCGGCGCAAGATTTTCGATACGATAGTTATTTCGGTAATCAACAAAATCCGTATTCTCGAGAGACGGGATATTTTTACATTATTTTCGTATATGGTGTTTTATAAAAAGCTGGGTTTTGATGATTATCCAAATATGGTATTAAATTGTATCATTTTTATAGTTACTTAACAGCTAAGTAATCTATTTTCGGATATTTATTTGCATAAATACTTGGATTGTCTCTAAAATTGTTTTTATGGTTTTATAATTACAATAATTATATTTGGGATTTTATAAAATTTAGAAATCAATATTTCATCAATTATTTAGCCCTGTATGATTTTCTGATTGCATTATTTGTAAAATCCGTATTTAATTCCAAAATTCTTCAAAAATTATGAAACTCATATTTATTTAAGTTTGGAATATTCTGAGAATTTTAAAATTATTTTGGGAATTTTTAGGATTAATTTTACCCGCGCGTTGAATCGTTTAATTGATAAAAGCGGGTATAAATTGCGTTTCAAAAATTATTTTAAAATTTCGAAATTTATGTTTTTATAAACTTCGGGATATTTTTAACATTTTAAGACTATTTTCGTGATTTTCTGAATTTGTTTCAAGTGCAGCTCGGTTCGTTAAATTGTGTAATGCGGGTATAACGCGCAAGTCAAAAATGCTTTAAAAATTATGAAAATTTTATTTTATTAGTTTTTAATTATTCTGAGAATTTTAGAATTTGTTTGGTAATTTTTCAGGTTTTATTTACCGGTGCGTTTATTCGATAAGTTGAGAAATGCGGGGCAAAACAAAATTTTCAGGTATAAATAAGGATATGTTGATGTGCTCTGTTAAAAAAAAGAAAAAAAACGTGTCAAAACCCCCCAACCCCACCTGGCTCCCCACGCACCCCCCACCCCCGTACCCGTGCGTCGCCCCCTCCCTTTTTATTTCTTCACCCCTTCCCCGTTTACACACAATACTCCTTCTCTTCTGTATCTCTGTCTCTCTCCCTGTTTATATACTTTTAATTTTCAAAAATACATATCATCTCAACCGTTCATCCAAATTTCAATTGTTATATATATAAACGATCAGCGCTTCGATACCTACGCATAGGTATATATATTGCGAGGTTTTGAGAAGAAAATTTGCGGGACATATTTCCGTTATATTTCCGTTTTAATTTATTTTCGGGGCGTAGAAAAGGAGTTTGAAGGCGTTGATTACTCCACATGGCATCTCAGCGTGTATATGTCTATGACCATTAATTTCGGATTTTTCTGGAGATATTTTCCGGACATCAAATATTCTCCTCGGGGTGATCAGAATTTATTTTGGGTAACGATTCCGAAATTCCGCCTTCGTACTTGTGTATATTATAGCATGTTAGTGTTTATATATTTATTTCATAATTTTTAGAAATTGTTGGAGAAGTCACTTTTGGTCCGAGTTTTGGTTCAGGTGGCCGTGTTATTCATTTCTGGAGTGTTTATACGCGTAAATATAAATTATTGTGTTGATTGTTGTTGGTTGTGTAGATATGATATCGACTGGCAGTCCGAGAAATAGAGGAGGTGCTGTCCGATTTCCAAGAAAATATTATTTTAAATTATTTTCCAGGCTCGATAATTCTTATAAAATTATTTTCGGGTGTTCGAGCCCTATTATTTAGTTATAAAATGATTCAGAGACCCGTTTTAATTCCGAAAAATGTTCAAAAATTCATAATAAATAAACCGTTCGTCCGTTTAATACGAAACGTACGCGTACAGACTCAGAAAAATATTTTGCTTTCATTAAAAATACTTTCGAGACCCAAATCCTTTTGTTTCGAAAGGTCGTTTATTTTACGAATCATTCCAAGTCGATTATTGATCGATAAATCATATTTTTGACCCGATTTCAGTTTTAAACTTATCGAGTCGAACCTTTTGACGAATCGAGGGATGTGTGTTATAAATTATGTGATACATGAGTTATGTGCATAAGTGCTATGTGAATTATGTGCGTACGTGGGTCAAGAGTCTTGTGTTTGACTGTTTCCTTTATGTGTGGGCTATCGTATGGGTAGACATTGGGGTTTTGACGCGCAGTTCGTCGAGTTATTATCGTTTAGACGATTAAAGTTATATTTTTTTTTTTAATTTTAGATGTGGATCTCTCGAGTTGATCAGGACAAGGTGTTGGATAAAGAATGAAATGGAATGGTATTGGATATTTGGCTTCTAGCAATTGCAGGAGCAGCATATCGGTGAAGTGTTGAAAAGAAAGACGGTGACGTTTTGAGACAGAATGTCAGAATAAATGTGTCGTTGCGAGTGTGACTAACTACTAAAACCCAAAGGCAAGTACCCCTGACTTTACTTATCGTTCAAGTGATGTTTATTTCAAATCATATTATGCAAGTATCCCTATCATCACTTATTATTCAAGTGATATTTATTTTGAATCTTATCATGCAAGTATTGCTTTCCCTATTCTCAGTTCGTAATAGATAAATGTTTTAAATATCGCTGAATTAAATAATTCTGTTTATGCAAATACTCATCTGCTATTCTATATTCAGAATAGTCAAGTGATTTTACTTATCCAATTTCTGGATTTATAAATGTTTTGGATTTTGAGAAAAGTGATTTGGTTGTGAATATTCCTACCCAAGTTAATGGGGGAATAAAATTATTTCGGGTGTCGAGTATTATGACCCCTTTTCAATAAAAAGTTTTGAGATTTGATGGTTACTGGTAGCGTAAGAGGCCGAGGCACCGGTCCAGCGTGAGCTATTATACAGAAGTGTAATACGGAAGTGTAATATCTTACAAGGCTTGTTATGCCTTTTCTGGCGCCCTATAGGTACCGTATGTCTTCGGGATACGGGTAGTACCTATATTTACGGTATAATACGGGATACCGGTGCTGTTTCATGACTGATCATCAGGAACATCATAGTGCATAATTTAGTTCCAATCGAAATTATTATATTGATTTTGACATCTTACAAGGAATGATTTATTAAGTATTTTATTTTCGGATAAAAGATGAAATATGGTTTTGATTCAGTTTCTTATTTTGAGGATACTTAATTTGTTTTTAAATATCAAAGATGGTATTAGTACAGATGATTGGTGTTGACTTCAGTATGGAATGTTGTGAGCATCAAAGTTCGTAGTGATATCTAATTTGATATGATAACAAAATAAGTATTAATTTCAAGAGTTCGGTTTTGAGTAAAGTTTACGATTCAATCCATAATCATTGTTTCATGTTAGAATTGTTTACGATATTTCCGTAAACACTGTTTTACGAGTTTTATTCTCGTCAAGATTTAAAGTAGTGCTGAAGCATTTCGCTTGAAAATATCAAAAAGAGTTTTATGATTCAGCAATTTTGATTTCTAAATGTTCTGCACTGATGCAGATGTCAGTTTTTTTATCAAAATGACCCGATATTTACTATAATGAACTTGCTGAGCATTTCTTTCGCTCATACTTGCCTGTTTTTAAATTTAACCTCCAGTGAGGATTAGTTTCGCTGTTTAGCTTCGTAATTCGAGGAAGCAAAGAAGAAGCTCTCGGAAGGTGGTTGGTCCAGGGTTTGTGGACTAGTGTAAGTTTTATTGTATAAAGTTGTTTATATTATATTATATAATAATTGTGTATTTTATAGTTGGGCCTAGTATACTTCTTTTCGAAGTTATACTAGCGGGTTAAGTTTTGAGATTGAGAATTGTTGTAAAGAAATGTAAAAGAAAGTGAAAAATTTATTGATGGAATTTGGAATTCTTGTTTCTAGAACTGTAACCTTAAAAGATCTTGGATTAATTTGGGGTCATAGATGATAATTATCTTCCGCTGGCATTTATTTATTGATTTAACAGGTTAATTTGGATTGAAGTTTTATAGTGACGACCAAATTCCTTGACCCCGGATTTGGGGGCGTTACAGGTTGGTATCAGAGCTGAGGTTATAGTAAACTAGAAACGAGAGTGTGTAGGAGTGTGTATAGCTATGTGAGGACGCTTGAGCTCATATCGAGTTCCTGTTGGACTATTGGATATAGTACCAACGAATAAGTTAAGATAGGCGCATTCGTTTGAGATGGTTGTGTTGAGCTGGACAAAACTCCTGGCAGTTGCAAACTTCTATGGTGGAATCTTTCGAGGCTACTACGTTTTGACGACGATGAAGATTATCGATATCCTTGGAACATGAAGAAGCGTCTAGAATCAGATGGCGAGTCAACTGGAGAGTTCAAATTGAAGATAAATATTAAGATTTTGGCAATACCTTTTCTTTCTATAATTTCTTTTGGCCTCTCTCAAAAGAAGTAATTGTTAGAGGATATATTCCCTAACACTCATTTTCAATCATAACTGTGTTTTAAATGTGTCAGAGGCTGTCATGAAGCCTATTTTTCAGGTTTTGATAGCTCTGTCAAGTTATGATAATTTAATTCCACTTTTCTTATTTGGTGGATAGTTTCTTGATGATTTGACACCATTTGCTCATTTGGTGACATAATTTTGTTCTCTGGATTTCATTTCCTTCAGAAATATCAGATTTGAAATTTTTTCAGTTTTATTCATTTGATTTTTGATCCCTTTGATATTCTTTTATTCTGACTGAGATGAACAACCCTAACTATAGGGGACACAAGGTATACATGTCTGTGTGATAGGAGTTGGATGGGACGCCATCACTTGTGTGTATTGTGAATACATGAAAGTTAATAACCTTTAGTAGTGTCTTAATTTGGACACGCAATACCAAGTTCATTTGATCATATTGATCTCTCAGTTATTCTTTCATTTCAACAACACTTTCTCATAAATTCAGACTTTGGTACCCACAATGGTGAGACATCTGTTATGATATCAAATTCTTTTCTTTTTGAAATTCCATGCTTTTATCATCTCAAACATTCGAAGGTATGCCAATCAAGTTAAGCTGAGTTTTCCTGGTCAAGTCAAAGCAGGGTTATATGATGGGATTATCAAGAGCAACAGTAGATTGCAATGCGATTAAAATATCAGGGGTGTATAGCGAAGTCAATATGTTTCTTTATTTCTCTATCTTTCTTTTCTTCTCTCTATCCTTCTTTCTATTCTTCTTTCTCGCGATCAGTAAAAAGTGATTCTATTGAAGAATTGGTCAAAGGGTGTGAATGGAACAGTGGTGCACACTGAAGCTCCTGTAAAAGTTTTATTATACAAGGAATACAAGATTTATTTGAGATTATGGAAAATTGAGTTTATTTGGAAATGGAAAATTTGTGATAAGATCCCTTAGTGCTTTGTTCTGCTAATTCCGAGGTCGGAATCCTTATAAGGAGGGTAGATTGTAATATCCCATATTTTCAAATATTATTATTATAATTATTTGGAATTATTTATGTGATTTTAGGTGAATTTTAGTGAATTATCTGATAAGTGGAATTGATGTTTGGGTGTTTAGATGTGATATTATTTGAGGATTTGAATTTTTATATGTCCATAATAAAATATAGATAATTGTGATATTTTTCTGTTAATTTTTGGACTATTAGATGATTTTATATTGAGTTATGAATTATTAATTATTTTCTGAGTAATTACCAAAATTATTTTATAAAGCCGGGGATCGTCCAACTTCAACCGTTTTTACGTTTTTACAACTCGAAACTCTTCCGAAAACTCCATCCTAACCTAATCTGGTAATTCTGGACATTTTCCGTGTTTTGACTTTTTCAATCCGGATTACGGTTTGACCCGTGCGCGGCCCGGCGCAAGATTTTCGATACGATAGTTATTTCGGTAATCAACAAAATCCGTATTCTCGAGAGACGGGATATTTTTACATTATTTTCGTATATGGTGTTTTATAAAAAGCTGGGTTTTGATGATTATCCAAATATACTATTAAATTGTATCATTTTTATAGTTACTTAGCAGCTAAGTAATCTATTTTCGGATATTTATTTGCATAAATACTTGGATTGTCTCTAAAATTATTTTTATGGTTTTATAATTACAATAATTATATTTGGGATTTTATAAAATTTAGAAATCAATATTTCATCAATTATTTAGCCCTGTATGATTTTCTGATTGCATTATTTGTAAAATCCGTATTTAATTCCAAAATTCTTCAAAAATTATGAAACTCATATTTATTTAAGTTTGGAATATTCTGAGAATTTTAAAATTATTTTGGGAATTTTTAGGATTAATTTTACCTGCGCGTTGAATCGTTTAATTGATAAAAGCGGGTATAAATTGTGTTTCAAAAATTATTTTAAAATTTCGAAATTTATGTTTTTATAAACTTCGGGATATTTTTAACATATTAAGACTATTTTCGTGATTTTCTGAATTTGTTTCAAGTGCAGCTCGGTTCGTTAAATTGTGTAATGCGGGTATAACGCGCAAGTCAAAAATGCTTTAAAAATTATGAAAATTTTATTTTATTAGTTTTTAATTATTCTGAGAATTTTAGAATTTGTTTGGTAATTTTTCAGGTTTTATTTACCGGCGCGTTTATTCGATAAGTTGAGAAATGCGGGGCAAAACAAAATTTTCAGGTATAAATAAGGATATGCTGATGTGCTCTGTTAAAAAAAAAGAAAAAAAAAACGTGTCAAAACCCCCCAACCCCACCTGGCTCCCCACGCACCCCCCACCCCCCCACCCCCCGTACCCGTGCGTGGCCCCCTCCCTTTTTATTTCTTCACCCCTTCCCCGTTTACACACAATACTCCTTCTCTTCTATCTCTCTGTCTCTCTCCCTGTTTATATACTTTTAATTTTCAAAAATACATATCTTCTCAACCGTTCATCCAAATTTCAATTGTTATATATATAAACGATCAGCGCTTCGATACCTACGCATATGTATATATATTGCGAGGTTTTGAGAAGAAAATTTGCGGGACATATTTCCGTTATATTTCCGTTTTAATTTATTTTCGGGGCATAGAAAAGGAGTTTGAAGGCGTTGATTACTCCACATGGCATCTCAGCGTGTATATGTCCATGACCATTAATTTCGGATTTTTCTGGAGATATTTTCCGGACATCAGATATTCTCCTCGGGGTGATCAGAATTTATTTTGGGTAACGATTCCGAAATTCCGCCTTCGTACTTGTGTATATTATAGCATGTTAGTGTTTATATATTTATTTCATAATTTTTAGAAATTGTTGGAGAAGTCACTTTTGGTCCGAGTTTTGGTTCAGGTGGCCGTGTTATTCATTTCTGGAGTGTTTATACGCGTAAATATAAATTATTGTGTTGATTGTTGTTGGTTGTGTAGATATGATATCGACTGGCAGTCCGAGAAATAGAGGAGGTGCTGTCCGATTTCCAAGAAAATATTATTTTAAATTATTTTCCAGGCTCGATAATTCTTATAAAATTATTTTCGGGTGTTCGAGCCCTATTATTTAGTTATAAAATGATTCAGAGACCCGTTTTAATTCCGAAAAATGTTCAAAAATTCATAATAAATAAATCGTTCGTCCGTTTAATACGAAACGTACGCGTACAGACTCAGAAAAATATTTTGCTTTCATTAAAAATACTTTCGAGACCCAAATCCTTTTGTTTCGAAAGGTCGTTTGTTTTACGAATCATTCCAAGTCGATTATTGATCGATAAATCATATTTTTGACCCGATTTCAGTTTTAAACTTATCGAGTCGAACCTTTTGACGAATCGAGGGATGTGTGTTATAAATTATGTGATACATGAGTTATGTGCATAAGTGCTATGTGAATTATGTGCGTACGTGGGTCAAGAGTCTTGTGTTTGACTGTTTCCTTTATGTGTGGGCTATCGTATGGGTAGACATTAGGGTTTTGACGCGCAGTTCGTCGAGTTATTATCGTTTAGACGATTAAAGTTATATATTTTTTTTAATTATAGATGTGGATCTCTCGAGTTGATCAGGACAAGGTGTTGGATAAAGAATGAAATGGAATGGTATTGGATATTTGGCTTCTAGCAATTGCAGGAGCAGCATATCGGTGAAGTGTTGAAAAGAAAGACGGTGACGTTTTGAGACAGAATGTCAGAATAAATGTGTCGTTGCGAGTGTGACTAACTACTAAAACCCAAAGGCAAGTACCCCTGACTTTACTTATCGTTCAAGTGATGTTTATTTTAAATCATATTATGCAAGTATCCCTATCATCACTTATTATTCAAGTGATATTTATTTTGAATCTTATCATGCAAGTATTGCTTTCCCTATTCTCAGTTCGTAATAGATAAATGTTTTAAATATCGCTGAATTAAATAATTCTGTTTATGCAAATACTCATCTGCTATTCTATATTCAGAATAGTCAAGTGATTTTACTTATCCAATTTCTGGATTTATAAATGTTTTGGATTTTGAGAAAAGTGATTTGGTTGTGAATATTCCTACCCAAGTTAATGGGGGAATAAAATTATTTCGGGTGTCGAGTATTATGACCCCTTTTCAATAAAAAGTTTTGAGATTTGATGGTTACTGGTAGCGTAAGAGGCCGAGGCACCGGTCCAGCGTGAGCTATTATACAGAAGTGTAATACGGAAGTGTAATATCTTACAAGGCTTGTTATGCCTTTTCTGGCGCCCTATAGGTACCGTATGTCTTCGGGATACGGGTAGTACCTATATTTACGGTATAATGCGGGATACCGGTGCTGTTTCATGACTGATCATCAGGAACATCATAGTGCATAATTTGGTTCCAATCGAAATTATTATATTGATTTTGACATCTTACAAGGAATGATTTATTAAGTATTTTATTTTCGGATAAAAGATGAAATATGGTTTTGATTCAGTTTCTTATTTTGAGGATACTTAATTTGTTGTTAAATATCAAAGATGGTATTAGTACAGATGATTGGTGTTGACTTCAGTATGGAATGTTGTGAGCATCAAAGTTCGTAGTGATATCTAATTTGATATGATAACAAAATAAGTATTAATTTCAAGAGTTCGGTTTTGAGTAAAGTTTACGATTCAATCCATAATCATTGTTTCATGTTAGAATTGTTTACGATATTTCCGTAAACACTGTTTTACGAGTTTTATTCTCGTCAAGATTTAAAGTAGTGCTGAAGCATTTCGCTTGAAAATATCAAAAAGAGTTTTATGATTCAGCAATTATGATTTCTAAATGTTCTGCACTGATGCAGATGTCAGTTTTTTTATCAAAATGACCCGATATTTACTATAATGAACTTGCTGAGCATTTCTTTCGCTCATACTTGCCTGTTTTTAAATTTAACCTCCAGTGAGGATTAGTTTCGCTGTTTAGCTTCGTAATTCGAGGAAGCAAAGAAGAAGCTCTCGGAAGGTGGTTGGTCCAGGGTTTGTGGACTAGTGTAAGTTTTATTGTATAAAGTTGTTTATATTATATAATAATTGTGTATTTTATAGTTGGGCCTAGTATACTTCTTTTCGAAGTTATACTAGCGGGTTAAGTTTTGAGATTGAGAATTGTTGTAAAGAAATGTAAAAGAAAGTGAAAAATTTATTGATGGAATTTGGAATTCTTGTTTCTAGAACTGTAACCTTAAAAGATCTTGGATTAATTTGGGGTCATAGATGATAATTATCTTCCGCTGGCATTTATTTATTGATTTAACAGGTTAATTTGGATTGAAGTTTTATAGTGACGACCAAATTCCTTGACCCCGGATTTGGGGGCGTTACAGGTTGGTATCAGAGCTGAGGTTATAGTAAACTAGAAACGAGAGTGTGTAGGAGTGTGTATAGCTATGTGAGGACGCTTGAGCTCATATCGAGTTCCTGTTGGACTATTGGATATAGTACCAACGAATAAGTTAAGATAGGCGCATTCGTTTGAGATGGTTGTGTTGAGCTGGACAAAACTCCTGGAAGTTGCAAACTTCTATGGTGGAATCTTTCGAGGCTACTACGTTTTGACGACGATGAAGATTATCGATATCCTTGGAACATGAAGAAGCGTCTAGAATCAGATGGCGAGTCAACTGGAGAGTTCAAATTGAAGATAAATATTAAGATTTTGGCAATACCTTTTCTTTCTATAATTTCTTTTGGCCTCTCTCAAAAGAAGTAATTGTTAGAGGATATATTCCCTAACACTCATTTTCAATCATAACTGTGTTTTAAATGTGTCTGAGGCTGTCATGAAGCCTATTTTTTAGGTTTTGATAGCTCTGTCAAGTTATGATAATTTAATTCCACTTTTCTTATTTGGTGGATAGTTTCTTGATGATGTGACACCATTTGCTCATTTGGTGACATAATTTTGTTCTCTGGATTTCATTTCCTTCAGAAATATCAGATTTGAAATTTTTTCAGTTTTATTCATTTGATTTTCGATCCCTTTGATATTCTTTTATTCTGACTGAGATGAACAACCCTAACTATAGGGGACACAAGGTATACATGTCTGTGTGATAGGAGTTCGATGGGACGCCATCACTTGTGTGTGTTGTGAATACATGAAAGTTAATAACCTTTAGTAGTGTCTTAATTTGGACACGCAATACCAAGTTCATTTGATCATATTGATCTCTCAGTTATTCTTTCATTTCAACAACACTTTCTCATAAATTCAGACTTTGGTACCCACAATGGTGAGACATCTGTTATGATATCAAATTCTTTTCTTTTTGAAACTCCATGCTTTTATCATCTCAAACATTCGAAGGTATGCCAATCAAGTTAAGCTGAGTTTTCCTGGTCAAGTCAAAGCAGGGTTATATGATGGGATTATCAAGAGCAACAGTAGATTGCAATGCGATTAAAATATCAGGGGTGTATAGCGAAGTCAATATGTTTCTTTATTTCTCTATCTTTCTTTTCTTCTCTCTATCCTTCTTTCTATTCTTCTTTCTCGCGATCAGTAAAAAGTGATTCTATTGAAGAATTGGTCAAAGGGTGTGAATGGAACAGTGGTGCACAGTGAAGCTCCTGTAAAAGTTTTATTATACAAGGAATACAAGATTTATTTGAGATTATGGAAAATTGAGTTTATTTGGAAATGGAAAATTTGTGATAAGATCCCTTAGTGCTTTCTTCTGCTGATTCCGAGGTCGGAATCCTTATAAGGAGGGTAGATTGTAATATCCCATATTTTCAAATATTATTATTATAATTATTTGGAATTATTTATGTGATTTTAGGTGAATTTTAGTGAATTATCTGATAAGTGGAATTGATGTTTGGGTGTTTAGATGTGATATTATTTGAGGATTTGAATTTTTATATGTCCATAATAAAATATAGATAATTGTGATATTTTTCTGTTAATTTTTGGACTGTTAGATGATTTTATATTGAGTTATGAATTATTAATTATTTTCTGAGTAATTACCAAAATTATTTTATAAAGCCGGGGATCGTCCAACTTCAACCGTTTTTACGTTTTTACAACTCGAAACTCTTCCGAAAACTCCTTCCTAGCCTAATCTAGTAATTCCGGACATTTTCCGTGTTTTGACTTTTTCAATCCGGATTACGGTTTGACCCGTGCGCGGCCCGGCGCAAGATTTTCGATACGATAGTTATTTCGGTAATCAACAAAATCCGTATTCTCGAGAGACGGAATATTTTTACATTATTTTCGTATATGGTGTTTTATAAAAAGCTGGGTTTTGATGATTATCCAAATATGATATTAAATTGTATCATTTTTATAGTTACTTAGCAGCTAAGTAATCTATTTTCGGATATTTATTTGCATAAATACTTGGATTGTCTCTAAAATTGTTTTTCTGGTTTTATAATTACAATAATTATATTTGGGATTTTATAAAATTTAGAAATCAATATTTCATCAATTATTTAGCCCTGTATGATTTTCTGATTGCATTATTTGTAAAATCCGTATTTAATTCCAAAATTCTTCAAAAATTATGAAACTCATATTTATTTAAGTTTGGAATATTCTGAGAATTTTAAAATTATTTTGGAAATTTTTAGGATTAATTTTACCCGCGCGTTGAATCGTTTAATTGATAAAAGCGGGTATAAATTACGTTTCAAAAATTATTTTAAAATTTCGAAATTTATGTTTTTATAAACTTCGGGATATTTTTAACATTTTAAGACTATTTTCGTGATTTTCTGAATTTGTTTCAAGTGCAGCTCGGTTCGTTAAATTGTGTAATGCGGGTATAACGCGCAAGTCAAAAATACTTTAAAAATTATGAAAATTTTATTTTATTAGTTTTTAATTATTCTGAGAATTTTAGAATTTGTTTTGTAATTTTTCAGGTTTTATTTACCGGCGCGTTTATTCGATAAGTTGAGAAATGCGGGGCAAAACAAAATTTTCAGGTATAAATAAGGATATGCTGATGTGCTCTGTTAAAAAAAAGAAAAAAAAAAGAAAAAAAAACGTGTCAAAACCCCCCAATCCCACCTGGCTCCCCACGCACCCCCACCCCCCGTACCCGTGCGTCGCCCCCTCCCTTTTTATTTCTTCACCCCTTCCCCGTTTACACACAATACTCCTTCTCTTCTGTCTCTCTGTCTCTCTCCCTGTTTATATACTTTTAATTTTCAAAAATACATATCTTCTCAACCGTTCATCCAAATTTCAATTGTTATATTTATAAACGATCAGCGCTTCGATACCTATGCATAGGTATATATATTGCGAGGTTTTGAGAAGAAAATTTGCGGGACATATTTCCGTTATATTTCCGTTTTAATTTATTTTCGGGGCATAGAAAAGGAGTTTGAAGGCGTTGATTACTCCACATGGCATCTCAGCGTGTATATGTCTATGACCATTAATTTCGGATTTTTCTGGAGATATTTTCCGGACATCAGATATTCTCCTCGGGGTGATCAGAATTTATTTTGGGTAACGATTCCGAAATTCCGCCTTCGTACTTGTGTATATTATAGCATGTTAGTGTTTATATATTTATTTCATAATTTTTAGAAATTGTTGGAGAAGTCACTTTTGGTCCGAGTTTTGGTTCAGGTGGCCGTGTTATTCATTTCTGGAGTGTTTATACGCGTAAATATAAATTATTGTGTTGATTGTTGTTGGTTGTGTAGATATGATATCGACTGGCAGTCCGAGAAATAGAGGAGGTGCTGTCCGATTTCCAAGAAAATATTATTTTAAATTATTTTCCAGGCTCGATAATTCTTATAAAATTATTTGCGGGTGTTCGAGCCCTATTATTTAGTTATAAAATGATTCAGAGACCCGTTTTAATTCCGAAAAATGTTCAAAAATTCATAATAAATAAACCGTTCGTCCGTTTAATACGAAACGTACGCGTACAGACTCAGAAAAATATTTTGCTTTCATTAAAAATACTTTCGAGACCCAAATCCTTTTGTTTCGAAAGGTCGTTTGTTTTACGAATCATTCCAAGTCGATTATTGATCGATAAATCATATTTTTGACCCGATTTCAGTTTTAAACTTATCGAGTCGAACCTTTTGACGAATCGAGGGATGTGTGTTATAAATTATGTGATACATGAGTTATGTGCATAAGTGCTATGTGAATTATGTGCGTACGTGGGTCAAGAGTCTTGTGTTTGACTGTTTCCTTTATGTGTGGGCTATCGTATGGGTAGACATTAGGGTTTTGACGCGCAGTTCGTCGAGTTATTATCGTTTAGACGATTAAAGTTATATATATTTTTTTAATTATAGATGTGGATCTCTCGAGTTGATCAGGACAAGGTGTTGGATAAAGAATGAAATGGAATGGTATTGGATATTTGGCTTCTAGCAATTGCAGGAGCAGCATATCGGTGAAGTGTTGAAAAGAAAGACGGTGACGTTTTGAGACAGAATGTCAGAATAAATGTGTCGTTGCGAGTGTGACTAACTACTAAAACCCAAAGGCAAGTACCCCTGACTTTACTTATCGTTCAAGTGATGTTTATTTCAAATCATATTATGCAAGTATCCCTATCATCACTTATTATTCAAGTGATATTTATTTTGAATCTTATCATGCAAGTATTGCTTTCCCTATTCTCAGTTCGTAATAGATAAATGTTTTAAATATCGCTGAATTAAATAATTCTGTTTATGCAAATACTCATCTGCTATTCTATATTCAGAATAGTCAAGTGATTTTACTTATCCAATTTCTGGATTTATAAATGTTTTGGATTTTGAGAAAAGTGATTTGGTTGTGAATATTCCTACCCAAGTTAATGGGGGAATAAAATTATTTCGGGTGTCGAGTATTATGACCCCTTTTCAATAAAAAGTTTTGAGATTTGATGGTTACTGGTAGCGTAAGAGGCCGAGGCACCGGTCGAGCGTGAGCTATTATACAGAAGTGTAATACGGAAGTGTAATATCTTACAAGGCTTGTTATGCCTTTTCTGGCGCCCTATAGGTACCGTATGTCTTCGGGATACGGGTAGTACCTATATTTACGGTATAATGCGGGATACCGGTGCTGTTTCATGACTGATCATCAGGAACATCATAGTGCATAATTTGGTTCCAATCGAAATTATTATATTGATTTTGACATCTTACAAGGAATGATTTATTAAGTATTTTATTTTCGGATAAAAGATGAAATATGGTTTTGATTCAGTTTCTTATTTTGAGGATACTTAATTTGTTGTTAAATATCAAAGATGGTATTAGTACAGATGATTGGTGTTGACTTCAGTATGGAATGTTGTGAGCATCAAAGTTCGTAGTGATATCTAATTTGATATGATAACAAAATAAGTATTAATTTCAAGAGTTCGGTTTTGAGTAAAGTTTACGATTCAATCCATAATCATTGTTTCATGTTAGAATTGTTTACGATATTTCCGTAAACACTGTTTTACGAGTTTTATTCTCGTCAAGATTTAAAGTAGTGCTGAAGCATTTCGCTTGAAAATATCAAAAAGAGTTTTATGATTCAGCAATTATGATTTCTAAATGTTCTGCACTGATGCAGATGTCAGTTTTTTTATCAAAATGACCCGATATTTACTATAATGAACTTGCTGAGCATTTCTTTCGCTCATACTTGCCTGTTTTTAAATTTAACCTCCAGTGAGGATTAGTTTCGCTGTTTAGCTTCGTAATCCGAGGAAGCAAAGAAGAAGCTCTCGGAAGGTGGTTGGTCCAGGGTTTGTGGACTAGTGTAAGTTTTATTGTATAAAGTTGTTTATATTATATTATATAATAATTGTGTATTTTATAGTTGGGCCTAGTATACTTCTTTTCGAAGTTATACTAGCGGGTTAAGTTTTGAGATTGAGAATTGTTGTAAAGAAATGTAAAAGAAAGTGAAAAATTTATTGATGGAATTTGGAATTCTTGTTTCTAGAACTGTAACCTTAAAAGATCTTGGATTAATTTGGGGTCATAGATGATAATTATCTTCCGCTGGCATTTATTTAATGATTTAACAGGTTAATTTGGATTGAAGTTTTATAGTGACGACCAAATTTCTTGACCCCGGATTTGGGGGCGTTACAGGTTGGTATCAGAGCTGAGGTTATAGTAAAATAGAAACGAGAGTGTGTAGGAGTGTGTATAGCTATGTGAGGACGCTTGAGCTCATATCGAGTTCCTGTTGGACTATTGGATATAGTACCAACGAATAAGTTAAGATAGGCGCATTCGTTTGAGATGGTTGTGTTGAGCTGGACAAAACTCCTGGCAGTTGCAAACTTCTATGGTGGAATCTTTCGAGGCTACTACGTTTTGACGACGATGAAGATTATCGATATCCTTGGAACATGAAGAAGCGTCTAGAATCAGATGGCGAGTCAACTGGAGAGTTCAAATTGAAGATAAATATTAAGATTTTGGCAATACCTTTTCTTTCTATAATTTCTTTTGGCCTCTCTCAAAAGAAGTAATTGTTAGAGGATATATTCCCTAACACTCATTTTCAATCATAACTGTGTTTTAAATGTGTCAGAGGCTGTCATGAAGCCTATTTTTCAGGTTTTGATAGCTCTGTCAAGTTATGATAATTTAATTCCACTTTTCTTATTTGGTGGATAGTTTCTTGATGATGTGACACCATTTGCTCATTTGGTGACATAATTTTGTTCTCTGGATTTCATTTCCTTCAGAAATATCAGATTTGAAATTTTTTCAGTTTTATTCATTTGATTTTCGATCCCTTTGATATTCTTTTATTCTGACTGAGATGAACAACCCTAACTATAGGGGACACAAGGTATACATGTCTGTGTGATAGGAGTTGGATGAGACGCCATCACTTGTGTGTGTTGTGAATACATGAAAGTTAATAACCTTTAGTAGTGTCTTAATTTGGACACGCAATACCAAGTTCATTTGATCATATTGATCTCTCAGTTATTCTTTCATTTCAACAACACTTTCTCATAAATTCAGACTTTGGTACCCACAATGGTGAGACATCTGTTATGATATCAAATTCTTTTCTTTTTGAAATTCCATGCTTTTATCATCTCAAACATTCGAAGGTATGCCAATCAAGTTAAGCTGAGTTTTCCTGGTCAAGTCAAAGCAGGGTTATATGATGGGATTATCAAGAGCAACAGTAGATTGCAATGCGATTAAAATATCAGGGGTGTATAGCGAAGTCAATATGTTTCTTTATTTCTCTATCTTTCTTTTCTTCTCTCTATCCTTCTTTCTATTCTTCTTTCTCGCGATCAGTAAAAAGTGATTCTATTGAAGAATTGGTCAAAGGGTGTGAATGGAACAGTGGTGCACAGTGAAGCTCCTGTAAAAGTTTTATTATACAAGGAATACAAGATTTATTTGAGATTATGGAAAATTGAGTTTATTTGGAAATGGAAAATTTGTGATAAGATCCCTTAGTGCTTTCTTCTGCTGATTCCGAGGTCGGAATCCTTATAAGGAGGGTAGATTGTAATATCCCATATTTTCAAATATTATTATTATAATTATTTGGAATTATTTATGTGATTTTAGGTGAATTTTAGTGAATTATCTGATAAGTGGAATTGATGTTTGGGTGTTTAGATGTGATATTATTTGAGGATTTGAATTTTTATATGTCCATAATAAAATATAGATAATTGTGATATTTTTCTGTTAATTTTTGGACTGTTAGATGATTTTATATTGAGTTATGAATTATTAATTATTTTCTGAGTAATTACCAAAATTATTTTATAAAGCCGGGGATCGTCCAACTTCAACCGTTTTTACGTTTTTACAACTCGAAACTCTTCCAAAAACTCCTTCCTAACCTAATCTGGTAATTCCGGACATTTTCCGTGTTTTGACTTTTTCAATCCGGATTACGGTTTGACCCGTGCGCGGCCCGGCGCAAGATTTTCGATACGATAGTTATTTCGGTAATCAACAAAATCCGTATTCTCGAGAGACGGGATATTTTTACATTATTTTCGTATATGGTGTTTTATAAAAAGCTGGGTTTTGATGATTATCCAAATATGGTATTAAATTGTATCATTTTTATAGTTACTTAGCAGCTAAGTAATCTATTTTCGGATATTTATTTGCATAAATACTTGGATTGTCTCTAAAATTGTTTTTATGATTTTATAATTACAATAATTATATTTGGGATTTTATAAAATTTAGAAATCAATATTTCATCAATTATTTAGCCCTGTATGATTTTCTGATTGCATTATTTGTAAAATCCGTATTTAATTCCAAAATTCTTCAAAAATTATGAAACTCATATTTATTTAAGTTTGGAATATTCTGAGAATTTTAAAATTATTTTGGGAATTTTTAGGATTAATTTTACCCGCGCGTTGAATCGTTTAATTGATAAAAGCGGGTATAAATTGCGTTTCAAAAATTATTTTAAAATTTCGAAATTTATGTTTTTATAAACTTCGGGATATTTTTAACATTTTAAGACTATTTTCGTGATTTTCTGAATTTGTTTCAAGTGCAGCTCGGTTCGTTAAATTGTGTAATGCGGGTATAACGCGCAAGTCAAAAATGCTTTAAAAATTATGAAAATTTTATTTTATTAGTTTTTAATTATTCTGAGAATTTTAGAATTTGTTTGGTAATTTTTCTGGTTTTATTTACCGGCGCGTTTATTCGATAAGTTGAGAAATACGGGGCAAAACAAAATTTTCAGGTATAAATAAGGATATGCTGATGTGCTCTGTTAAAAAAAAGAAAAAAAAAAGAAAAAAAAACGTGTCAAAACCCCCCAATCCCACCTGGCTCCCCACGCACCCCCACCCCCCGTACCCGTGCGTCGCCCCCTCCCTTTTTATTTCTTCACCCCTTCCCCGTTTACACACAATACTCCTTCTCTTCTGTCTCTCTGTCTCTCTCCCTGTTTATATACTTTTAATTTTCAAAAATACATATCTTCTCAACCGTTCATCAAAATTTCAATTGTTATATATATAAACGATCAGCGCTTCGATACCTACGCATAGGTATATATATTGCGAGGTTTTGAGAAGAAAATTTGTGGGACATATTTCCATTATATTTCCGTTTTAATTTATTTTCGGGGCATAGAAAAGGAGTTTGAAGGCGTTGATTACTCCACATGGCATCTCAGCGTGTATATGTCTATGACCATTAATTTCAGATTTTTCTGGAGATATTTTCCGGACATCAGATATTCTCCTCGGGGTGATCAGAATTTATTTTGGGTAACGATTCCGAAATTCCGCCTTCGTACTTGTGTATATTATAGCATGTTAGTGTTTATATATTTATTTCATAATTTTTAGAAATTGTTGGAGAAGTCACTTTTGGTCCGAGTTTTGGTTCAGGTGGCCGTGTTATTCATTTCTGGAGTGTTTATACGCGTAAATATAAATTACTTGTGTTGATTGTTGTTGGTTGTGTAGATATGATATCGACTGGCAGTCCGAGAAATAGAGGAGGTGCTGTCCGATTTCCAAGAAAATATTATTTTAAATTATTTTCCAGGCTCGATAATTCTTATAAAATTATTTGCGGGTGTTCGAGCCCTATTATTTAGTTATAAAATGATTCAGAGACCCGTTTTAATTCCGAAAAATGTTCAAAAATTCATAATAAATAAATCGTTCGTCCGTTTAATTACGAAACGTACGCGTACAGACTCAGAAAAATATTTTGCTTTCATTAAAAATACTTTCGAGACCCAAATCCTTTTGTTTCGAAAGGTCGTTTGTTTTACGAATCATTCCAAGTCGATTATTGATCGATAAATCATATTTTTGACCCGATTTCAGTTTTAAACTTATCGAGTCGAACCTTTTGACGAATCGAGGGATGTGTGTTATAAATTATGTGATACATGAGTTATGTGCATAAGTGCTATGTGAATTATGTGCGTACGTGGGTCAAGAGTCTTGTGTTTGACTGTTTCCTTTATGTGTGGGCTATCGTATGGGTAGACATTAGGGTTTTGACGCGCAGTTCGTCGAGTTATTATCGTTTAGACGATTAAAGTTATATATATTTTTTTTAATTATAGATGTGGATCTCTCGAGTTGATCAGGACAAGGTGTTGGATAAAGAATGAAATGGAATGGTATTGGATATTTGGCTTCTAGCAATTGCAGGAGCAGCATATCGGTGAAGTGTTGAAAAGAAAGACGGTGACGTTTTGAGACAGAATGTCAGAATAAATGTGTCGTTGCGAGTGTGACTAACTACTAAAACCCAAAGGCAAGTACCCCTGACTTTACTTATCGTTCAAGTGATGTTTATTTCAAATCATATTATGCAAGTATCCCTATCATCACTTATTATTCAAGTGATATTTATTTTGAATCTTATCATGCAAGTATTGCTTTCCCTATTCTCAGTTCGTAATAGATAAATGTTTTAAATATCGCTGAATTAAATAATTCTGTTTATGCAAATACTCATCTGCTATTCTATATTCAGAATAGTCAAGTGATTTTACTTATCCAATTTCTGGATTTATAAATGTTTTGGATTTTGAGAAAAGTGATTTGGTTGTGAATATTCCTACCCAAGTTAATGGGGGAATAAAATTATTTCGGGTGTCGAGTATTATGACCCCTTTTCAATAAAAAGTTTTGAGATTTGATGGTTACTGGTAGCGTAAGAGGCCGAGGCACCGGTCGAGCGTGAGCTATTATACAGAAGTGTAATACGGAAGTGTAATATCTTACAAGGCTTGTTATGCCTTTTCTGGCGCCCTATAGGTACCGTATGTCTTCGGGATACGGGTAGTACCTATATTTACGGTATAATGCGGGATACCGGTGCTGTTTCATGACTGATCATCAGGAACATCATAGTGCATAATTTGGTTCCAATCGAAATTATTATATTGATTTTGACATCTTACAAGGAATGATTTATTAAGTATTTTATTTTCGGATAAAAGATGAAATATGGTTTTGATTCAGTTTCTTATTTTGAGGATACTTAATTTGTTGTTAAATATCAAAGATGGTATTAGTACAGATGATTGGTGTTGACTTCAGTATGGAATGTTGTGAGCATCAAAGTTCGTAGTGATATCTAATTTGATATGATAACAAAATAAGTATTAATTTCAAGATGTTCGGTTTTGAGTAAAGTTTACGATTCAATCCATAATCATTGTTTCATGTTAGAATTGTTTACGATATTTCCGTAAACACTGTTTTACGAGTTTTATTCTCGTCAAGATTTAAAGTAGTGCTGAAGCATTTCGCTTGAAAATATCAAAAAGAGTTTTATGATTCAGCAATTATGATTTCTAAATGTTCTGCACTGATGCAGATGTCAGTTTTTTTATCAAAATGACCCGATATTTACTATAATGAACTTGCTGAGCATTTCTTTCGCTCATACTTGCCTGTTTTTAAATTTAACCTCCAGTGAGGATTAGTTTCGCTGTTTAGCTTCGTAATTCCGAGGAAGCAAAGAAGAAGCTCTCGGAAGGTGGTTGGTCCAGGGTTTGTGGACTAGTGTAAGTTTTATTGTATAAAGTTGTTTATATTATATTATATAATAATTGTGTATTTTATAGTTGGGCCTAGTATACTTCTTTTCGAAGTTATACTAGCGGGTTAAGTTTTGAGATTGAGAATTGTTGTAAAGAAATGTAAAAGAAAGTGAAAAATTTATTGATGGAATTTGGAATTCTTGTTTCTAGAACTGTAACCTTAAAAGATCTTGGATTAATTTGGGGTCATAGATGATAATTATCTTCCGCTGGCATTTATTTAATGATTTAACAGGTTAATTTGGATTGAAGTTTTATAGTGACGACCAAATTTCTTGACCCCGGATTTGGGGGCGTTACAGGTTGGTATCAGAGCTGAGGTTATAGTAAAATAGAAACGAGAGTGTGTAGGAGTGTGTATAGCTATGTGAGGACGCTTGAGCTCATATCGAGTTCCTGTTGGACTATTGGATATAGTACCAACGAATAAGTTAAGATAGGCGCATTCGTTTGAGATGGTTGTGTTGAGCTGGACAAAACTCCTGGCAGTTGCAAACTTCTATGGTGGAATCTTTCGAGGCTACTACGTTTTGACGACGATGAAGATTATCGATATCCTTGGAACATGAAGAAGCGTCTAGAATCAGATGGCGAGTCAACTGGAGAGTTCAAATTGAAGATAAATATTAAGATTTTGGCAATACCTTTTCTTTCTATAATTTCTTTTGGCCTCTCTCAAAAGAAGTAATTGTTAGAGGATATATTCCCTAACACTCATTTTCAATCATAACTGTGTTTTAAATGTGTCAGAGGCTGTCATGAAGCCTATTTTTCAGGTTTTGATAGCTCTGTCAAGTTATGATAATTTAATTCCACTTTTCTTATTTGGTGGATAGTTTCTTGATGATGTGACACCATTTGCTCATTTGGTGACATAATTTTGTTCTCTGGATTTCATTTCCTTCAGAAATATCAGATTTGAAATTTTTTCAGTTTTATTCATTTGATTTTCGATCCCTTTGATATTCTTTTATTCTGACTGAGATGAACAACCCTAACTATAGGGGACACAAGGTATACATGTCTGTGTGATAGGAGTTGGATGAGACGCCATCACTTGTGTGTGTTGTGAATACATGAAAGTTAATAACCTTTAGTAGTGTCTTAATTTGGACACGCAATACCAAGTTCATTTGATCATATTGATCTCTCAGTTATTCTTTCATTTCAACAACACTTTCTCATAAATTCAGACTTTGGTACCCACAATGGTGAGACATCTGTTATGATATCAAATTCTTTTCTTTTTGAAATTCCATGCTTTTATCATCTCAAACATTCGAAGGTATGCCAATCAAGTTAAGCTGAGTTTTCCTGGTCAAGTCAAAGCAGGGTTATATGATGGGATTATCAAGAGCAACAGTAGATTGCAATGCGATTAAAATATCAGGGGTGTATAGCGAAGTCAATATGTTTCTTTATTTCTCTATCTTTCTTTTCTTCTCTCTATCCTTCTTTCTATTCTTCTTTCTCGCGATCAGTAAAAAGTGATTCTATTGAAGAATTGGTCAAAGGGTGTGAATGGAACAGTGGTGCACAGTGAAGCTCCTGTAAAAGTTTTATTATACAAGGAATACAAGATTTATTTGAGATTATGGAAAATTGAGTTTATTTGGAAATGGAAAATTTGTGATAAGATCCCTTAGTGCTTTCTTCTGCTGATTCCGAGGTCGGAATCCTTATAAGGAGGGTAGATTGTAATATCCCATATTTTCAAATATTATTATTATAATTATTTGGAATTATTTATGTGATTTTAGGTGAATTTTAGTGAATTATCTGATAAGTGGAATTGATGTTTGGGTGTTTAGATGTGATATTATTTGAGGATTTGAATTTTTATATGTCCATAATAAAATATAGATAATTGTGATATTTTTCTGTTAATTTTTGGACTGTTAGATGATTTTATATTGAGTTATGAATTATTAATTATTTTCTGAGTAATTACCAAAATTATTTTATAAAGCCGGGGATCGTCCAACTTCAACCGTTTTTACGTTTTTACAACTCGAAACTCTTCCAAAAACTCCTTCCTAACCTAATCTGGTAATTCCGGACATTTTCCGTGTTTTGACTTTTTCAATCCGGATTACGGTTTGACCCGTGCGCGGCCCGGCGCAAGATTTTCGATACGATAGTTATTTCGGTAATCAACAAAATCCGTATTCTCGAGAGACGGGATATTTTTACATTATTTTCGTATATGGTGTTTTATAAAAAGCTGGGTTTTGATGATGATTATCCAAATATGGTATTAAATTGTATCATTTTTATAGTTACTTAGCAGCTAAGTAATCTATTTTCGGATATTTATTTGCATAAATACTTGGATTGTCTCTAAAATTGTTTTTATGATTTTATAATTACAATAATTATATTTGGGATTTTATAAAATTTAGAAATCAATATTTCATCAATTATTTAGCCCTGTATGATTTTCTGATTGCATTTATTTGTAAAATCCGTATTTAATTCCAAAATTCTTCAAAAATTATGAAACTCATATTTATTTAAGTTTGGAATATTCTGAGAATTTTAAAATTATTTTGGGAATTTTTAGGATTAATTTTACCCGCGCGTTGAATCGTTTAATTGATAAAAGCGGGTATAAATTGCGTTTCAAAAATTATTTTAAAATTTCGAAATTTATGTTTTTATAAACTTCGGGATATTTTTAACATTTTAAGACTATTTTCGTGATTTTCTGAATTTGTTTCAAGTGCAGCTCGGTTCGTTAAATTGTGTAATGCGGGTATAACGCGCAAGTCAAAAATGCTTTAAAAATTATGAAAATTTTATTTTATTAGTTTTTAATTATTCTGAGAATTTTAGAATTTGTTTGGTAATTTTTCTGGTTTTATTTACCGGCGCGTTTATTCGATAAGTTGAGAAATACGGGGCAAAACAAAATTTTCAGGTATAAATAAGGATATGCTGATGTGCTCTGTTAAAAAAAAGAAAAAAAAAAGAAAAAAAAAACGTGTCAAAACCCCCCAATCCCACCTGGCTCCCCACGCACCCCCACCCCCCGTACCCGTGCGTCGCCCCCTCCCTTTTTATTTCTTCACCCCTTCCCCGTTTACACACAATACTCCTTCTCTTCTGTCTCTCTGTCTCTCTCCCTGTTTATATACTTTTAATTTTCAAAAATACATATCTTCTCAACCGTTCATCAAAATTTCAATTGTTATATATATAAACGATCAGCGCTTCGATACCTACGCATAGGTATATATATTGCGAGGTTTTGAGAAGAAAATTTGTGGGACATATTTCCATTATATTTCCGTTTTAATTTATTTTCGGGGCATAGAAAAGGAGTTTGAAGGCGTTGATTACTCCACATGGCATCTCAGCGTGTATATGTCTATGACCATTAATTTCAGATTTTTCTGGAGATATTTTCCGGACATCAGATATTCTCCTCGGGGTGATCAGAATTTATTTTGGGTAACGATTCCGAAATTCCGCCTTCGTACTTGTGTATATTATAGCATGTTAGTTTTTATATATTTATTTCATAATTTTTAGAAATTGTTGGAGAAGTCACTTTTGGTCCGAGTTTTGGTTCAGGTGGCCGTGTTATTCATTTCTGGAGTGTTTATACGCGTAAATATAAATTACTGTGTTGATTGTTGTTGGTTGTGTAGATATTATATCGACTGGCAGTCCGAGAAATAGAGGAGGTGCTGTCCGATTTCCAAGAAAATATTATTTTAAATTATTTTCCAGGCTCGATAATTCTTATAAAATTATTTTCGGGTGTTCGAGCCCTATTATTTAGTTATAAAATGATTCAGAGACCCGTTTTAATTCCGAAAAATGTTCAAAAATTCATAATAAATAAATCGTTCGTCCGTTTATTACGAAACGTACGCGTACAGACTCAGAAAAATATTTTGCTTTCATTAAAAATACTTTCGAGACCCAAATCCTTTTGTTTCGAAAGGTCGTTTGTTTTACGAATCATTCCAAGTCGATTATTGATCGATAAATCATATTTTTGACCCGATTTCAGTTTTAAACTTATCGAGTCGAACCTTTTGACGAATCGAGGGATGTGTGTTATAAATTATGTGATACATGAGTTATGTGCATAAGTGCTATGTGAATTATGTGCGTACGTGGGTCAAGAGTCTTGTGTTTGACTGTTTCCTTTATGTGTGGGCTATCGTATGGGTAGACATTAGGGTTTTGACGCGCAGTTCGTCGAGTTATTATCGTTTAGACGATTAAAGTTATATTTTTTTTTTTAATTATAGATGTGGATCTCTCGAGTTGATCAGGACAAGGTGTTGGATAAAGAATGAAATGGAATGGTATTGGATATTTGGCTTCTAGCAATTGCAAGAGCAGCATATCGGTGAAGTGTTGAAAAGAAAGACGGTGACGTTTTGAGACATAATGTCAGAATAAATGTGTCGTTGCGAGTGTGACTAACTACTAAAACCCAAAGGCAAGTACCCCTGACTTTACTTATCGTTCAAGTGATGTTTATTTCAAATCATATTATGCAAGTATCCCTATCATCACTTATTATTCAAGTGATATTTATTTTGAATCTTATCATGCAAGTATTGCTTTCCCTATTCTCAGTTCGTAATAGATAAATGTTTTAAATATCGCTGAATTAAATAATTCTGTTTATGCAAATACTCATCTGCTATTCTATATTCAGAATAGTCAAGTGATTTTACTTATCCAATTTCTAGATTTATAAATGTTTTGGATTTTGAGAAAAGTGATTTGGTTGTGAATATTCCTACCCAAGTTAATGGGGGAATAAAATTATTTCGGGTGTCGAGTATTATGACCCCTTTTCAATAAAAAGTTTTGAGATTTGATGGTTACTGGTAGCGTAAGAGGCCGAGGCACCGGTCGAGCGTGAGCTATTATACAGAAGTGTAATACGGAAGTGTAATATCTTACAAGGCTTGTTATGCCTTTTCTGGCGCCCTATAGGTACCGTATGTCTTCGGGATACGGGTAGTACCTATATTTACGGTATAATGCGGGATACCGGTGCTGTTTCATGACTGATCATCAGGAACAGCATAGTGCATAATTTGGTTCCAATCGAAATTATTATATTGATTTTGACATCTTACAAGGAATGATTTATTAAGTATTTTATTTTCGGATAAAAGATGAAATGTGGTTTTGATTCAGTTTCTTATTTTGAGGATACTTAGTTTGTTGTTAAATATCAAAGATGGTATTAGTACAAATGATTGGTGTTGACTTCAGTATGGAATGTTGTGAGCATCAAAGTTCGTAGTGATATCTAATTTGATTTGATAACAAAATAAGTATTAATTTCAAGTGTTCGGTTTTGAGTAAAGTTTACGATTCAATCCATAATCATTGTTTCATGTTAGAATTGTTTACGATATTTCCGTAAACACTGTTTTACGAGTTTTATTCTCGTCAAAATTCAAAGTAGTGCTGAAGCATTTCGCTTGAAAATATCAAAAAGAGTTTTATGTTTCAGTAATTATGATTTCTAAATGTTCTGCACTGATGCAAATGTCAGTTTTTTTATCAAAATGACCCGATATTTACTATAATGAACTTGCTGAGCATTTCTTTCGCTCATACTTGCCTGTTTTTAAATTTAACCTCCAGTGAGGATTAGTTTCGCTGTTTAACTGCGTAATTCGAGGAAGCAAAGAAAAAACTCTCGGAAGGTGGTTGGTCCAGGGTTTGTGGACTAGTGTAAGTTTTATTGTATAAAGTTGTTTATATTATATTATATAATAATTGTGTATTTTATAGTTGGGCCTAATATATTTCTTTTCGAAGTTATACTAGCGGGTTAAGTTTTGAGATTGAGAATTGTTGTAAAGAAATATAAAAGAAAGTGAAAAATTTATTGATGGAATTTGGAATTCTTGTTTCTAGAACTGTAACCTTAAAAGATCTTGGATTAATTTGGGGTCATAGATGATAATTATCTTCCGCTGGCCTGACATTTATTTATTGATTTAACAGGTTAATTTGGATTGAAGTTTTATAATGACGACCAAATACCTTGATCCCGGATTTGGGGGCGTTGCAGTAGTAATCTAAATTTGGATCAGTCCCTGATCCAAATTTGGATCAGTCCCTGATCCAAATTTGGATCACTTGATTTATAATAAAATAATGGTTTGTTATTTGTAGTTTAAAAGATTTTAAATTAATTTTTTATTATTTAATTATATAATTAATAATAAAATATAATTAATAGTTAACAAAATTTATTTTTAAAATAAAACTTAAAATAATGAGAAAACATAATTTCACTAAAATTTAAAAATAAAAAATAATGAGTCACATATTACACTTAGAGATCCATTATTTGAGCATTTGTGAGAAAAATATACTAATTCGAAAAATTTGTGTGTGATATTTTGTATGTTAATTATTGTAATAAATGTGTTTTTCGTGAATTAAGTGCACAATTTTAATATTTTTATTTGTATTAATTTTTATTGATTTAATTAATTTATGAAATGTTATATAAATTTTTAATAATGATTAAATGATAAATTTAAGATAAAATTGTTTAATATGATATTTATATATTATTATATGTAAAAAATAATTTTGGATCAAATATTTGGATTGAAATTGGTCAGAAATTTGGATTAGTATTTGGATCAGTTGGTGGCGGAGGATTCATGTGTTATCTGCTTACGTTACTTCTGCTTCAGTCCAGGGTCATATTTTATAATAAGAGGGCTAGCTCTGCATCCATTTACAAACAAACACTACTATCGACTCCTCTTATCTAGAAGCCTTTCTATTAATTTATTTTGCTTGCTTGGTTGCGCCGCCCTTAATCTTTTCTACTTACTGGCCAATGTTCTTATCGAGTAACTTTGCAAACACATGCCTACTCCAGAATTGAGACAGTGCTATGTAAATATTTCGACAGGCATTAAGTAGTAGTTTATTCAGGTTCTCGATAAACAATACAATAACTCAAGCCCGAGAGGGAAACCTACCCTCTGCCCTTAGACTAAGCCAATAAAACCCCATCGATAAACAACTTGACAAATGTTTTATAAGAAAACTAACACTAAACACACATAAATCCCGAACAATAACGTAATGAATTCAAAGCTATATGTCAAATATGAAGATCTTGTAGCCACCACAAAGTAGGCCAAAGAACATAATACAAAATCCGACAACAACCAATCTAGCACAACTATTGAGCTCGACAAGCTTAGTATTTTTTAGTTTCACTTGTCAAGCCTTCGAATGTGCCTCACTCGTACAATTCTTCATCAAAATTTAAAGGGGCAACAAAACATAGAAGAAGGATCAGATAGAGCTAATACTCATGATAGGTTGCCATCATTCCGGCTATCAAACCAATAGGGAATCTATTATTCCTCATTTCCTTCCACTAAAAAACTTCATTCAAGAAAAAAAAACACTCAGTTAAAACCCGCAAGAACCAAAACATCATGTATATAAAAGAATGGATCAGATAGAGCTAATACAATTGCACCATCATATCGGTGATCAAACCAATAGGGAAACAATATAGTCTACTCATCACTTCCATTCAATCTAAATCCTCATATATTATATATAAATTAAAGAAATGTAGCAGAAGAGCCAAACTTGTAAAACTATAGAATAAGTGATATACAAGCATTAAACTCCTGAAAATTCATCCATATAATGGAAGAGATGAGATTGGCGATAAAGAACTATAGCATGAAACCTTAACGCCGTCTATTACATCCTCCCCCAATTTGTTTTCTCAATGAACCCTAATGTGACGTTTTATAATTGCTCAAGGCCCATTTTCTTACAATTATGCCCTTCAGATTTTGCTAATGGGCTTTATTGGGGTTTAACTTCTAAAGCCCAGTTTTAGCTAGTTTAGTCCAGTTTTTGCACTCTGCATATATACGACATGGGCTTGCGAGACAAATAATAACATAGGCTACTTATCAAAAAGTAAACTCTGACATGGGCTTTCATATTACCTCAATAGGTTCCCAAGGACAACAGTCGATAGTTCTACTTCTGTACTTGCTCGTAACGGCATCGAATAAAGGGGGTACTGGAAACATGTCTAATCACTAATGGTCATTGCTCGGAAATCGGTATTGTTAGGAAAAGTAATTAGGGCCGAGAATTCGGTCGGTGATTAGGATCGAGAATTCGGACGGTTCGGTTACCGACTGAAAATCGAATCGAACTGAAATAATTCAAAATGATTTTTTCGAAACTAAACCGAACCGAAGTTATTTAAGAACCGATCAAATAACCAAACCAAATTACATTGATTTATTCGGTTCGGTCTTTAAAAACCGAAATTTTTAAAAATAATTCTTTTTCAATAAAATCATTTTTCAAGTGAATACAAATACAAATCTTCCTTATGAAAAAGTCGCCCTAGTACTTTATACCTGTGGTGGTGTCATCAGATGAAGATGATGGAAATCAAATATACATACACAAAGAATCTAAATACCTATATTATTTGCAATAAGAGGATAAAAAAGTTGAAAATCTAAACAATTGCAAAGGCAATAATTAGGAATTCAATCGAAAGTCGGAGTTCAGAAGTCAGGGGCCGTTGTGTTTTGCAGAGGAGTTGGGGATCTCTACTCTTGAAAATAGGGGGACAATTTACAAGTACTATATAACATTAGTAGAACTAGACTACTGGTATTAATATTATATATTTGTTATAAAAAATATTTTATATAAAATATAATATATATATATAATTCGGTTAATTCGGTTAAAACTGAACCAGTATTTAGAAAAATCGAACCAAACCGAATTTAATTCAGTTCAAACCGAAATAACCGAAATTTTGAAAAAAATTCAAACCGAACCGAAATTGACCGGTTCGATTTTTCGATTTCGGTTCGGTTTTACTCAGTCCTACTTGCTCGGAAATCAGTATTGTTAGGAAAAGTAACCTTTCGGTAATTAAATCGGATAATTGGATTAATTAATCGGAGTATTAACTGGATGTGTTTAATAAAATACAAAAATATTTAATTTAAGAGTATTAACTGGATGTGTTTAATAAAATACAAAAATATTTAATTTCTTAAATTAAATATATTAATTTAAGAAAAAAATAGTGATTAATCGAACTATTAAATCGAATCGGCATAATATATTGAAACGATTAATCAGGTAATTAATCATAATATTAGTAATTTTTAAAACATAGCCAGTAATTAATCGGGCGATCTACGAGAATGATTAATTTTCAATAAGCCCGGATACTTTAATACTCCTTCCGTCTTCACATTTGCAAAAACAATTTTCCCATAAATAATTGTCTCATTCTTTTTCCAATGCATATGCATGAAAATAATTTGAAAAAAAATATTTATTTCTTAAATAGCATTTCCTCTATCTCTCATTTGTTTACACTTTATTTTTTGAGATTTCCCTTCCAATTGTTTATATTTCAATTTTTTTCAAAAATAGTAAAATTTTTATAATTTTTAAAATAACTATATCCACTACTTTTCTCCACTATACTCACTTTATACATATAATATTAATCGGTCTAACTACTTTATTCACTTTTTTAACTTTCATCCACTACTTTATCATTTTTCTTAAATTTCGTGTCCAACCCAAATGTAAACATTTGAGAGTGACTGAGGGAGCATATTTTTTTTGCAAATGTGACAGTTAAAAAGAAACAGAGAGAATATAAACATATTTTATCGTATATAATGTTTTATTATTTGTGTTAATCATATGATACAGATGTTACTTAAGTTAACTTTAGATATAAAAAAATTGTACTAAGCCTTTTACAAAGGGACGTAGTTAACACGGCTGATGACTTGCGCTTATTAGAAATTTCTCGTTTAAACTTTAGATAATTATTTAAAAGGATTAAGATTTTGTATATAAAAGGTGAATGATAATTTTATTTACATATATATAACTATATAAGTATTATATATTTACACAAATGTAATTAAAATTGTATGGCTTGGCAAAACAAAAATTGAATGAGTAGAAAAAATGAAAATTTTAAAATCTAATTTTTGAATTAGGGATAAATTTGAGAGTAAAACTTAGGATTGTTTATATGATTTAGTTGTCTAAAATAATAATTATACATACTAGAATTAATTTTTCTATTTTATTTTTTTAAATTTTTTACCTATTTTTATTAATTTGACCGGTTTTTAACCCGATTACAACCGATTTTTACCTATTATTAACCGGATTTACCAATAACAATTCTTGCCTCGATTTTTGCATAATCAAGTCAATTTATCATTAATTTTCAAACTAGGAATCAAGTAAAAAAAACTCAGTAATATTCAGTTAACAGATGGTTTGGTAATTTGTTCATAAATAATATATTATTAATTTCGATAAATTAATATATAGGGTTAACAAGGACGCTCCTTGATAATCCCAAATCACCCCGGGGCCTTCTCCCGGCCGGACCCGGACTCAAACTCCTTTTGGACGGCGACGGCGGCGGCGTGCGGTGTAGCTGTAGGGTGGGAACCTACAAATACATTCATCATATGCACATAAAGTGCAATAAATAAATGTGGTTGGTTATGGCTTCATCGTATGTGATCTTTATCAAGCTAATGACAAAGATCTAGGTCAATCTAAGGTGAAAAATAAATACAGGCTAACTATTACATGTCTTCTTTCTTGTATTGCTTCCTTGGATGGCCTCCGTATGGGATTACCCTTGATCTTCAAATCTTAATATCTTCATGTACATTACAAGAATGAAATATGAAAACTAATCTAATGAACTTACAAGAAGAACTCGAGTTACATTCGAGATTTAATAATTACAAGATTAAACGACATGCAAGCCATATTTGAAAAACCAAAACCATTAACCTAAGGTCATAAGCCATAACCATCCACCATGCTCAATTAACACAAAGTAACATGTTAAAACACATAATCTGATCTTAACATATCATACCCATCATGATCTGATCATAAAAACCAAATATTGAAAAAATCAGAAAATTTGAAATTAAATATGATAACATTAAATCGTAGAAAACAGGGCGTAAACGATGTTAAACGCCTTACAGATCAGTCGATATGAAATAACATAAACAATGTTACGTTCAGACGCTCGATTCTATAAGAAATAGCGTATTCGTTCGCCATAATTGGATACCAGACACATATTTCAGCAAATCCGCTACATCCGACTCAGAATCGTATCAAATACGATTCGTATAATAAGAACAAACACAAAACATGTATATATCAGTATATATACAGATTATATAATCATCATATCATATGATTATACAACTCTCATGAATATCATATATTCAAAACATATATATAAATACGCATATATAAACATAACAACATGTAAAATATACAAAATCGCATAAATAACAGTCATGAAATATTGTATACATATTATCATCATAAAACCAGTAAACACATAAACGAATTAAACACTTTTCGCAAGTAGTTCTGATGCCATTGAAGGGTTTCGATCACATAAACGCAACGGAAACATTAATTAAAAACGTAAAAAAAAAAGAATTTTCGAAACCCACCGGAGGATCCATACGAAAAACATATATTTATTTCGTAGATCAGATTGTTTACCTTAAAAAGCTTTACCAATTGGTTGACTAATGGAGATCCAAAGCTTGTACAATCACCACGCATCACGCTCTCGCGATCTACGCTTTATCGGTATCCACACGAATGCTTGAACTCAAGGATTGGATGTGTACTAGCACAAACTCGTTTCTTCTTGGTCTCTCCATCTTCTCCCTTGGTGGCTAGGGTTTTAGTAAAAGTCTTGCTTACAAAATCAGCCACACAAGAGATATTATATAGAGAGTAGAAAAACAAATTATAACTCTTAACTAATTAGGAGTTATTATTAATTCAAAATTCCTATTTGTTACAACAGGCCAAAAAAATGTTACCATAGCCACCCAGAAGACCTAAGGTAACATAAAATTTAAGTTACTTTTTTTCGAGTTACCTTTGGCCCCTAAGGTAACATTTCCTTTGCCCTGGTGCAACATGGACTTTTGTGTTACAATAGACACCAAAGGTAACATCCATGTATATCTATGGTATCGCATTATGTATGTTACCTTTGCACTTTAAATTTACAAAAAAAAATAGGGCCCACTTGTGGGCCCCATTTTTCATAATGATTTGTATTATATTAATTTGATAGAATTTGTTTGTAAATAGAACATATATACCATTAACATATTTTTCATACATAAAAAGCAATACTACATGAAATTATGCTATTCGAAATCGACAATCCCAAAATATCATTACATACCACAAAATGTATTACATCCAAACCAACTCAAACATTCAAACCATCACATGTCTAAAACTACGACAACAACAATTATTTTAACTAAACAAAATAGTTCAGGTTCTTTACTAAATATTAGGAAAAAAAGATAAACTTAAATAGTTTGCTGATGTCCATTGATATGTCAACAGGGAACTTGACACCGCGATCAATCTGTAAAGTAAAGACTTAAATATTAGATGTGTAGGGAGCACAGGAAATTGATATCCAATTAGGTGAGTATGATTGATTGAATGTTGTGTGCTTTCTGGCAAGGGCACAACTCGCACAAATGGTTATACAGAAGTGTAAACAATGATATGATGACTGAGAAAGTAACTTTAGATTAAGGGTTCAGTGTTTATGGTGGACTTACTAATGAAGCCGATATTGGTTTGTGTAATGAACTTTTATAACCTCTAACTGCAACTTTCTCTGCCATTTGGAGCCGTGATAGTCTGTCTGGCCCCCCAACATTCAGAACCAGTTGCATTTCATTACATCTTAATCATAACACAAACATAGTGTCATAACAAACATAAAGATAATAAAAGAATGAAACAATGGAAAATGGACCAATTGAATCATATGCACGAAGGTAAATGAGTGATGTTATAGTGAATTGTGACTAAAATTCAATGCAAGTTATATAGTAATATTTTAACAAGGCATTTTCATGTACAATAACCACATTATCAATCAGATTAGCTACATGTACCATATAGTCCTTCACCTAATACATTTCCGTACAATAATAACATTATCAATCAGATTAGCTACATGTACCATATAGTCCTTCACCTAACAAGGCAAATAGGTTATTTCCGTGTAACTCAAAAAATTGTGGAACTTACAAATAGAAATCAAAGTTAAGCAAAAAAAACTCAGGCAACCACCTTTTTCTATAAATTTTTCATACCTGGGAAAAATTCAGCAGATGGGGAAGTAGACTTTTGTTAGGATTTGTACTTGAATATTTTCTGCATTCTAAGAACTGAAACTTTTAAAGAAGCTAATATAGAAAGTCCAACAAATATTTAAGTACTGTAAAATATAATTTGGCACTAAAGCCACTATTTTACACAGTGCAGGTTTGATTTTTTATGTAATCTAATTACCTCCTCTATAGAAGTAAATGTTCTGATGTCCCTTCCCTGAATCCGTTACAACCCCCACCAAGTTTCTCTTTTCCAAGTACAACTGTAGAACATATAAGTATTCACTGAACTTTTTTTTATATATGTAAAATTTCTTTAAAATACTTTACATATAACAACAATTTGGGTCTACCGGAGCAATTTAGAAGTTTAAGTTTTAGAATCACTTTAATACTAAATAATATAAATTGTCAGAAGTATACTCTTACACCAGTTCCAGATGGAAGGTATGTTGTATACCAAAAATCCCCCTATATCTTTCTAAATAAGCAAATATATGAAGAGATACATGTTGAAAATTCTACAGACAAAGGATACAGAAGACCAGTTTATTTTTTATTTAGCATCATTTATCTCTAAAAGTCAGCTCATCACCTAACCTACCATTTAGTTCTTTAAAATTCCCAAAAAGGGTCAGACTTACGCACACAGGTAGTACACGCACCCATGCAGTGCACACACAAAGAGAGAGAGGATCTATTCACAGTTTACTTCACTAGAGAACAAGGTATGGCTCAATGAATAAGGTTCTGTACACAAAATTATACTAGTACTTCAATAAGAAGTCAATTAAACTGTTTAGCTAATATTACAGTTGTCATAAATACCCGTTCATGTTTGTTCTCAACAAGATGTATTTGTTGTTTCTCTAGCGAAACAAAACTAGGAGCAATGATCTTCACATCAAGAGGTCCTTTTCCTTTGTTCTGAATTAAAAGTGCGAGCTCCAGAGATTCTGAAACACGGGAAGGAGACATCAAATAATTAACAAATTTCAAGCAAGGGACTAGATAGTAATAAATTGCAAATACAGAAAATACAAACACCAATTTTGAGAGCATGAACGAGAAAACCGTCGCTAAAGGCCCACAAATAAAACTGATTCATCCATCTGCCAAGCAACCGGTAGAACTGGTCAATTGGATGAAATTATTTAATTTTGCTGACCCACTCCTATTAAATCATTTTATACTGGCAAAGATGCAATATATGACTGCAGGGTAATGGTAGTATCTAGGTTAAATTTTATCTAGAAGATTAGAAAAAAGTTGGTAAATACAGACTAAGGGGTGACAGACGAAGGGATGAGGTGTCTCCACTTACTAAATACTTCTAAGCAACAAGGTTTTATGAAACAAACTCAGTTAAATACTTTGAGTAATAAGTAATAACTAACAAGCATCTACAACAGACAACTAGTCACAATTAAAACAGCAGGTTACTACTCAGGGAACATAGAGTAAAAACATTCATACAAGATGCTGTAAAATTGACTGCTAAGTTTCAATAAAATTAACAGTATCTCCTTGTAGATTAGCTCATCTTCTCCACATTCTTGTATCTGCATTCAATTATTCAAATAGATAGTTATAAAATTGTCCATAGTCCCGATGTCAGGTATATATGTTAATCAACAAATAGTCTTCAAATAAATGTACCTAAACGTCGGGTGTACCTCCTTGAAATCAATGTAACTGTTGCAGGTAAATGTTTAAGCTTCAGCTTACCAGTCTGGTATCTTAGATTAGGTCAAGTAAAACACCATTATATTAGGTTAAGAGAGCATAACTATTAATCTGATTTATCTACACATTATCAAGCGCACACACAACTATAAAATTATTAAGGATATTCCCTTGTAGTAGAGGCATAATGAACCCATCAAGCTGCAATAAAAAGGCATGATACATTAAGAAAGAGTTGAAGTTTACAAGTCAACCTGGGAAATTAGTAGAGCTCTGTTTAGATGATTTAAATGCATTACAAAACTCTTGCATGATACTTTTCTACAAACAAAAAGAATATTTAACCTTAATTTCAATAAACTCCTCTATAATGTATCTGTTCCAAATATATTGTGGGTCAGACTGAAACACACATATGGACCCCAAATTAGAAGCCTGTTTGAATATATGATTAAAGTGCTAGCCTGGTAAGAGAATAGATGTTTAAAAAATAGTCCAAGGAATGGGAAACTCAATATGCAAATTACGACCAATGAGAAATCAATAAACCAAGGAACCTCTACACTACACCATAGATGTAGAGGTTCATTCGGGAAGTTCTGTGTGCATTTTTCTTAACTTTCCTTGTTATGTCACCTGATATTTACCTAATACATATATCCCTGAGGATCCTCCAATTGAATGAAGTGAAGATCGTGGTGGTTTTCCTGCTCTTAGAGGAGAAAGGCTGAATTGATGAACTGAACAAAGAAAAAGTAATATTAAAAGATTGTAATAACATTGCAAATAACCATGCAGAACTGTTCAACATATCATACACGTAAATCTGTAGAGTTGTTGCAGGAAGAGCAAAACTTTTTTTCTGCTCTGCATCATTCTGGACCGTATTTAGCAATAAGCTTCTATTTACAACTCACTTTTCCTGTCCAGCTTCTCCTTCTTCTAGTTCAACTTCTGTTTCTATTAAAGTAAAGCCTATGTCAGAACTCAGATACAAAAATCAATAATATACTAGGTTATGCATATCACTGATTTATGTCAACATGGCACAAAAAGGAAAAAAACCAGGCAAACTATTATTTTTAAGTAATGAACTGATCAATGAAGGGGATCAAACTGAACCATAACTACTCAATCAAATATAAAAAATGAATAAATTTATAAAGCACTTAGCTCTAGGGGCCACCACAATATGCTTCAAACAGCTGAACTGGTATGTGTTGTTTCATTAATCTCCATTCCTGAAACAATAAGTGCAAAACATTTAAATACCAGGGTTTTGGCCTTCCTGATAGTTCAAATTTCATAATTCCCTAGATATGTTACTCTTACTGGTAATTTTGATTTCGATACTTAAGTGCCATATCATATTATTGTACAAGCTACCAACAACTTTAAATGCCAATAACAAGCTAGTATCTCCTCCCTGGCTATGGGTAATACCTGTCGAACACAAATTGCAATTGTTTCCATTTTAGTGATCTCAGTATTATGGCCTTTACAGATATATGTAGAGTAAAGTCACATAGGTATCTACAAATAATAATAACAGATTAAAAAGATATATTAAGTTTTGGAATTAGTTGTAAAACATTACTCCTTACGTTCTTGTCATGCCCTGCACCAGCTAAAAGCTTCCCCTCTAGAAAAAAATGGCAGCATGTAACTTTGTTTCTGGTCCGTATACAGGCAAATTCTTTAAATGAGAATCTTGAAAATAGGGGTGAAAACATGATAGAGTCAACAGCATTATGCAAAACAGTTCACTTAATAGAAGTATAAAACATATTCAACAAGTATATCATTAACTTTGGAAGACTCAGTTTAGAAAAATTAATAAATTTCACTTGTATTATCCAATTTTATAACACAAACCCCAACATCATAAAGCAACCAACTGCTTGAACCTAACAATTGACCAACGTCTATAAAAAGCTTAATTACATTCATTACTCTTATACTTTAAAACAAGCACATTAGAAAACAAAAATAAATCAAATAAAAAATTATAAAATGAAAAATTTACAGAATCTAAATAGATTTATATATATAATAACAATCCTAACCTAAAATTTAGTAGTTTGCAGGTCTCTTAACTAGTCATCGACTCGTACTAGTTATTTTAAAGAGTTAAAGTTCATAAAGTTGTAAGTGTAATTACAGAGTTCTTTTGACTGCAAGATACAAACACATAACATAAAATTTAGAAATCTGCAAAATAGACATGGGAGAGCAGGGAAGAAGGGAGAGAGGGGGCAAAGGTAGTATATTTATATACACATAAAATGAGAGAGAGAAAGAGAGGTAATACCTTAAAGTAGAACCCCAATTCCAATTTAAAACCCTAATTTTGTTTGAAACTCGAATTTGTGAGATTTTATCAATATAAAATCCTAGCTTGAATAATCGATCTCTGAGGCAGTAGTTTAGAATGATTAGATTCGATTCAATTGAATTTGAGAGAGAGATAGCGTGTGAGAGGAGAGAGCTACCGAGAGAGAGAGGGAGATTCTGGAAGCTGAGAGAGTGTTTTGACTTGTCTACAAAATTGCCGCTTCTCCAAAAATTTTAAGCCTATTTTAGCCCGCCTGATGAGAGATAAAGCCCAACATTGCTAATTTCACTTTATTTTTATTTTTTAATAAATTTTTAAGTTTAAATAGTGTTCAAATTTTTAATTAATAAAAAAATTGAGTTACTATATACTACAGTTTAGAAAATATAACAAAAAGAAAATATTTAATCAATCTTAGCTAATATTAATATTAATGGTTAATTATATTATCGAATTAAATTAATTTTGAAGTCAAATAATTATATATTGTTAATTTTTTGTAAAATGTTACTTTTTTATCTATTAACACCCTATTGTAACATAAGTTTTCACATGTTACAGTATGTAACACTTTAGAACTATAGTTACAAGTTACAAAGGCTATGGTAACATTAAAAATACTATGTTGCGGTAGGCTAAGATGAACATAGCTAAGGTAACATAATTTTGTAACATGCATGATTAAACCATTGCGATAGGCCATCTATGGCGTAGTGATAATATATTATTAATTTCCATAAATTAATATATAGGGTTAACAAGGACGCTCCTTGATAATCCCAAATCACCCCGGGGCCTTCTCCCGGCCGGACCCGGACTCAAACTCCTTTTGGACGGCGACGGCGGCGGCGTGCGGTGTAGCTGTAGGGTGGGAACCTACAAATACATTCATCATATGCACATAAAGTGCAATAAATAAATGTGGTTGGTTATGGCTTCATCGTATGTGATCTTTATCAAGCTAATGACAAAGATCTAGGTCAATCTAAGGTGAAAAATAAATACAGGCTAACTATTACATGTCTTCTTTCTTGTATTGCTTCCTTGGATGGCCTCCGTATGGGATTACCCTTGATCTTCAAATCTTAATATCTTCATGTACATTACAAGAATGAAATATGAAAACTAATCTAATGAACTTACAAGAAGAACTCGAGTTACATTCGAGATTTAATAATTACAAGATTAAACGACATGCAAGCCATATTTGAAAAACCAAAACCATTAACCTAAGGTCATAAGCCATAACCATCCACCATGCTCAATTAACACAAAGTAACATGTTAAAACACATAATCTGATCTTAACATATCATACCCATCATGATCTGATCATAAAAACCAAATATTGAAAAAATCAGAAAATTCGAAATTAAATCTGATAACATTAAATCGTAGATTACAGGGCGTAAACGATGTTAAACGCCTTACAGATCAGTCGATATGAAATAACATAAACAATGTTACGTTCAGACGCTCGATTCTATAAGAAATAGCGTATTCGTTCGCCATAATCGGATACCAGACACATATTTCAGCAAATCCGCTACATCCGACTCAGAATCGTATCAAATACGATTCTTATAATAAGAACAAACATAAAACATGTATATATACTGATATATACATATTATATAATCATCATATCATATGATTATACAACTCTCATGAATATCATATATTCAAAACATATATATAAATACGCATATATAAACATAACAACATGTAAAATATACAAAATCGCATAAATAACAGTCATGAAATATTGTATACATGTTATCATCATAAAACCAGTAAACACATAAACGAATTAAACACTTTTCGCAAGTAGTTCTGATGCCATTGAAGGGTTTCGATCACATAAACGCAACGGAAACATTAATTAAAAACGTAAAAAAAAAAGAATTTTCGAAACCCACCACAGGATCCATACGAAAAACATATATTTATTTCGTAGATCAGATTGTTTACCTTAAAAAGCTTTACCAATTGGTTGACTAATGGAGATCCAAAGCTTGTACAATCACCACACATCACGCTCTCGCGATCTACGCTTTATCGGTATCCACACGAATGCTTGAACTCAAGGATTGGATGTGTACTAGCACAAACTCGTTTCTTCTTGGTCTCTCCATCTTCTCCCTTGGTGGCTAGGGTTTTAGTAAAAGTCTTGCTTACAAAATCAGCCACACAAGAGATATTATATAGAGAGTAGAAAAACAAATTATAACTCTTAACTAATTAGGAGTTATTATTAATTCGAAATTCCTATTTGTATTATAATTAAGTCTCACTTAATTATTTAACAAATAAATCTCATAATTAATATTAGTAAATTCGAATATCATTATTTATCTAATTATTTAAGTCATACTTAATTAATATTATAAATAATTCGAATTACTTTAATATAATTTAAATCCAATTTAAATCAAATAATCCTTCAAGCATTCTTAGTGTGTGACCCTATAGGTTATTATTATGTTGGCAACAAATTTTAAATCTAATTTAAAATCGTAAACAATGAGCGGCATCTAGTAATACATCATTGCTACCCAAGTAATAATAATTGAATCGGTGATCGATTAAACTTTTTGTGAATAATGTACATTGTAATATAATCCCTTTAACCAAATATTATAAATTAAACTAGAGGCATGTAATGTGTCATCCTCATCATAGTTTAATCCAAGTTTCCTTGATCAATGAGTAGACTATCATATCAAATCAATATTTGAGTGTGGCCACACATTTCATAGTATAGCTCACATAAGAGGCCAATAATATCACTCCTAAAATAGGAGGGTTAAATCCCATCTAGATCATTCATATTTCTCATACGATTCATAATATACCCAATGTCCACTTTTATCATTACCTGGTCAATGATAACTTTTAATGAAATCAATGTATATTAATTCTCATATAGAAATATAATGACTTCAGGTCTAAGGACCATTACATCATTATCACTGTGAGAATTACTTATGACACAACAAACATGTAGAATCTCACATTGGGTCTGTCCAGCACCATGTACATATACATTTGCCTGTGTTTTTGACTTTAGTATCACTATACCTATGATCAATGAGATGTGATCATCAGTCAACAAACACACCAGTCTTAATGCATTATTATTGTCCCTTAATAATAATACTCGACTAGGGACCTTTAGGATTATTGATACTATTCTCATAATCTCATTTCTAAGTCACGTACTTAGAGATATATAATTGAATATCATATTCCAAGGATATTTATTAATCTAACATTTATATCGCACTAAATTAAAATTAATAAATTATAAAGAGAATAATCGATATATAAATATTAATAATCCTAATGTCTTAAACTAAAACATCATAGTGTTGTCTCTATGGCACAAACACTAACATCATGAACAACACTTTCCTTTTCATCTTAAGAAAAATAATCTTGCCCCTTCTCCCTTTTTCTTGCCCACATTTACTCAAGAAAGTTCATTTCTCAATATGGATTTACCTGATGTTTTTCAATATGAGGCCATCTACTCAATTTCACATCCTATGATTTCACAAAAAGAGTCTACAACTGATCAATACTCTAATGATACATTTTTGGATAATTCCGGTACTTCTACTTCTGCTGAACAAGAAGAAACAAGTTTAAGAAGAAGTACTAGAAGCATTAAGAAACCATCTGCACTTCAAGATTTCGTTTGTGGTAATGCTCAGACTGATATCATTTCATTACATTAGTATAATCTCGTTCTTTATTCTCGCTTGCCAGCATCTTTCAAAGCCTTAGTTTCTCAAATTGTCATTGATGTAGAACCAACTACATATGCACAGGCCTGTAAAGATCAAAGGTGGGTAGAAACTATGAACAAGGAACTACAGGCTTTACATTTGAACAACACCTGGACTTTGGTAGATCTTCCTGCTGGGAAGAAACCTATAGGCAACAAATGGGTTTATAAGATCAAATTAAAGGCAGATGGTAGTGTGGAAAGGTTCAAAGCAAGACTTGTAGCCAAATGATACAATCAGAAATGGGGCATCGAATTTGAAGAAACATTTTCTCCAGTCATTAAAATGACTACTGTTAGATGCATTATTGCAGTTACAGCTCACAAGAATTGGACATTACACCAACTAGATGTTAATAATGTTTTCTTACATGGAGATTTGGTCGAATAAGTCTACATGTTAGTACCAGAGGGGCTTTCTAATCCATACAATAAGGTTTATCGGTAACTTAAATCATTGTATGACTTACGGCAGGCATCCAGACAGTGATTTGCAAAACTTGTTGGAGAGCTTTTCAAGAAAGGTTTTGTCCAGTCCAAGAATGATTACTCTCTTTTTATCAGAAATGCTAGTGAGCAGATCATTATTGCAGTAGTTTATGTTGATGACATTATTCTTACCGGCAATGATCATAAAGGTATTAGTGATCTTAAAGCTCATTTAGATGTCACCTTTAGCATCAAGGATCTGGGAAAATTAAGTTTTTTCTTAGGCATAGAGGTGGGATATGTCAGTTCAGGTATCACACTAACTCAAAAGAAATTCGCCTTGGTGTTACTCAAGGAAGCTGAAATTACAAATTGTTCATCTAAAGTTACAGCACTTCTATTGAATTTGAAACTAAGTGCTGATGATGGAGACCTTTATGCAGATCCTAGCAATTACAGGTGTCTAGTAGGAAAATTAAATTTTCTCACACATACAAGACCAGACTTATCATACACTGTGCAATATTTGAGTCAGTATTAATTACATAGTCCTAGAGTCCCTCATTATAGGGCTCTTTTACATGTCCTTCATTATGTGGCATCTACATCTAGTCAAGGAATCTTGTTGACAGGAGGGGAGCAATTAACCTTACAGGCCTATTTTGACTCTGATTGGGGAGCATGCCTTGATACTAGAAGATCCATATCAGGTTACATCTTGCTATTAGGAAAGTATCCAGTAAGCTGGAAATCTAAGAAACAAAGTATTATATCCAGAAGTTCTTCAGAAGCTGAGTATAGATCAATGTCTTCTGCAGCCTCAAAAATTACTTGGATGGTAACAGTACTTGCTGAATTAGGTGTGACAAATCTGAAACCTGTCACATTACACTATGACAATCAGAGTGCAATTCATATTATAAAGAATCCCGTTCATTATGAACGTACAAAGCACATTGATATTGATGTGCACTTCACCAGGGATAAAGTACTAGAAGGCTTGCTTCAACTCAACTATGTACCTACAAATGCTCAGCTTGCTGACATCTTAACTAAGGTCCTTCGTTCAGGACAATTTCAGACATTGATTTCCAAACTTGGCATGACAAATTGTCATTCCAGTTTGCTGGTGGTTGTTACATATAATGAAGAAAAGGATGATGAAGGTGTGACATCACGGAATGTCAAGACAACAAATACACTCACACCACACCAGTAACCGCACCAGTAGCTCTAGCAGAGTTAGTTACACACACATGACAGCTGGTGCCAGGACCACATCCTCTCTGTTAGACAAAACTTTGTATATAGTCTCTATTAGATAGATTAGTGAGTAAGTAAGAAAAATGTACTCAGAAAATCATAATCTCTCTCTCTGATCTCTCTCAATATCTTTCTCTAGTTATCTTCAGCTCTTCATAGATATTATTGAGAAAGTAGATGTAATGAAATATTGTAATTCAGTTTTCGCAGCATTCTAATGAAAAGTAGATCAGCTCCTTTAGTTACTTGAATTGTAACTGAGAGACTACTGAGTTATTGAGCAAAAGAATACCACATAAGTCTTCGACGAATATACGAGGGAAATTGCAAATTGCAATTTGAAACTCACGACGAGCTGAAACTCACGAAAGATACAGTGTAATTTTTTTCTCAAATCGCAAATTAAACTGCACATGCGGTACGAATTTTTAAACCGCATCTGAATCATGTAACCTAAAAAACTGCATAAATCACATCACGAAAATGCGGTGCGGTGCAGTGTGGTGCAGTTTGTGCGGTTTATTTATTCAAAAAAATTAATATTTATATACAAATATAATAAAAAGTTAGCTAATAAGAAAATTTAAAATAATATATTTTTGATTAATAATAAAAATATTTCGATAATTTGTAATATGTAAAATAGCATTTATAACATAAATACTATAGTAAACAAGAAACGAATCAAGAATACATAAATATATATATATATGTATATATTATAAATAAATATATATATATATATATATATATATGAAATTACGGTGCGGTGATTTGAATGACAATGTTAAAATATTAAACCGCAAAACGTATCGTATCACACGATTTGTCAAAAACTCAAAACTCAAACACACCAAAAAAATTAAAAACCGCATTTTACGCTTTAGTGTGGAAAAATGCGGGCGGTTAGTATAATTTATGCGATTTGATGATTACTCCTGAGCTATAGATATAGTACTTCGTATTTTGATTTTACGGTCATACATTGGAAATTATGTCAAAAGACCTTTACTTTCTCCTCCCGTCTTGTGAGTTCAAAGTTGTTGACTTTTATTTAAGTTATCATTTAGGATGCACTCATCATTGCTCCTGGTACATTAAGTGTTACAGATTTCGGAAATCGGAATTATTCGGTTAAGATACCGATTTATATTTTATCGGATGATTTTTAAAAAATCAGATAATTTATCGGCAATTTATCAGTAATCGGTCAAATCGGATTAATATTTTTGACCGATTTTTGAGCGATTTATCAGCAATTTTTGAGAAATCGGCCGATTTCTGTAACAGATGGTACATTACATTAAACCTCTCTAAAAGTAATATAATTGGTACCAAAAATATTTATCAAATATATTATTTTATCCAGAATAAAAATACTGGATATCAGTTAAGATGTGAAAAAAATATTATTTTAATAAAATTAATATTTTATGTAAATTCAGCTAACTCACATGCAAGATCAGGTCGAAATGTTAAGCGATATACACCCGTAACGTAATACATTAAATGGATGGTAACAAATTAGTGCAAAAGAACAAAGGTATCTTTTTTCACCGTCCTACACATCTCAATCCTAGTTGATGAAATGACAGCTTTTCTTTGACTGACCGATACAATCTAATTACAGGGAAATCATGATCAATCATGAATGCCATATTTAATACTGCATCCCAATCTGCTGATTTGCCTCATGTTCAAACTACATTTTTAAATATTTATAAAGTAATTAACCAATACTTAAGAAGTTACTTTCTTAAATTAGGTCAAATTAAAATTATATAGTTTTGACAGGTTCTTAGTTTCTGTGACCACCTCTATAATACAAAGACAAAACTTGGGAGGATTAATTAAGTAGTGTATGTAATATATATATATGACATGATTGTAGAAACTTCTGATGTATCATCCAGTAGAAGAGATGGTCACGGGTTTCATTCTCAGCGTCTTCAATCAAGACTTGAAGGGCTGTGTGTTTTTTTTAAGGGATAAAATCGCCACCATCTATATATACCTACTCTACATAGAGATTATAGGGAGAGACTTGTGCAAAAAGTTAATCTTGAAAGATCAAATTATTGTCTGTATACGGTTAATTATAACAATTAAAAGCTAGAGTTATCGGGTTCATTTCGCGGCCAGTCAAAGTACATAAACAATAGAGTACGTATATTCTTCTTCTAGATGAATGATGTTAAAGAACAAACAGGAAGCTTAATTAGTAGGAGTAGTATAAGAACTTACACGTGTGAAGGTCCCACGTGCCTGCTCTGTGTCGGTTTGACCGGTCATAGATCGGACATGTCTTGATCATTCTCCAACACAGACTTTAAAACTATACTATCTTGTTTTCTTTATTTAATGAAAACCCTAATCAACGATAACTGTACATTCATGAACAAACGCTAATGCTATGATCGCTTTCTTTTATTTTGATGTTTAGTTTATAGAATATGTTCCATATTTCATGGTGTTTTGGCAAACAGCTAATCTTGGAAAGTAATCTTGGTACAAAGCGTACGTATTATTATAAGATTGACTAAACCATGACATGAACAAATCTAGGTTAATTCTAAGTGTGTGTATATATATACATCATTCTCATGTGCATTGTTAATTAATTCATAATATCTATTATGTGGGATTATGAATCTAAGATGAAAAGCATGTAGACAAGTGTTAGCTGTATGTGATGTGGATTACATTGACTGCTACAGTTGAATAATAGAGCCATTCGTGTGTATGACAGTATCAGCATATTATAAATCATTGACATATATATACTATATATATAGCCAACCGATAGAAGCAACAAGCAAGCGTGTAACTGTTTTTTCTATGGAGATTTTTTTATAAAAGCTAAGCTGCGTGCATTGTGCTTTTGCGTCAAGCCATACCGTCCCCCGGTGGCATTACAGGCTTGCATATTATATAGATCAACTTTTCTTTGTTGAGTTATACTTCCCCGTCTCAAATTATCCTATTACGCTTTTAAAAAAACTTGAAGTTTGACTATAATATGAACCATATTCAAAATGAAATAATGGCTGTTCACTGCAACAAATTTATACGAATGTATGATTCTTATAATTTTAAATGAATGTACTCTCCGATGCAGCGGGAAGACTAGACTCTGTCTCAATTTTTTAAAAGGCCCTGAGCTACATACAAATTTAGGGGTTTAGTAGAAATGGAAAACACATAAGCTTAAAGTATTATATATACAATAAAAATTATTAAAAATGATGAATCACCAAACAACTCCTACACAAGTTAGATATATTATTGAAAATTCACGACAGAATATATTAAATGTGCACGAAGTCATGACATATTAAAATATCTATAATTATTTGATAATGTTGGAGTATTTTTAAATTAGGGTCTTCTATATTACGGTTTCTTGCATATTATAATTGACAGTCCTATACAAGATGACGTGACATATGACGATAATGTACAAAATTATAATTGAGAAAGATCATTTCTTTTGAAATATTTTTTTTTTAAAAAAAAAATAGGTCATATAAAATGAGACATATAGAGTATTATTATCATTATATTATATAATGCATTATGTGAGAACTCGTAAAAGGTAACCTTAAGAAAAAGGATCCACTATTGACCAAAAAATTGATCAAATTCATTAATCGGAAATTATGCATGTTTACAAGACTGAGCAAGAATTCTCCAAGCCGGTCAATGCAAATCGGCTGATTCAAATCGTCCAAATCATTTTTTTTGGTTTATCAATGATAAATTTGATTCGATAACGAATTTAAATTTTAAAAATCGAATATTTTCGTATTAATTTCAATTTTTACCTCCAAACCGATCCAAATAACCAAACCGAATCGAACACTTTCATTGAAAAATTAATATACATGTGTGAGTAATATATAATAATAATAATAATAATAGTGTAAAAAATAATCTACAAAATATGTAAAAGATTAAATATATAAAAATATTAATATAATTTTTTTTATAAATTATTGAGATTTTAATATTTATATTTGTATTATGTTTTTACTCATTTTATTTTTATTCATAAAAAATATAATAATTGCATTTTTAATGATTATATTCTCTCTTTTTATTTGTCAAGTTCTTGTTATTTTTAAATTATATTTAAAATATAGATTCATAACATCCAGGTCAGTTGCTTTCTGGCATACATCTTTGGTTGCTGGTTGGGCAGGTTCGATTGCTTGGAGTGCAGCTGATCCGTAAAATTATAATACTGTGCACGACGTCTGTTGCTAGTAGATACAGGCAAGTACGGATCGTATCCACAAGAAGACTGTTTCAAAGATTTTAATTCAACTACTACAAATTGTTTCTGAATTAACTCGAAATTTTATGTGGTTGAAATCAAATAACTAAAGTCTAGGGCAACATAGGCTCACCATGCTTACACCAAAACATTCACAGAAATGTAACAATTTATTGGGTCAAGTAATTAAAGTAATGGTTAATCTTTCTCAAGCATTAACACCTTCAGAAATCTAATTATGCTCTCGCACTAATCCTCAGTTCTGTTAATCGTATGTGTGCCTCTAGTAAGTAAAATCTCTCGATCTATTACCCATATTTGCATAATCCACAATATTGGCCAATTACATAGATTAAACAATAAAGCATATCAATTAGAATCACTCTTTACCCATTAAACTATTAACAAATCAAAGAATTTTCACGGTGCAAACATGACTTCCCTTAAGCCCTAGAATAAGACTACTAACTCATATTAGCAATAAAAACAACAAGAATATATAAGAAATTCATAGAAAACATATGCTAATAAATAAGAAGAGATTAAGGATACCTTAAACTTTTATTTTAATGAAGAAATTGAGATCCAAGCTTAAACAAATAATACAATGAAGAAGATGAAGAACATAAACCCTAGCTTTTTGTATGTAAACGTAAGTCTCTCTCCTCTCGCTAATGATAAAAACTATCAAAACTAAAAACTCCCTCCAATCATAATATATGATCCTATTTCTAATATTAAAAGTATTTTTAATGTTCTAATAATAATACAAAAAGAATTTCGTAATGGAGTAGAAATTTAATGTAAAATTCGCAGCTGTTAATGCTACCCAGTTTCTGGTCTCTTTCAGTCAGACTTTACTTTTGGGCCCATCTCTGAATTAAGGGAAATCTTGCAAACTTCGCTTGGACTGTAAGATCATCAAAAACGGATTTCTGGATCTCTAGATATGGCTCAAACAATATTTGTAGTCCGTATAGTCAAATAATACGAATTTTCTTCTATTTTCACTCCAAAATAGGTCTTTTCGCTCCAAATCCTTCCAAGTCAATGATTCTTTATTTCCTACAATAAAATATTAAAATCTATTAAATAAATATCCAAATCAATGCAAAATATAATTAATATGGGAATAAAATCATCTAAAATATACATAAAAATATATTCTATCAAACATCCCCACACTAAGCATTTGCACGTCCTCGGGCAAATAAATAAAATAAAAAAACTAAGTCCTAACTAATTAACATCATTTTCGTATATGACACGATTGCATTGAGCATATGCAACAAGTCGTTAAACCCCTAAGCAGCCCTAGTAGGACGAGTGTTGTCTGGTGAAGGTTTATAGTGAATTTACCTACAAAATTCATTTTTTTTCTTTTCTGCCAAGTCTCAAGTATGCAACATCTCATAGCACTCCACACATGTAAACTACAATTATACAATTTTGATAGTCTTTCTAATCTGCACATCATTTGTACACAACAATCCAAGTACACCCATATTGTCTAAATAGACAAAAATAACATAAAACAGTCATCAAATTCGGTTTTAGTAAGTAACATGCTATGGATAGAAAAACTCACACAACTCTCAAATCACACAAGTATATAGGCTAAGTGTATTCGCTCAAGTTCAATCAATGATGACATGCGCTACCATAAGCTTGGTTGTCTACCAAATCTCCACTACTTTGAATATATGCATGCACAAATCGCTTTAACTCTAATTTCTTCACCTGAGGTTTATCACAAGAAGTAATAGTGTTTGTTACCTCACAAATTTGGCTTGGATCAGCCTTACCATCTAACTCAAGAACAAATGAGTCTACTTCAGCATGTCCTTCTCCTTCTGAAGCTTCAAGCATTAACACTGCTTCCAACGCATCATTCAACAAAATTCGTGATAGTTCATCATGAACAATTTCATCAATGACATCAATCTTGCAACAAGTATTCTCAAGTATAGGAGACTTAAGAGAAGAGGTTAGAGTAAAAGTAATTTTATCATCACCAGCACTCAAAGTTAAAGTTCAACTTTTAACATTAATAACAGTACCTACAGTACAGAGGAATGGCCTACCCAAGATAATGGGAATTTGGATATCCTCTTCCATGTCCAACACTACAAAGTCCACAGGAATATAGAATTTTCCAAACCTGACAGGCACATCCTCTAAAATACATAAAGGGTATTTTATAGAACGGTCCGCCATTTACAATGTCATTTGTGTGCATTTCAACTCACCCATGTTTAATTTTTGAAAAATTGAGAGAGGCATGACAGAGACGCTAGCGCCTAAGTCACATAAAACTTTGTCAATAAATAATGCACCTAAATGACAAGGGATTGAAAAACTTCCAGGATCTTTAAGTTTAGGTGGAGACTTATTTTATAAAACAACACTACAGTCTTCAGTAAAAGCTACTGTCTCCACCTCACCAAAAGATCATTTCTTTGTCAAAATATCCTTTAAAAACTTTGCATATGATGGAACTTGAGAAATTTAATCAGTGAAAGGAACTGTTACCTCAAGATTCTTGACAAGTGTCATGAAATTACCAAACTGTTGATCTACCTTTGTTCTGTTCATCCTGCTGGGGAACGACAACTTAGGCATAAATGGTGGAGGAGTATTTACAATCTTCTCATTCTCAGCTTTCTTTCTTCCTTCGGTTCCACCCTTGTTTGTCTGATCAACATCATCCATATTGTCGTCTTTGCTGGTGTCCTTCTCTTTATCATCAGTCACATCAGTATTAAGTATTGAAGGACCATCATATGTAAGACCACTCCTAAGAGAAATAACATTCACATTCTCCTTTAGATTTTTTGGTTGTAATCGTAAAGAGCCAGGTTGCCTTGTAGTTGAAAAACTAGCCAATTGTGCAATCTGAGTTTCCATCATCTTGTTGTGGACTTTCATATCTTTAATCTCTTGCATCAATAATTTCAGCATCTCATTTGTCTGATCAGGCTGTGCAGTTTGACTAGCTTGAGGAGCGTAATTTTGAGGAGGCTTCTGAAATCCAGGAGGATTCATAGGTCCCTAAAAAGGCCTATATTGTTGTTATTGAGAACTCTGATAAGATTGTTGATACTGTTGTTGCTGATTAGGCATAGGAAGATTTTGAGCATTGTTGTTCCTATATGAGAAATTCAAATGGTCTCTCCAACCAGGATTATAAGTGTTGGAGTAAGGATTATACTGTTGCCTCTGCTGAAAAATATTTGGTTGCTCCATCTGAAAATTTTGTGAATTCTAAAAATTATATGAGCACTCGTTACCCATGTGGCCTTAGATTTCACATACTTCACAAACAAGATTATTCATGGGAGCCATAGATGACAATACATTAATACTCATAGGAGGAGAAGTAGATGCATGTGAATTCTTCAATGAATGAATCTCCTGAGTTAATGCAGCGAGCTGAGATGATAAAAGAGAATAAGCCTCCACTTCAAGTTTACCCCCTTTCTTAGGTGCTCTCGGGTTATTAAAGTGATGAGTGGCCAAATTTGCAAGAAAAGTATATGCACCATCAACTCCTTCGTCTATATATACACCACCTGCAACATTATCAACCGTACCTTTGGTTTTAAGATCAAGACGATTGTAGAAGCGTTTTATCAGAAACCACTTCTCAAGACCATGATGAGGGCATGCACGTTGAAGATCTTTGAATCTCTCTCAAGCATCTTTAAGAGACTCTCCATACTCTTGTTTGAAACTCGTCATCTTGTCAATCAAATCATCAGTTCTGTTCGGAGGGAAAAACTCAGTTAAGAAAGCTTGAGCAATTGCATTCCACTCGGTCACATTGATATCATTTAACCATTTTTTAGCTTTGTCACGAAGAGAAAACCTGAACAACATGACTTTAAGTTGGTCTGCAGTGACACATCGATGTTTGATGGTAGAACAAAGCCGTTGAAACCTTTGCAGATGAAGTGTAGGGTCTTCAGATGGAAGACCAGGAAACTGTTGGATCATAGTAAGCAACGCCGGTTTGATCTCAAAATTTGTTGCTTCAGTAGTTGGCATAGTAAGACCAGTAGGCACACCACTCGGAGAGGGCTGTGAATAGTTCTTCAAAGATTTAATAAGAAGTTATGTCATTATGATCTTTGAATCACCGAGATTTTGTTGCCTTTCTTTTCTTACTCGATCTATCTATTGCTGACAAGTAATTCCAAAATTTGAACTAAGAGAAGTTACTTCTGCTTCTTTTGTTGACCTGGGCATCAACAACTAAAACAAGAAAAAGCAGTGAAATATGCCTCAACTAGAAGGAAACTCGAATTAGACAAAGAAAACAATCTAAAACAATCAAACTAAAATCTATAGAAATTATACGTCTCCCCGGCAGCGGCGCCAAAAACTTGATCTGTAAAATTATGATACCGCAAGTGCACGGTGTCTGTTACTAGCAGATACAGGCAAGTACGGATCGTATCCACAAGGAGACTGTTTCAAGGATTTTAATTCAACTACTACAAATTGTTTCTGGATTAAATCGAGTGTTGTGAATTTTTAGCTAACTAAATAATGCAAATTTTATGTGGTTAAAATCAAATAACTAAAGTCTAGGGCAATATAAGTTCACCATGCTTACACCAAAATATTCACAGAAATGTAACAATTTATTGGGTCAAGTAATTAAAGTAATGGTTAATCTCTCTCAAGCATTAACACCTTCAAAAATTCAATTATGCTCTCGCATTAATCCTCAGTTCTGTTAATCGTATGTGTGCCTCTACTGAGTAAAATCTCTCGATTGATTACCCCTATTTGCATACAATTAATCCACGATATTGGCCAATTACATAGATTAAATAATAAAGCATATCAATTAGAATCACTCTTTACCCATTAAACTATTAACAAATCAAAGAATTGTCACGGTGCAAACATGACTTCCCTTAAGCCCTAGAATAAGACTACTCACTCATATTAGCAATAAAAACAACAAGAATAAATAAGAAAGTCATAGAAAATATATGATAATAAATAAGAAGAGATTAAGGATACCTTAAACTTTTATATTAATGAAGAAATTGAGATCCAAGCTTAAACAAATAATCCAATGAAGAAGATGAAGAACATAAACCCTAGCTTTTTGTATGTAAACGTAAGTCTCTCTCCTCTCGCTAATGATAAATACTATCAAAACTAAAAACTCCCCCCAATCATAATATCTGGTCCTATTTCTAATATTAAAAGAATTTTTAATGTTCTAATAATAATACAAAAAGAATTTCATAATAGAGTAGAAATTTAATGTAAAATTCGCAGCTGTTTTTGCTCCCCAGTTTCTGGGCTTTTTAATCAAACTTTGCTTTTGGGCCCATCTCTGAATTAAGGGAAATATTGCAAGCTTCGCGTGGACTTTAAGATCATCAAAAACGGATTTCTAAATCTCTAGATATGACACAAACAGTATTGTAGTCCGTATAGTCAAATAATACGAATTTTTTTCTATTTTCACTACAAAATATGTCTTTTCGCCCCAATTCCTTCCAAGTCAAAGATTCTTTATTTCCTACAATAAAACATTAAAATATATTAAATAAATATCCAAATCAATGTAAAATATAATTAATATGGGAATAAAATCATCTAAAATATACATAAAAATATATTTTATCAGCAGCTAAATTTGCACTATGGTGATGGTGATAAAAAATTGAAAGAAATAGGCTCTCTCGACTATAGGAACTTCAAATTTTTGATTCTTATTTTTCAAATTTAATTTTAATTTAATTATTGAATTCTATATTATTAAAAAACGGTTTAAACTAAAATCCAACCGAACCAAACTGTTTGAAACGGATCGGAGCAGTTTGGTTTTTTTAACTTAAAGATTTGGTTATGATTGAAATTTTAAGAAAAAGGAATTTTAAAATTTAAGAAAATTGATAACTTCAATGTGGTTCGATTTGGACACTTGAAACCGCCCAAACCGTTCAATCTTCACCCCTGCACATTTTTGACCAACACAATTTAGTTTGAAAAAAATAAAATTTAGGATCAAGTTTCAATTTCGACGACAAAAAAGCCACACACATATGTCACCTGTCAACTAATGTAAATAATCGTATCAAATTGACAGATTAAAAGTCAAATATGGAATCGATGAAGAGCATATAATGACAAAAACAATTAACATGAACGTGATCGATTATGTTTATCATATATAATACACTGATTGGTAGAGGTTCATATCCTGCGTTGACGGATTTAGAGTCTGATTTTTCCGGGGTATGTTACGATTTGATTGTCTAAATTAATTTTTTTAATCATTACAACGTGCATACACATGTACTCACATTATAAAAGAGGTTGATAAAATATTATATTTAACAATGGCTCTAGAAATAATTCTAACCTCCTGAAAATGGAAAAACCATTCATAAAATCAGTAATAACAATTTAAAACACATATGGAGTTTCAAAGTCACATATCGAGCTTCAATAATCATAGACCAAATCTAATTTCCTCATAAATATCGAAGAATATGGTCAAAAATCGATATACCTTAATATCCGTATAATTGGATTACTAAAATAATCATTTAAAAGATCTTTCTTGTTAATCAGGAACGAATCTCGTTTTAGAGAATATTATTTTTACTGCAATTTTATTCATGTCATACAAGATGAATATCATTTTTCTTTCATACGACTAAAACCGATATTTTTTAACATTCGTACTTTTTGATCATCGAAAGAATCATTTAAAAAGAACGAGCGAGTAGTACTTTTACAACTATTTCTTCAATACATTACTGTGTTAAGACCTTTTAACAATAATTTTATAAAGAAACTGTTGTGCGAGAAATCAACCTTTTAGAAGGTTTTAGAACGAGGTCTATAGACAATGATTTGTATTAAAAAAATCTTGTATATAATCAAATAAGACAACATTTTTTGATATAAGGCTGTTGTGTAAAGAGATCAGTCATTTTTCTATGTAACAACTAATATCTAATTTCATTTAAATCAAGGGATCTCACTTCTTCATTTTAGTAATTCAAATGAAAATTTTGGTGCCCATTTAAACTCAAAAAAAAAAATTCAGATAACTGTTTTATCTTTTTTTTTTTATGTTTTATAAGATAACCTTTCCAAAAAAACAACTGTCTGAATTATACAATATAATGTCTAAAACCGTTATCTCAAGTCGCTATAAGTTACGTTAGTAACAACGGTTTTTATCCCGTTATTTGATGTTTTATAAGATAATATTTCCGAAAATAGTTGTGTGAACTATACAACAAAATATCTAAAAGAGTTGTCTCAAGTCACTATAAGTTACCATGGTAATAACAGGTTTTTAGCGTTCTGTTAAAGATTAAAAACAACAATATATTTTAAGAACTGTTGTTTAACTTGATAAGGGAATACTATATAGACAACGATTTAAAAAAAGTTAGGTAAGAATTATCCGTTCAAAATCTCGTACATCAATTTTTTTATGGAAAGTCAATTCACCGTTGTTTGAATTTGTTGAGGCACTAGGGTTTTTAATCATATTTATTAATCGTTGTGTATATGATCATGTTTTATTGTATTGAAATTTATGAAAGGGAAATTATCCCGAATTCAATGAAAATTGATATTTACAAAAGCGGTTTTTCAATTTTAGTTGATGATATAATATGTTCCACCTCCTTTTGTCTCTTTCATTTCTATAAACTTATTTTTGAAAGTGCATCTCAATATAAATTTCAAAAGTGACTAAAAATCCAGTCAAAAAAAGTGACTAAAAATAAAAAAAATTATAATATAAAAAATAATTATACTCAATTATATCCATTTCTTTTTCTACTATACTCGTTTTATTTATTAAATATTTATTAATTATACCATCTTAACTACATTTTTTTATTTTTTTATTAGATTACTTCTTTTATACTTGAACTCTTGTGTGCTGAAATCACATATATACAAGTTAATGGGACGAGAGAGTATAAAAGAAAGGCACATTTTCTTCTTTGTTAAATGTTAAATATGTTTCCTTTATTCTTGGCAAAAAAAAAAATATGTTTCCTTTATTTCACGTAGTATAATGCCGTAGTTCGAATATTTATAATACTGGCCGGCACTGGTTAGATTAGTGGGGCATTTAGGCAACGTCTACATGTTGGTGCCTGTAGGCTCTCTGTGACAGAAGTAAGTGGCTGCTAATAAAAAAATATAGTGACTGAATGCTCGACAAAATATGGCCTATTTTCGTGACTTGAACAAAATAAATTATCAGAAAAACAAATAACTTTTTCCTTCACTCAAGTGCAACTTCCCTTAACTTGGGTGTTCTATTCCAGTGTCATTATGCATTGTTTTCCTTATATTAAGAATATGCTCCTTACTTTGGATGTATTAACATCTAATTTAGGCATGTCTTTGGATCTTGCTTGCTCGTGATCTTAGTATATATAGGGAATTAATCGGATACATAATTAGCTAGATATCGATTACAAATTAGATGAAGAAAATTTATGAACATGTATTAGATCCTATAGATTGAGCTTCTCATCTAATTTGGGTTCAAAATGAGGTGCATGGTTTAATCTTAGTTCTAATGAGGTGTTAAAAAGGTAAGAATCTTTCCAATTGCTTCTGTAATAAGAACAGGCATTTTATAATATGAACTTCAACATATATAATGGAGAGTTTTAGACCAACATTAATGGTGATATCAGGGTTGTCTCTTACTAGTGATATCACCATCATTAGTTTACGTCTTCTCAGACATGTCGTAATTACTATTTAAGAACATGGATTAATTCAATAATCCTTCCCCTTGTCTCTAAGCCAAAAGTCTGAGTTTAATTCTAATTAATTTTTCTGTTATCAGACTTATACTTAATGTAATTTATTCAATTTCTGCTGCCCGCGCGGAGTGTGCTTTGTTTGCTTGTTTAACAGCAATTGTTGTACATAAACAGGTTACCTGCTATGTTGCACAACGATTAGACTGCTCTAATTTATTGGTTCTATAGTTCGGTTCCAAGATCTATTGTAGGGGAGACATCATCCTCAATATTGTTTGTTAGGGTTTAAATTGCGAGTATAACAAACAACAATACAATAAATACTACTGAATTACAAGTCAGCTAATCAGATATGTTATGCTTATGTTTCATTTATTTGATTTTGATAACCTCAGGTTGTCATATATTACCATTACAATAAAAGCGGGCAAAACCGACTAAATAAAAATCGACTGTCCTGCTTTTTCATGCATATGTATACTGTATACATTTGACCAGAGAAATGTCAATATTTGAAATGATCTACAGTTCAACATATAAAAGTTAATAGTTAAACTAATCATTCAAGGTTCATGATTAGAGCTCAAAATATAATTTATACAGATTTTTAGGACCTTACTTTAAACAAAAACTTTCACTAATTTTTCAAAGTTAGAGCAGATTTCAATCGACTCTTGTTTCATACAACACATCACAAAATAGTGCTAAATTTTGACGATATTTAATAATATAATTAACATTTATAAGTTATAACAGATTAAATAAATTATTTTGACGGATGAAATTACTCTATTTTGAGTGAAACTATTTGATATATCCGTTTTCGCTGTTTTAAATAAAGCTACTCCCTCTGCTTTTTTATTTGTCGATTTGATTTTTGCATACATTTCATTGTGTTTTGACCGGCGGGTTAAAATTATCATTTGTAAAATTTTCTTTTTCTAAATAAAAGTAGACAACTTATATTTTAATTGACAGAAAGAAAATTTTTAAGATCATATTTCTAATTAGCCGGTCAAAACACATTAAAATACGTGCAAAAATCAAAGCGACAAATAAAAAAAAAAGAATATTTGATAAATAATTGTTTAAATTAACCGTTTATATTCAAACTATACACATATTATGTGTTAGTCCCCTGACAAAGAAAAAACTACTCCTAACTTGCTTTATGAAAATCAGCAGATCGGGTTCAAGTCCCAATTTTAATTCCATAACTTGAGAACATTAATATCAGATGACTCATTTAGTCAAACCTCTGAATTGGTTCTTTAGCTAATTTACTCAAATCTCCCACCTCTAAACATCTAGCGCGCTGAAGTGACGCTCATTTTACGAACATGCACATTCTCAGATTTTATTGTCTCCGGTGGCTTTGATCAGTTCACTGTTCACTCAAGTAAGTACTGATAGAAACAATGAATTGAAGCAAAATTAAGTTAAGTTTTGGCTTATGCTATAATGGAATCTCCAAGAAGAGTATAAAGGATTAATTATTGTTTTAGTTAAATTGTGTAAAAGTTTCCTAAACATTAAAAATAAGAATGTTTGTAGGCCAATAAGGGAACCAATTAAGTACTTGGTCATTAATATAATCCACCTTCGCCCTTCTTTTAGTGTTTATAAACAGAATTCTTACAACACTTCACCAAGCTGAGCCAAGTATCACCAAACTAAATCAACCTCCTAGCTCCACAAGTAAAATAACAATTATTAAATAAATTCATTAAGATGACAGGCAGTACTGGTTCACCTTGTGGTGCTTGCAAGTTCTTGAGAAGAAAATGTATGAGGGGTTGTGTTTTTGCCCCTTATTTCTGCCATGAACAAGGTGCTTCTCACTTTGCAGCCATCCACAAAGTTTTTGGTGCTAGCAATGTCTCCAAGCTTCTTGCTCAACTCCCTGTTAGTGATCGTAGCGAAGCTGCTGTTACAATCTCGTATGAAGCCCTAGCTAGGATTCAAGATCCGATCTATGGTTGTGTTTCACATATTTTTGCGCTCCAACAGCAGGTAAATTTAATTAACCCTAATTTTTATAAATTTTAATTGATACATGTTCTCAATTTTAGTACTGATCATCATTTCGGAATCAACATTGCAGGTGGTTAATCTACAAGTACAATTAGCTTCACTAAAGGAACAAGCAAGTCAAAGCTTTTTTAGTGGCTCTGGAAGTAGCAGAAACCCTAACTGTGATACAACAGCTAATTATGAAAAAATTAATCCTTTTGATTCTCCGCATGATGTTCAAAACTGGCTTCATTCAGAAAATGCAAGTATGATTCCGCCATTTGATCAATTAAACTCGAGCAGAAACTTTAACGGAGACTTTATGGTGAATCCAAACTCGTCTTCAAGAAACAATGAAAATCCAGTTATTCCCCGACGGGATGTCTCGTTTTCAAGTTTAGAAGATCAGAGCTCTACTTACACTATGGATTCTATTGAAGACGTGCAGCAGACAAGTATTTGTCAATGGACTTTTCGAGATGATTTACATGACCTGCAGTCCGCGGCCCTGGGCTACATTCAGTAATAAATACTCATAGCTCTTTATATGTTCTGATTGACGATCTACACGATCTACTCTAGCTATTATGCACTCTGCCTCTTGCACAAGGCATTCATTCTGCAGATCGTTATTAATAAACTAGGCAGCAGCACTAGCTAGGAACCTATAATGTTCATACTGTCGATCGAGATGAAAACCCTCTCTATACACTCTCTTTTTTATTGGTCATTAATATCATCGTATAACTTTGGTAATTACTTTTTTTGTGTTGGACAAACTTAGTATTTTAGACTAAGTTGTCAATCATTTTGAGACTCTATATGAGTGAGACACATTATGTGTTAGTGGTGTGTATTTATTGGAACGTATTCTTCTCTTCGAGGGGATTCCAACGCATATTAACACGCTCAAAATGAGTAAAAGGTGAATGAGAACTGATGTTCCAAAGTTTTACCTTTTAATATGAAAAGTGGTTTTGTACCACATCGAGAGTAGCACAAACCTATTCCTTAGTTTTTCTTATAAATACCATGTACCACATCGAAAAGAAAAACAAGTCCTTTCAAGCCTCTCTTTATAAATAGAGTCTTAGGGCACCAGTTTTATTAAGTCGAGGAAATAAGAGTCATCTCTTTCATTCTCGGTCTCTTTAGTCTTAAATTTTTCCAATATTCCGGTGATAGTTCTCGGGCTCAGTTCAAGTTCGCTGAGAGTATATTCGATCTATCGATTATACTAGTATCTCGTTTTATCCTGGGAAGCAGGTCGCTAAACACGGATGGTGCGGGGCGAAACTGCTTTAAGGAGACAGTTTTCTGGACTCGAGATTAAATCCAATCTCTGTTTGTTTTCTCAAACCCTTCTCCTAATTTAATTGTTAATTCTCATATGCTTATGTGATTTAAGAATTAACAATGTTTTGTGAAGTAGTTATATATTCAATATATATATATAACAATGTCTTTATCGTACAAGATTGCTAACAATCTTAAAGCAGTTTTCTTCAATTTTCATACTTTCTTGTGAGTAGACGCAAAAGTCAATTTGATTGTTTAAATTGGATTTATTTATGGGTATATGAGTGGCCATTATTTGCCTCATTAATTAAATTAAATTTAGTGCGTTAATTTCTTTGATCACTTGTTGCCATGTGCTTGAAATTAATATAAATTTGATTTTAAGTGGTGCTTTGTTTAAGCATAACAGGTACGAGGCAAAAGTAAGCACAAAGTTGTTGGATAATTGGTTTCTTATAAGGCTATTGATGCTTTAATGGTTATTGATTTATGATCAACTTATATTCAAGTGGACATATTTGGTGACATCTCTTTCGGGTTGATCATTATAAATTGGTAGATTAAACCCAAATTTATAATTCGTCCATGTTTTTGCTATTAATGGATAGCTTATTATGTTTTGTTAACATGGTGATTGATTTCTTAATTCTGAATTGATTTTGGAATTATTAGTACACTGATACAAGAATCATATATGCTATAGTTTACATGCATGTTTGCAAGTTCATAACATGATATTGCTATGCAATTAAATGATATGGCTACATAAATGTGACCCTTCATGATGGAACTTGATTATTTGGTGATTAATTTTTTAATCATTGTTGAGTGATGATAAGGCATCAATTATTATTGTTTAATCTTTAATAATGGAGTTATATCACAAACTTGTAATACTGGATAGAATGCAGTAACATGTTTGTTGTTAAATAATGTGACGAGGTGGGCAGCTGAAGTGAACCAGATTTACAATTGCTCAGGATTCTCCACATTAAAAAACCTAATGGGCCTGGAGTACAGGTTATGGGTCGGCACATAAATTATATTTTTCTGGTTGGATTTTTCCTCCAGTTAAATAATAATTTCACGTGTTGGTGTCGGTCTGCTGCGGCAGTGACACACGAGCCTATTATAGTGATCCATGTGATACTTAATACGGCGAATATTGATATCAGTATTTATGCTGAACTTTGGAGAGAATCCGAAAAGTTGTTAACCCTAACGCATCAGTTGATCAAGGATCACTGAATGTGGGTTTATTGAAGATTTATGTTCTTCCTTGGGCCTTTTCTGGTTGTACCAGTAGGTGAGCCATAAATGTAGGTTCGTGTGAACCATATAAATATTTTCGAGAAATTCGGTAATTGAATTTTTAATGATAAGAACTACGGGAAGTTCTTTTAACATGATATTAAAATCTTATAGGTTTTAATGAATAACGTAAAACCTGCTCAGATGAGAGGTAGTGACACGATACGTGTTTACTGTCTAGTTTGATAGTAAAACATTTGTCACTCGTACTCGTAGTCGAGTCAATATTGAAGCTAAATAGAGAGATGTGTGCTCTATAAACTCAAGGGTAAATCCAACTTAATACAGATAATTAAGATGGCTGTGAATAAGTTTGATGATGAATAATCACCGGGCAAATTCTGTTTGCAACGTGAATATTCATGAGGTCGTTGCACCTTACTCGCATTATATAAATGGAGTAGATGCAGACTTGAGTTGCGCTCTGAAAAAGATGCAAAACGATTGTGATCAGCTCAGACTATCACTGAATTTGAGGATATTAGTTACGAAGGGCTAATCGTTCCTTAAACATGATACCACAGAAGGAAATAATTAAATTTCCTATTAGTTTTGGAATATTTTCTGACATTCTGTAAAATATTAAAATTGTGGGGGTATCTAAAATAGAAAATTATTGAATTTTCTATGAATAGTGGAATGTAATGAAACATTCTTGAAAATAATTGAAATGTGGGGGTATCTCGAAACTTGATATCAATACCTCTGTTGGTAGCATGAGATCCAAAATCAATTGAGATATTTTGGATGGATACATAGACAATGGTTGAGTCTAATAATATCCGATATATGAATCTAATTTTTGAGATTCGTAAGAATACTATTACAGAGTTTAGGAATGCTTATGCGATAAGCTAGTAGATCCTAGTAGATCTGTAATTAAAAGTCATCTAAATGAACTTACGAGTTATTGGATGAATGTGAGGATGAACCTGCAGAGAGCAAAAGACTTGGATAATTGCTAGTCCCGAATGTCTTGATAATTTGCTTGAAGGTGAACTCGTAAATTTAATAGAAGCAATGCGCTTCATTTATAATTTCTTGATAAGTGAATATATCAAGAGAAAATTTGACTATTACTGAGAGTCAATAAATCAAGATTTTCTAGCACGTGTACTAGAAAATGGATTGTACATGTTCTCTCTATGTCCTTTGTGGGGGAAAGGATGTTAAGAAATAGAGAGAGTGGTTCTGTTTGACAGAATCTTGTTTAAAAAAAATATATAGATCTTCTTACGAGATAGAAGCATTAGGACCCAAATGAATTTTTAAATTGGGAAAATATATCTGGGTCTGAAGGAAGTATAAGGTCAGACTGATACAAAAATATTACAGTCGAAAGTGATGACCTTATATAATTTATGAAATATTCTCGAGTTTTGAGAATAAGGTTCATTAAGATGATACTAAAATTATCGTATTGTGAAATTTAAAAGTACATCAATGAACATTGAGATGGTCTTTCTAAATAGATATTTGGAGAAATATCTATTTACGTGAACCCGAGGGTTGCTCTAGATAAAACAAGAGTAGAAAATCTGTATTTTCGGTGATCATGTTGAGTGAAACAACATTGACACGAAATAATGGCATATTAAATTTGATATTGCTATGATAAGCAATGGCTTCAAATAAATGACATGGTTGCCATTTTGAGGACGCTCAATATTGGTTGCTATGTGAATAATGATTGCCAGTTTAAGGACGCTTAAACTCGGTAATGATGCAAACTGAAATTGCTGGTTTTTGGGACGCTAAAATCTGGTAATATCAATAACAAGTAAAGCCTTAAGTAATAACTAGTAAAGTTATTTCACAAATATGAAATATGTCAATATGAGATGTCAAACTGATTCAAAATCAGAGAATTGACAAGTGTGCATGTGTTATTTACACATGATATGCAAGTCATAATTGATTGCATGTGAGTGATCTGATCATTACGAGAAGTAATGACAAGAGGATCATCTCTGAAAATCTTGATGAGATTGAAAAGTTTTGATTTGAAGATTACAATCTTCGTGACTTTAAAAGTTTTAGATGATACATGTCACATGTTGGTGATGTGAATTTTGAAGAGGTCAACGAAGCTAAAGTTGTCATAGCTGGAATGGATTTATATATATCCAAGCGTAGATGAACAAGGATCTCTCAAGAAGGATTGCAAGTCTGTTGTACTTTTTAAAATTGTACAAAATTAGACATAGGCTACACAGTTGGTAAACTGGGTAGATACACGAGTACAATGGAAATTGGTCACTTGGAAGTGATTGCAATGAGATTTAAAGTGTATGATATGTGCTCGTTAGCTTGGACTGCAATACGAAAGATATCTAATTGTACTATGTGAATATAGTATGTAAATTAGATATTTGACTTTAAGAACTTAAAAGTCATTCGAGAATACATTTCACACTTAGCAGCCGTGTCATGGAAATCCTAAACTTAGCTCGATTCATGATGGAATACGAGTCTGGTGCATAAAATAAATGCAGTTAAAAGGCCGAGTAGCCACTTTGTAAGGATATTCCTAAATGACAAGGAAAATGTGTCTTCAATATGCATATATCGTGTAATCAATATGCAAATTGGGAGATCACATTATTGTGTATGAAATGGTATGTCTCACATCTATGATGAGGACATAATACCATTAAACAACTATTCTCAACGAGAATTATCATGATTGACTATGTAAAGTTAAATGATAATGTTTGGATCCACTAACCAGATGGTTAAACTGAGCGAATCTGTTTAAGCCAAGGGAATCTAGTTAGACCGAGAGATAGTTGTCAAATCATCGAGAGGAATGGGCCTTGCCTATTGCTTAACGGCGTCATGGTGGACACCCAACCTTGCTGACTGGAGATCCCAAGAACTTGGTTCAATGGGACAACTAAATCATGATGACCAAATCACTGTGGGGGTAACCCCTGGCCTATTTCTATGATGATGAAACAGTGAGACCCGTAAGGTACGAGGTTAAGCTTTATGCTTTTAATGATCTTTGACGAATACAGGGATTTCAAGTTTGAATACATAATATTCGGTTAAGTAAACGCGGGTTACTCTATAAGATAAAGATCACCTATGTAAGAGAGAAGTATGGCCGCTTCAAAGGAGAATTGCGAGGCACAATTCTTTAGAAACTCTTGCAGAACCAGGACGATGTTCCAGGGCCAAAATGGACATAATCATGAGAACTGAATGAGTCAGGAAAGTTATAGTGATGAGTATGTCATCGTTTACACAAACGGTCGAACAGTTCAAGGACATCGCGTCATACTGTCTACCAGTAAAGTCAATATACTTATTCGAGCGAAGGTTCAAGGAGCATTCTCTACCTATCGTATGCTATATCCGACCGCCGGAACTATCACCAAGTCAAGCTCCGCGTCTGTCTGTCTATATGGTGCGTGCTACTGGACCATCAATCTCATTTGTGGGGGATTGTTGGACAAACTTAGTATTTTAGACTAAGTTGTCAATCATTTTGAGACTCTATATGAGTGAGACACATTATGTGTTAGTGGTGTGTATTTATTGGAACGTATTCTTCTCTTCGAGGGGATTCCAACGCATATTAACACGCTCAAAATGAGTAAAAGGTGAATGAGAACTGATGTTCCAAAGTTTTACCTTTTAATATGAAAAGTGGTTTTGTACCACATCGAGAGTAGCACAAACCTATTCCTTAGTTTTTCTTATAAATACCATGTACCACATCGAAAAGAAAAACAAGTCCTTTCAAGCCTCTCTTTATAAATAGAGTCTTAGGGCACCAGTTTTATTAAGTCGAGGAAATAAGAGTCATCTCTTTCATTCTCGGTCTCTTTAGTCTTAAATTTTTCCAATATTCCGGTGATAGTTCTCGGGCTCAGTTCAAGTTCGCTGAGAGTATATTCGATCTATCGATTATACTAGTATCTCGTTTTATCCTGGGAAGCAGATCGCTAAACACGGATGGTGCGGGGCGAAACTGCTTTAAGGAGACAGTTTTCTGGACTCGAGATTAAATCCAATCTCTGTTTGTTTTCTCAAACCCTTCTCCTAATTTAATTGTTAATTCTCATATGCTTATGTGATTTAAGAATTAACAATGTTTTGTGAAGTAGTTATATATTCAATATATATATATAACAATGTCTTTATCGTACAAGATTGCTAACATTTTGTAAACACGGCTTGTATACTTACAGACGAGTATGCGTCCTAAGAAATTATTGGGATGAACGAGGGTCGAATCCAGGAGCTGAGACGACAGAATATAAACTCTTAAGCACTTGAGGAACCACACTGTTGGTAATTATTAATTAATTAGACTAAAATCAAGGTTAATTCACTAGTTTCGATCCGTATTATAAAACTGTAACAGCCTGCACTTCCGTATTATTAATTCTAAATTAAAACTAATACAAAACAAATTTACTAATACGAAATTATATTAGAAAGGTGACTATTACATACAAACGCGCAGCCAACGGAATTCCAAAATCAATCTACTCCAAAACTAAATCCCAGAACTCCAATACTATCTAACTCGAACTCCTAGACAAAACCTGAAATATTAAAAGAATGAGCTATGAAGCCCAGCAAGCAACTACCGTTTGACGGCTCAAAAATAATATTTTTTATCTTTTTCAAAAATACAATTTGGACACATAACACGTAACATCTATCAGTTAGGATTGCACAAATATGCGATAACAAAGATCACACATTATATTTTCTATGACAAGGATCAAAACGAATCACACAATATATTCTACAATCCACATCATCACAATTCTTAATCGATCAATAAATCTTAATAACAAATTCTTATCTTTAGTCTCACAGTCCTAAATCATAACTTATGCCACACTTTATGCCACACTTTGTCAGTGACCGACATCTTATACTTTATGTCACACTTCCCGAGTGACCGGTTTCTTATTCTTATTCGATTACATCCCTCGTCAAGTGAAACCGAAACTTGACAAGATATCGATGTGTTCCGAAACGTGCGCAAACTAGTTCTAAGTTTTTATGTATCACACTACCCAGTGATCGAGCTCTAATTCTTATACTGTACATGACTAAGACTGGGGATTTCTTTGAATTTGTTTCTTATCAATCACATTTCGATTTCATACTTACAATAATCTTAACAAATATTAAAGCACATGAATCAAACAATATAAGATATGTACTACTAAACAAATACGAACATGTAAGCAAACAATATATACGAAGCAACGAAAAATTACTTACTAAACACGTAGGCAAATAATACAAAACAAATGGAAATTTACTTACATAACACGTATTACTAACGAGTAGTTACTTACAAAACATGTACGCAAACAAATAATATGAAGCAACAAATAGTTACTTACAAAACATGTAGAAAAACGTATAATACGGAGCAACAAATAGTTACTTACTAAATAGTTAAGAACATGTAAGCAAACAATATATGTATGTTAGGTCACACAACACTATAGAAGGGGGTTGAATACAGTGTTTAATACAATCAAATCGATTTCGAACACAAGTAACAGTAAACAAATATATTCAATATAATAAACTATGTTACAATGGAACTGTTCTCTCTCAGTGATGAACAAATATCACTAAGAGCTGCTAGGTTACAATGTATGATCTTCTCGATAATGATAACACATATAGTGTAAACCTATGTTTGTGTTTATATAGTACACAGTTACAAGATAACTTCTAATTGATATGCAATATAATTTTGTCTCCTAAAACATATCAATCAGATATCTTATACAAGTCTTCTTATCTTCTAACTCTTTCCATGCATATCTTCTTTTGTCTTAGTCTTGATCTTTTATCTTGTAAATCAGCTTCCTTCCTTAACTGTAAGTCCTCCCGTACTTAAGTTCTGATATGACCTTAAGTTCTGATATCTATCTTCTGACTTCCAGTAAGTACTGATATTTCATGTTTGTTAAGATCTGAAAACTAAACATGAAACATATTAGACATGACATCTCAAATGTATCTAACAATCTCCCCCAACTTGTAAATTATGCAAAAATATACAAGTTAATAGATTTGATGATGTCAAAAACATTTAAGTTCAAATGCAATGAGGGTTTAATAAGACTATTAACTACAACTTACTATCCTTGTAGCTTTACCAACATCATTGGATCAATCTGAATCCATAATGATTCTTAACAAAATCTTTTACCAGCTTATCTTCAGCTTTTCTCAGAACTTCAACTAACTGTGCTTTGATCTGCATCAGTTCTTCATCTTTACTGTCACCAATTTAATAAATGGTTGTTCTGAGAGCTTGAATTGATGCATAATCAAGTCCATCACCAAGTCTGATAACTCTAGGATGTAAAGAGTCTTCATTATAACATAAGCATCTTCCTTTCAGAATAACTTCCACCTTAGCAGAGTTCTTCAGCATAGGAATTTCTCTTCCATCATCTTCATTAATCATTGGTATATACTGAGAAGCCTTTGTACCAGAGATTCTGAGAAGATCTCTTATAGCCTTTAAAATATATTTTAACCATCTTCTTGTAACATCATAATTTACTTCCAGAAGATAGTGAATATGTTGAAGTTCTCTGATAGACTTCTTTAGCACATCAGTATCAGCTAGTCTGTAAGTTCTTCCATCATTGAGAAATAAGATAAATTTCTCTTTTAGATTTTCTTTATCATGAGCATCTATCACAATTTGAGCAGACAACACTTTGTCAAGGTGCTTTTGTTTGATTTGTTCATATGGTTTGTCTGTCAACATGAAAGGATCTCTTAGAGTAACTTCTACTCCTGTTTGTATCTTTTCTTCATTAGAACCTAATCTAGCTCTATCTCTAGGTTGCTTGGCTCTCAACCCAAACGTTGCGAGTTGATTAATCATAAGATTGGACTTTGGTTCAACTGGAGTAGCTTTCTTCCATAACAGCTTCTTCTTATCAGCAATTATCATCTTTTTCAAATCAACTTGATCATTGTCAGTGGTTGATGTCTTGATAGCTTGATCATAATTTGTTGTTTCTTCTGTAGCTTGCTGTTCTTCATTCTGAACAACTTGAGCAGTGTCCGAGGTTGTTTTAGATTCTTCAGTTATCTTTCTTCTCTTCAGAATTTGAACAGTTTCATCTTCTATCAAATCATCATCATGCATTATAGTTTGGTAGACTGGAACAGAAGAACTTATCTTTTTCTGAATCTTTAAAGGTACACCAACCTTTTCTTTTCCCTTTGACTTAGGATCAATCTCAGTTTGTGATCTAGTCTTAGACTTTGAAGCCTCATAATTTGACTTTTCTTTGATCACAATTCCTTTTTCCTTAGGCCTTGGAGGTTTCTTTGCATCAGAAACTTTAGACTTTAGATTTGTCTTCTCAGCTGCAAATCTAGCTTCTTCCTCCTTGAGAGTTTCTAAATCCATTCCTGGATTTTATTTCAGAAATAATCTTCCAGCTATCTCCTCATCAAGTGTCTAGATTTTAGGATCTTTGTAATAAACAGTAGTCCGCTTCCCCTTTAGCTTCAGGGTTTGTAAAAACTTCCGAGAGTCTTTAGATCCTGACTGAATCAGGATATCAGAACTTGACATCAGACTTTGCTTATCAGAACTTGACTTTAGACTTTTAGCATTCACAACATCAGAACTTGACTTGTTCTGTGTAGAAGATTTTCCTTGAACTTTTCCTTGACCTCTGCTCTTATCAGAGTTTCCCTGGTCATCACCTTTGTCATCCTTCTTCTTCATTATTTCAGTAAGTGAGCATTTGGACTTAACTACCTTCTCCCCCTTTTTGGCATCATCAGGAAGTAAGAGAGAGAGAGAGAGAGAAGAAGTTCAACTGAAGATTGGATCTAATCCAATTGAGCTTTCTGAGAAGCTTGGTTAGCCAGGACCTCATCAATTTGGGCCTGTTGCTTCTCTTGAATCTTCTCAATGGCTTCAATTTTCTCAAGAATAGGTCTGACATATCTGTTCTTGTCAAGCTTGATCTGTAGATCTAGCTTATCAGCATGTTCCTTTAGTGTTTCAACCTTTTCATGAGTAGAAGAATGTAGACCTTGAAGATGTTTGGTAGACAGAGCTGTGATCTTGAGTTGTGTCTTGAAATCAGCATTTGTGAGCAACTCATCAGCTTTAGTAATATGCTCTCTCAGAATTTTAGGGCTTAGAATAAAATCTGATTCATTTCACTTCTTGGTCCACTCCACACCTCTGTGAGTATCCTCCCAAGGAATAGGTGCTTCATTTTCAACAAATTTCTTCACCAATACTTCCTTGCCTAGTATGGGAACTGGAGTCTCAACGGAAACACTGTCTTCAGAACTTGAGGAAGACTCATTATGTTCTGACAGCACAACAGTGTGTGAAGCAACTGGAGATTCAGGAACAACTTCATTTAAATTCTGAGCATCAGAATTTATCTCCAGTATTGGTGTAGATGGTCTCTCAGCATCTAAGATTGGAGAGTTGACTGTAGATGGCCGAGCTTCTGTAAATGGAGCTTCCAGATAAAGAACATTTGGTATATTCAAATTGTGAATATCTATCTCAGAGTTCTCAGTTTGTTCTTTAGCATCATCTGTAGCTTTGATAGGAGAGACGGGAGGGGTAACCAATGTATCATTAGCAGTGTCTTTGGCTTGAGCTGGAAGGGCTTCAATGATAATTAGTTCTTGTGAGATCAGAGATTACTGATCCCCTTCCTCAGCTTCTTCAGTATCTTCTGATGGAGCCTTAGCCAAATACCTCCTAGCCTTCATTTTCTTCAATCTCATTGCCAATGAAGGAGTTGCTTCAGCAGCAACAATACTTACAGATTTCTTTCTTTTCAAAGTATCAGAACTTTGAGCTGCTGTTTCTTTCTGAGATATAACATTCTCAGCTTCAACTATCACAGGTTCTGATGCATGAACCTGTGCTTCAATGTCACTGTCAGATTCATCTCTGAGAATCATCTTCCTTCTCTTTTGTGGAGGTTGAGGAACAGACTTTGCCCTCTTTGGCCTAGAAGATGATGGTCTGATGGTATATGCTGATGATTCGGGTTGAGATGATTGTGTTGGTGTTTGCGTAGTGGTGGTAGATGTTGATGGTTGAGGTTCAGATGGTTGGACATCAGGATATAATGTTGTCTATGTAACTAGATCATAGTCTATTAAGGCTTGTTTGACAAATATGGGAATTTGGAGGGATCTCAACACAGCCTTCTTATTATCAGTAGATAATAAGTCATTAAAAGCTCTTTTAGCTAGTCTGAATGGAGGAATTGACTCACTAGCTAATTGGGGCTTATCAGCACAACAAAAACTATAAATAAGTTGACAGAATCTAGCAAAGTAGACAGTATTCCTATCTTCTGTCATCCTATCCCCAATAAAGCCTAAAATAGCACTTACATAATCAAAATTAATTTGATTAATGAGATCATACCCGATTTGTTGACTAAGTATAGGGATTGCATCGAAATTTGAATATTTGTTTGCAAAAGCCTTTGTAATACAGTCGAAGAAGGAACTCAATTCCCTCCTTATGTAAGGTCTCTTTAATTGACCAAGCTTTGCCAACGTCTTTTCATACCCCAGACTGGCCATCATATGTCAAAGAACTGGCTCCTTAACAATCGAATAAATGCAATTCTCAGGTAGTTGCAATGCTTGGCGAACTATAGCCAAAGTCACAACATGCTCATCCTCCCATGTTATAAAGATGATACTTGGGGACCCTTGTGCACCACCATCATCATATACACCACTTCTCCAAAATTCCAGCACTTGAGTTCCAGAGATTACTTCTGGTTGGGTCAAAGCATACCCAATATCAGAATTAGCAAGGAAATCCTGAATAAAGTGAAGTTCCGATGGAGCTTCAGCCTTGCTAAGAATAAATGAGTAGTTGTTAGGAACAAACTTAGCTCCATTGAAAATCAGGTCTTTTGGTGCCATCTCTGTAAGAAATTAAGTGAGAAAATAGATTTCTTGAAAGGTGTTTGTGAAAATGCCTGTAAGAAAAACTGCTTCAGATAATATTAGTGGGTGAGAGAAATAAGAGAGATGAGAGAATAAGAAAAGTAGGTAAAAGATTAGAAAATATTTTAACTCTCTTATTTATACAGCCCATGTGATAACAGTTAAAATTTGAAGCATGGCAGACAAGTTACACCTGGCAAGATGTGTACAGTCAGTAAAAAGTTAAAGCATGAATTAATGGGCACGGGAAATAAGCAATAATTACCGTGCACATGCAGTTTTTCTGGACATACACGTTTACCACTAACCCAAAATGATTATGACTATTTTTATCTCACCTAAATATATTCTGATTAAATATTACCGTTACAGTTTTTACCACAAATAAGTCAAGTAAATAATAATGCCACGTAAGCATCAAGGATTCCATCAGGATTTAATATCAGAACTTAACTCATATCAGATTTTAACAGTCATCAGAATATGGCTTCTGTACTCAAAAAAGTGAATATCTTTTTCTGTGATTCTTCATACAAATACTGACTTGATTCTTCAGAGTTTAACTATCCTCAGAATTTATGCAAATGACACTTAATTGTTTGTCAAAAACAACTTAATCACCAAAGTAATTTTCATCATTCATATGGAGTGATAGTGTGTGAATTCAGCAGAATATCAGATAAAGATTAAAGTCTGACAAACTTCAGTACATCTTAGAAATAAGGTTAACTGAGAAAAATGCTTAAGATCTGTCATCAGTGTTCTGAAAAGCGCAAATCGGTTATAAGCGGCGGGAAGACCTTCTAGCGCTTAAGCGGTTAAGCGGACGCTTAAGCGAAATTTTGAGCGGGTCTATAAGCGGATAAATAATATTTATTTAAAATTATATATATAATAATAATATGTTTAATACTAAAATAATGAAAATAAATAAAATATCAAGAATATAAATATAATATTTTCTTAAAAACTTGTATAATTTTATTTTTTAATCAAGATCAATGTTTTATTAAAATAAAAATTAATATTTAAAATTAAAAATTTGACAAGTCAAAATCGGTTTGACCGCTTAATGACCGTTTAATCCGCTTAATTACCGCTTAATCTGTTTATAAGGCCGCTTAATCCTTAAAAACGCTTAATGGTCCGATTCCGCTTAAACGGCCGCTTAATGCACTTTTCAGAACACTGTCTGTCATCAATCATGAAGTCTACTATAGAACAAATTTATGCAAGAGTCCACCTCAACTGTTTGTGCTCATTTTATGCATCTTTTGAAATTCCTTTTTACAGTGGCTTCTCAGTGTAAGTGAGTCACAACTGCTTATCAGAATTTATGCTATTAGTAGAGTATTTCTCCAGTAATCAGAGAATGTGAAAAGTCATCAAGAAAAATTTATTTGCTTTTCTAATGCATATTACTTAATATCAGCAATGCACTTGGGTCTTCCCTTCCACATATTTACTCTAGATCTCAAAGGAGTACCTGACTTTTATTTTCTTTTCTTTTCTTCAGATAAGTGGGGCTTATCAGCATTTAGGTTCATCCTTAAGATTTACTAACATCAGAAATTGACAGATAAGAAGTAAAAATCTAGATTGTGACTTAGTAATAAGATACACAAAGTAAATTTGACTAAGCTCAATATCAGAATTTACTTGTGTTAATGAGTTTCCACATAAACAGCTAATTCAAACCTGGGATTTCTAGTATATTAAAGACTACTAGGTCAGCATCTGGCACAGTTATCCTCATTGGATTGAATAGTCACAAAACATTCAAAACACTTATCAGAGTATTTAGATCCACATCAGATAACAATCAGCATTTAATGAATTTCAATTTAAGCACAGATTACATGAAGATAAGACAATCTGTAAACACTAATCATAAGGTCCGATGCATGAGAACAAAAACTAAGCAGATTTAGAGAAAGAACCTGAAACCATTCCAAGTTCATTTACCAGTCTTATAAAGGTAGCTTCACATAATGGTTTTGTGAAGATATCTGCTAGTTGTTGATCTGTTGGAATAAAATGTAATTCCACTGTACCTTCCATCACATGTTCCCTTATGAAATGGTACCTAATGTTGATGTGCTTTGTCATTGAGTGTTGAACTGGATTACCTGTCATAGAAATAGCACTTTGATTATCACAGTAAATAGGTATTTTAGAAAATTCTAACCCATAATCCAGTAATTGATTCTTCATCCAAAGAATCTGTGCACAACAGCTTCCTGCAGCAATATCTGCTTCTGCAGTTGATGTGGAAATTGACTTCTGTTTCTTTCTAAACCAAAAAACCAATCTGCCTCCAAGAAATTGGCAGCTTCCACTTGTGCTTTTCCTGTCTATTTTGCATCCTGCAAAATCTGCATCTGAGTAACCTATTAGCTTAAAATCTGATTCTTTAAGATACAACAATCCTAGATCAGCTATACCCTTGAGGTACTTGAGAATTCTTTTCACAACTATTAAGTGAGGTTCTCTTGGATCAGCCTGAAATCTTGCACAAAGACAGGTAGCATACATGATATCAGGTCTACTTGCAGTTAAATAGAGTAAAGAGCCAATCATACCTCTGTAGTTAGTAATATCTACTGATGAACCAGTATCTTTATCTAACTCGGTTGCAGTGGCCATGGGAGTTGATGCATTTGAACAATCTTGCATTCCAAATTTCTTCAGTAAATTTCTGGTGTACTTGGATTGACAGATAAAAGTACCTTCTTCATTTTGCTTGACTTGACGGCCCAGAAAAAAACTAAGTTCTCCCATCATACTCATTTGATATCTTGACTGCATTAGCTTTGCAAACCTCTCACATAGTTTGGCATTTGTAGAACCAAATATGATATCATCAACATATACAGTACCAAAAATAAGTCATTTCCATGGTTGAGGTAGAATAGTATTTTATCAATTGCTCCTCTGTGAAATCCACTTTCCAGAAGAAATTGAGCTAAAGTCTCATACCGTGCTCTTGGAGCTTGCTTAAGGCCATAAAGTGCTTTGTCAAGCCTGTAGATAAGATTTGGAAATTTTCATTCTACAAAGTTGGAGGTTGTTCACCTCTTCTTCCAATTCTCCATTAAGAAAAGTACTTTTTACATCCATTTGAAAGACTTTAAACTTTTTGTGAGCAGCATAAGCCAAAAAGATTCTTATGGCTTCCAATCTAGCAACCGGTGCAAATGTTTCATCATAATCAACACCCTCCTGTTGAGAGTAGCATTTAGCAACCAGCATTGCTTTATTCCTTGTAATTATGCCATCACTATCAGTTTTATTTCTGAACACCCATTTTATGCCAACTACTGATCTGTTCTTTGGTCTTGGCACTAGGGTCCAGACTTTATTTCTTTCAAATTCATTTAACTCTTTCTGCATTGCTTGCACCCAATCAGCATCTTGAAGAGCTTCTTCCACTTTCTTTGGTTCAGTCTGAGATAGAAAAGAATGATAGAGACATTCATTTGATGTTACAGTTCTAGTTCTGACACCTGCTTCAGGATCTCCAATTATTAAGTCAGGTGTAAGTGATTTGGTCCACTTCCTTGCAGATTGAAGTTGACTTCTAGAACTAGATCGTCCCCCATGTTCCATGCTGTCTCCATCAGTATTTTCTGATGCTCCCCCTATAGTTATGCTCTCTGAGACTTCATAATATGACTTGGATCCTTCAGGATTTGAAGTATCAGAGTTTCCAGAATTATCATAATTTGGCTCATCAGAACTAGATGAATCAGAACTTGAAGAGCCAGTGACAAGTTCTGATGCTTCTTGAGAGTCTTGAGATGTGGTAGGATCTTCAGCTTGCTCCCCCTGGACAGGTGCATTTTCCTTTGGAGTTGTTACCACATATTCAATGACATCAGTACTTACAGGATCAGAGTATAAGTCATCAGAATTTTGTTAGGAATATATGTGCATTAGTTTGATGATATGTTTAACAAAATACTTAAGTAGAAATCTAGTGTTTGTAGCCTTAACGGATAAGACCACTTTGGCTATCCGTTGACGGTGTAGCTTTACTTAGAAATAAGTCTAGTGTTGTAGCACATTTCAGTCTCTGGATTTGAGATATAATTCTTAAATGTTGAGGGAAATTATAAGTCATGTTGACTACTAGAGGATATGCAGATAGGAACGCCAATTGTAAATATTTCATGCCTTGTAATTTTGTATAAATGAAATGGTGTCAACGGATAACTTAAAGACCTTCAACGGATGAGAAACAAAGCTTCAACGGATGTCTCTAAAGCTTCAACGGATAACATCCTTCAACGGATGAGTGCATCAACGGATAGAGCTTCAACTGCTAACACATCAACGGATAAAGCCATCAACGGATGAAGGCTTCAACGGATGTTCTGTTAAATAGCAGTTGAAAAGTGGTAGTTGTACCTACAAACAGAGGCACATGGGTTGACAGAGACAACTGAGATGTGGTAGCCTAATTCAGGAACATCAGAAAAAGCAGCCGTTCTACTCTAGTATAAAGAGGCAATAGTCAACAATACACTGGAGTAAAATGGAGAAGAAACAAGTGGAGAACTTATTTTATTATTGTACTTTTTATCTTTGTCTTCACTTGTAAACTTGGTAATATATAAACCAAGTAGCAGCTAGTAATTAGATATGAATTTTTCCAGAACTGTTTAGAAAAATCTTGAGAGAAAAATTATCTAGTTTGTACTAGGATGCAGCTGTGATCAACTTCTTGAATCACAGATTTTCTGAAATACCATCTCTGGTGGAACAACAATCCACCAGAATAGTTTTTAAGGTCTGTTGTGTTTCTTTACATTAGTGTTTGAATATATATCTGTCTGTATTAGCTTAAAGCAATTTATACACTTGTTTATCTTAAACACATAGCCTTTGAAACTGCTCAAAAACTTGAAAAAGTTTTGAGATTTACATTCAACCCCCCTTCTGTAAATCTCATTGTTAGTTCATTAGGAATAACAATTGGTATCAGAGCAAGCTCTTGACACACAAAGAGTTTAAAGATCTTGGAAACTAACAAAGATGAGTAAGAAGGATATTGGAGTAAAAATCCCAGTTCTTGACAAAGACAGTTATCACCATTGGAAGGTGAAAATGCACCTTCATCTACTCTCCCAAGATGAAGGTTATGTAAACTGCATTGAGAATGGTCCTCACATTCCCCACAAAGTAGCCACAGTTGCTACGGCCACAATTGCTGTTGGTCAATCCATTCCAAAACCTAGAGCAGAATGGACAATGGAAGACACAGAAGAAGTCCACAAGGATAAGAAGGCTATGAACATTTTGTTTAATGGTCTTGACAAGGATATGTTTGATAATGTGATAAATTGCACAACTGCCAAAGAGGTTTGGGATACAGTTCAGCTACTGTGTGAAGGTACAGAACAAGTAAAAGAAAACAAAATGCAGCTTCTCATTCAACAGTATGAGTATTTTCATTTTGAAGAAAATGAATCTTTAAATGACACATTCAATAGATTCCAAAAGCTGTTGAATGGACTGAAGCTGTATGGTAGAGTGTACCAGGTGAAGGATTCAAATCTTAAATTTTTAAGATCCTTGCCAAAGGAATGGAAACCCATGACTGTCTCCTTGAGAAACTCTCAAGATTATAAGGACTTCACTCTTGAAAGATTATATGGAATCTTGAAGACTTATGAACTAGAGCTGGAACAGGATGAGGTATTGGAGAAGGGAAGAAAGAAAGGAGGTTCAGTTGCCTTGGTAGCTGAAAATAAGAAAGAATGCAGACAAGAAACTGTGAGATCTACATCAAACTCCAAAGATGGCACAAGCAAATCAGAATCAAGCAAGGGTAAGGAGCAAGTTGCTGAGAATGAAGACAACTCCAGCCAAGATGACTCTGATGGTATTGATGAGCATCTTGCATTTCTGTCCAGAAGATTTGCAAAGATGAAATTTAGGAAAAACACTAGAGCCACAAAACCTCATAAGAACATGGTGGACAAATCCAAGTTCAAGTGTTACAATTGTGGTACAAGTGGACACTTTGCAAGTGAGTGCAGAAAGCCAACTTCTGAAAAGAAGAAATTTGACCAAGTAGATTACAAAAAGAAATATTTTGATCTGCTCAAGCAAAAGGAGAGGGCTTTCATTACTCAAGAAAAAGACTGGGCAGCTGATGGAGAAGAAGAGGATGAAGATGTGGAATATGTAACTTGGCTCTCATGGCTGATTCTGAGGAAAATGAAGTTAGTTCATCAAGCAACCAGGTAATCACTACTGATTTAACACAGCTTACTAAAGAAGAGTGTAATGATGCTTTTAATGACATGTCTACTGAACTGTATCATTTGCATGTGTCTCTTAAATCTCTTGCTAAAGAAAATAGTAGGATTAAAGAGAACAATTTGTTTTTAAGTGATAGAAATGCTGTGTTAGAAGATAAGTTGATTGACCTAGAGAAAACTAAGCTACATTGTATATCTGTTGAAAATGAACTAGCTGAATCTGTTAAGAAAGTAGAAATACTTTCTAATCAATTAGAGAGAGAGCAAGAGGTGATTAAAGCCTGGAAGACATCTAGGGATGTTAGTGCTCAAATTGCCAAGGTCCAAGGAATTGAATCATTCTGTGAGACTGCCTGGAATAAAAACAAAAAGAAACTGGAATTAATTGATGGGCTGTCAACGGATGTGGAATCAACGGATGATGAAAGTTATCCGTTGAAGGAAGAAAAGGAGCATCCGTTGAAGGTTCCTCAATTAAAACATGCAGATGTTTCTAAAAGTGAAAATCTAAGGAAACTCAACAAAAAGTTTGGTTCAACTTCCAAGAACTTTGTCAAAGAAGAAGCAAGCACATCCAAAGATTTCAGTAAGGTGAATATAGGACACATGACCTTAGAACAGTTAAAGAATAGGCTCAAAGTGGTTGAGGATAAAAAGGAAACTAAAAGGAAATCTAATAGAAATGGGAAGGTAGGGGTTAACAAACATAACAATTACACACCTGATAAGTATGCTCCTAGAAAAAGCTGTGTGCATTGTAGTAGTGTTAATCATCTATCTGCTAATTGCAAATCTATTAAGAAAACTCCCATTCCTGTACCCTCTTCCATGCCTAATATGTCTGCATCACCTCTGCATGCTATGCCTGTTATGTCTCAACAGAATCCTTATACACATTTTGCAAACATGCCATATTTTAATAATCCTTATCTTGCTGCATTTGGTATGCCTCAAATGCCATACAATATGCCAATATGGAATAACATGCTTGCACAATCCATGCCTTATCAAATTCCAAATGTGCTAAATGATTTTGTGACTAACCCTACACCTCAACCAACTACATCTAAGATCAAGGTTGACTCAAAGTTACCTAAGTCTAAAGATGCAGAAGGAATGAAGTCTAGGAGAAAGGCTAACAAGAATGGACCCAAGGAAACTTGGGTACCAAAATCAACTTGATTGATTTTATGGTGTGCAGGAAAAAGAAGAAATCTATGGTACTTGGACAGTGGCTGTTCAAGACACATGACAGGAGATTTCTCCCTGCTCACAGAGTTTAAGGAGAGAGCTGGCCCTAGCATAACCTTTGGAGATGACAGCAAAGGGTTTACTATGGGATATGGCTTGATTTCAACAAGGAATGTCATAATTGATGAAGTTGCATTAGTTGATGGTCTCAAGCACAACTTACTGAGCATCAGTCAACTATGTGATAGAGGGAATACAATTTCCTTCAATTCAGAAGCCTGTGTTGTCACCAGTAAGAAAGACAACAAAGTGGTTCTAACTGGAGTTAGAAAAGGAAATGTGTACTTAGCTGACTTCAACTCTACAGATGCAGAATCTATTACTTGTCTCTTCAGCAAAGCAAGTTCAGTTGAAAGTTGGTTATGGCACAAGAAGCTATCCCATTTGAATTTCAAGACAATGAATGACCTAGTCAAAAAGGACTTAGTTAGAGGAATTCCTCTTGTTGAATTCTCAAGGGATGGTTTGTGTGATGCTTGTCAGAAAGGCAAACAAAGGAAAGCATCATTCAAAAAGAAGCTTGAAACAACAATTGATGAACCATTACAGCTGCTACATATGGATTTGTTTGGACCAGTCAATGTATTGTCAATTGCAAGAAAAAGATATTGCTTGGTGATTGTAGATGATTTCTCAAAGTTTTCATGGGTCTATTTTCTTGGATCAAAGGATGAAGCAAGTGAAATCATTATCAATCACATCAGGCAAGTCAATAATCATCCTGACTTGAAGGTTAGGAATATCAGGAGTGACAATGGAACTGAGTTCAAGAATTTGACAATGAGGCTGTTCTGTGAAGAAAATGGAATCATGCATGAGTTCTCAGCTCCAAGAACACCTCAGCAAAATGGGGTAGTTGAAAGAAAGAACAGATCTTTAATTGAGGCTGCCAGAACAATGCTTGAAGAATCAAAGTTACCAACATATTTCTGGGCTGAAGCTGTTAATTGTGCCTGCTACACTCAGAATATTTCTTTGATCAATCAAGCTAAAGGCATGACTCCTTATCAGTTGTTCAAGAGAAGAAAACCAACTCTAAACTTTCTTCATGTCTTTGGATGTAAATGCTTTATACTGAGAAATCAATCTGACCAAAAAGGGAAGTTTGATGTAAAGGCTGATGAAGGGATATTTGTTGGTTACTCAGCTGGAAAATCTTATAGGGTCTACAATCTAAGAACCAACATTGTTATGGAATCTGTGCATGTTGTGTTTGATGATAAAAAGATTGATGGACTAACAGATGAGGGACACCATGAAAGACTCAAATTTGACAACATTGAGATATATTGTGATGATAGTGAAGAGGAGATTGATGGAAATGACACTTCAAAAGGGATTCAAGATATGCCCTTGGATAATGCACAAAATACTGCATCTGTTGAAAGTCAGAATTCTGCATCCGTTGATAGAGGCAATGCAGTATCCGTTGAAAGACATAGTGCATCATCCGTTGAAGTACATAATGAAGCATCCGTTGATCATAGTTCATCAACGGATAATCGATTTACATCATCAGTTGATAGAACTCCAAGTTCCCTGTAAAGGACCAACAACTCAGGGGGAGTTTCAACTGATCAACACTCTGTCTCACATCACGACAATATTGAGGCCACCTCATCTAGAGCACATCTTCCACCTCAAAGGAAATGGACCAAGAATCATCCCTTTGAACTGATCATTGGTGATGCATCATCTAAAGTGCAAACAAGAAAAGCTACTCAAAATGAATGTCTGTATAGTAGTTTTCTATCTCAGGAGAAACCTAAGAAAGTGGAAGAAGCCTTAATGGATCCAGATTGGATATTAGCTATGCAGGAAGAGCTGAACCAATTTGAGAGAAACAAAGTTTGGAAGCTGGTACCCAAGCCAAAGAACAAGAGTTCCATTGACACAAAATGGGTATTCAGAAACAAGATGGATGAAAATGGCATTGTCATAAGGAATAAAGCCAGATTGGTTGCTAAAGGCTATTCTCAACAAGAGGGAATAGATTTTGATGAAACATCTGCTCCAGTTGCAAGACTTGAAGCCATCAGAATCTTTCTAGCCTATGCAGCTAATGCCAATTTCAAAGTCTATCAGATGGATGTCAAGAGTGCTTTTCTAAATGGGGAATTGGAGGAAGAAGTTTATGTAAGCCAACCTCCAGGTTTTGAAGATCAAAATTTTCCAGACCATGTGTATTATCTGTTGAAAGCACTCTATGGACTAAAGCAAGCACCTAGAGCCTGGTATGAGACTTTGTCAAAGTTCCTTCTAGATAATCATTTCACAAGAGGTACTGTTGACAAAACTCTCTTCTTTAGAAATGTTAATGGCTCTAAGATACTTGTACAAATTTATGTAGATGATATTATATTTGGATCTACAGATGATAAGCTTTGTAAAAAGTTTGCTAAATTAATGCAAAGTAAATATGAAATGAGCATGATGGGAGAGCTAACTTACTTTCTTGGGTTACAAGTTAAACAAGTTAGTGGTGGAATTTTCATTAGTCAAACTAAATATATTTATGATCTTTTAAAGAAGTTTGACTTAATGGATTGTTCACCTGCAAAAACTCCCATGGCCACTGCCACTAAGCTTGAATTAAACAAGGCTGAAAAGTCTGTGGATATTACAAGTTATAGAGGCATGGTTGGCTCACTTTTATATTTAACTGCTAGTAGACCTGATATAATGTTTTCTACATGTCTCTGTGCTAGATTTCAAGCTGACCCTAAAGAATCTCACTTAGTGGCTATTAAAAGAATTTTCAGATATCTCAAGGGGACTCCAAATCTAGGAATTTGGTACCCTAGAGAGTCTGGTTTTGATCTAATTGGCTACTCAGATGCAGATTATGCAGGTTGCAAAATAGACAGGAAAAGCACAACAGGCACCTGTCAATTTCTAGGGAACAAACTTGTATCATGGTTCAGCAAGAAGCAGAATTCTGTTTCCACATCAACAGCTGAAGCTGAGTACATTGCAGCTGGTAGTTGCTGTGCACAAATACTATGGATGAGGAACCAGTTATTTGACTATGGTATGACTGTTAACAAAATTCCAATATTTTGTGACAACACAAGTGCCATTGCCATTACTGAAAATCCAGTGCAGCACTCAAGAACCAAGCACATTGATATCAAGTACCACTTCATTAGGGAACATGTGATGAAAGGTACAGTGGAACTTCATTTTGTTCCAAGTGAACAACAAATTGCAGACATATTTACCAAGCCACTTGATGAATCAACATTCACAAGATTGGTAAGTGAGCTAGGTATGCTTAATTACTCTTAAAATTCATGTCCTTATTGCAATTTGAATTGAAGCCTGAAATGTATTAGCTGCTAGAACAAATTTGGTTTTTAACACAGATTATTCCATCAACGGATATTCCCTATTCGTTGAAAGTCAAAATTGTTCTGTCAACGGATGTTCATTATCCGTTGAAAGACATATACATTTCTGGAAATTTTTTATCCGTCAACGGATAAAACTGAAGTGCTCTTCAATGGATGACAGTTTACTTTATCCGTTGAAATATCACATCAGTCGATTCAGGTGTTTCACAGCCGTTGATTCTATTGTCTTAACCGTTGATACTCATACATACAGCTGTATGTATTTGTTTTAAAGGTAGTTTTTAGAATACTTACAGTTTATTCTTAAACGGCTGAAATTCACTTACATATATTTATTGTTTAATCTTATATTTATGCTTTTTAATTTGAGAAAGTATATAAGCCCTTCTGATTTTTCATTTTTACTTTACGCTTTCTTGAAATTTCAAAGCTTTTACCATTTTCTCTCTGCAAAACCTTCAAGTTATTCTCTGCAAATTCTACTCACATCAATGGCACCAGTAGTAAAGATTATGTCTCAATCCGGATTCATCTATGAGAAGAACAATTTCATAGCTTTGGTAGAAAAGAATGAAGCCCACTCCGATTATCACAAAATGATGGACTTCATCAAAAACTGTAAACTTAGCTATGCAATGCTGGAAGCCCCAACGATTTACTGTGAAGTAGTTGAGGAGATTTGGACAACTGCTGAGTTCAACTCAATAGATATGACTATCTCCTTCACCCTCAAAGGTAAAAATCACTATGTTAACTGTGATGATTTACTAGCATGTTTTAAATTACCTGAGAACAATGCCATGACACCACACACTGATAATGATGTATCCAGCATGTTAGATTCCATAGGTTATTCTCTTAACTCTGCTAGTTTAGGGAGTATTAAAAGAAAAGGCCTTAGGAAAGAATGGAGTTTTCTTGGGGATGCCTTTATCAAGGTTTTCTCTGGGAAAATTAGCAATTTTGATGCCATAACTTCATCTCTTGTTAATATGCTCTATATGCTTGTTTTTGATAGGTATTTTAATTTTAGCAACTATGTTATGCTAGAATTGGGTACTAGATTAGGTAACAAAGCTAATAGATCTAATAACATCTATTATGCTAGATTCTTTATGTTATTGGCTAACCATGTTGCTGAAGGTTTGGTCATAACCAATGAGAATAATAAACTCAAGTGCTGGGCACAAGAGAAAAGAGTTCTTGCAGATTTATTGAGAATGGATCTCAACAGCAGTGTGCCATTGGTATATTTACCAATCATAAATGCACCTCAGGTAAGTGAGATAATTGCTTCTACAACTCCTACTTCTTCCAACCCCTCTATTTCTTTATCTTCTAGTGTGGCCATGGAATCTGTGACAATGCCCCAACGGATTCCTACCAAGGTCACCAAACCTAAACTTTCAAAATCAAAGACAAAGAAAACTACCTCTGTTGTTTCTCAAAAGACAACAGTTGTAACATCTACCATTAACCCTGAGGGGAGTGAACAGGGTGTGAGTGGTGAGGGGAGGGGTGAACATCAAAGAAACCCCCAGGATAAGGAAGGAGAGATAAGTGCTTCCCAAGCTAGCCAAGCCACAGTTCCTCAAAAAGCTGTGGTGGTTGAAAGGGTTACTAGCATATCCCTAGCTGCATCCTCCCAAAAGGATGTAACTATTGAAAATAGTTCCCAACCAGGAACACAGAACAAACGAGGGAGGGACAATAAAGCCAAACACTCACCAACAAAAGCCTTTATTAGAAGAAAGAGAGCCAGAACCCAATCTTCTACACAGGGTGCACACACTGCACAGATACATCCATCTGTATCTATGCCTTCTCAAACTCAGCTTGATGTGGCTCCAACAAATGTGGAGTCACAGCCCCATTCTCTCACAATTAACACACATCAATTACCACACACTTCATCACCATCTCTAGATGTGGATATGTTATTCCCATCAATTCCTGATTCTCCCTCTTTACAACTCAGGGAGGAGCCCCACTCAAATACAGGTGATCATCATCTTTTAGATGATTTGTTGGATCACCCGCAAATTCTTTCAGATGTAATTGAAGGATCTGTGTCACCAAAACTCATATCAATCTACACAGATTCAACAGTTATATCACTTTCAATTTCTACTTCTTTTCCTTCTTCAACGGATATCACTCATCCGTTGACAAGTGGTTGTTCTTCAACGGATAAGCTTAACAGCAGTTATCCGTTGATACCATCAGTTTCACCTTCAACGGCTATTCTGCATCCGTTGATAGTCTCTACACACACAACTGAAACAATTCCAAGTATAGAAGACTTGATTACTGTACAATCACTTCTAGGACTGAGGGAAGGGAGTGACAATTTGAGTGAGAGGCTGGGTTGCTCCCAGGCAAAAGGAGAGATTGAGAGCTCAAATATGCATGCTATTTCTTCCAGCATGGCAAAAGTAAGTGAGAGGAGTACCACTATAGTAGGTGAAGGTGAGGGAGTGAGTTGTGTGAGCCAGGGGGAACCCCTGATGCAAGAACATAGAGAAAATGAGAGAAAGGCAGGTACAACAGATATAAGGATGGATCCAGCCATTGTTAGTGAGTCAATGATTGTGAATGATGCTGAAAAGGAAAGACAATTTCAGCAACATTACAAAGCTGTAATTGATAACATTTCCTTGGATGCTGACACTTTTACTCATCCTGTTTCAGCCTATCAACTATTGGCTGCACAGGGCAATGTGGAGGCAGAAAAGACACTACATCTAGTACATACAACAGCATCTCTTCAAAGGGACAAAGCTGCTATTAACAAGATGCCTTCAAAAGCTGGTGAGTCATCTGAAGAATTTGGAGTAAATTCTGATGATGATGACTTTGTTTCTTCTGATGGAAGCATGAACATTAGGGGGAGATGAAGGCCCTAGTTCTATTCCAAATCTACCTGAATGGGCCTTAACAAAGGAGTATATAACAGGGCAATTCAATGTCTCCTTAGTCAAACAAATCAGTACTATCCAACAGGCCATTCAGAAAACTTCTCATGCAGGTACAAAGGCTATCCTTACAGCTCACTTGGACTCACTGCATCTCATGAAGTTGCAGCAAGTAAGACAGAATCTGAGTGTGGATGAACTCAGAAAGGATATTGCTGACTTGAAATCCTACAATTCTGAAAAATTGGATTCAGTCATGCCCTATGGTACAATGCAGGACATTTTGTTGAGATTGAAAAAGGAATCACATACTGAAAAGAGGATGGCCAAATTGGAAGACAGAGTTCAAGTTATTGAAGATTCTGTGGCCACCATTCTTCACAACCAACAATCTCAAATAAATCTACTTATGCAGCTGGCAAAAGCACAGGGCTTGACCCCTCTCTTTGATGATAACAAAAAGGGGGAGAGTAAAAGGGAAGGGGAAGGAGAGCCATCTACAAAAATCCAAATATCTAAAGTGCTAGTTCCTGCCATCACTACTTCTCCAATCATTCAAATCAAAGGAAAGCCTGATGGAATTGATTTAATCCAGCTAGCAGCAGCTGAAATTCAAGTGAAAGAGCAAAGGAGGAGAATTGATGAAAGGATGCAACAGTTGTTTGGCTCTACACAAGATAAATCAATATCTGTGAAACATAGCACAAAGGTTGAACCAATCAATATGGATCACAAGCCAGAAAGGAGAAATAAGGTTGGAGAGACTTCTTTCAAGAATCTAAAACCTATGGTTCTCAAGCCCAACACTAGATCCAGCAAGGACTCCACAAAGAACCCTCTAGACTTTGCTCAGATGAAAGAAGTGGACTTTCCTCTTCCAAAGCCTGATGAAGACAAAGTTTTGGGTGCTAGCATCATAAAACACAAGGAGACCATGGATGAGGCAGTAAGGAGAAACATGGCTATTATCTTTAGAGAGGGAAAGAGCATATGTGTGATGCAAGGACATCCCAAATTCTCAATATCCAAGAGGGAAGAAATCAAAAGGTTAAAGAAAGAAGCTGAAAAACTCAAGGCTGACAAAAGAGCACAAGCAAAGCTTGAACAAAAGCTAAAGTCAAGTCTAGTTGAAAATGAGAAAGGAATTGAAGTCAGGGGTGAAGACAAGATTCCAAACTTAGATGAGGTTTTTGGGAGTATATTTGGTGAAAGTATGGAGGAAAAAGAGGAATGGCAGAAGGGAAACAGAAGAAAGGCCAAGGCACATAGAAGGAGTGAAGACAACACTGAAGAAACTAAATCTCTACCTTCCATACCTGAACCCTTTATTGTTGATCCCACTATAAACATCCATGGTGAACCAATCATCCCAAAAGAGGAACCTATTGATTGGGACACCATCAATTTGCCTACCTTTTTAACCACTCTTCCACTACCAAAGAAACAGAAAAGAAAATCCAAATCTACACCTCCCCTAAACTCTAAGAAATTCACTCAAAAACATAAACCTAACCCTAAGCCACCCATTTCTAAAGATGATTATGTTCACATCTGTGACATAAAAGAAATTTCAGACATTGAACTCTATCTGGATGAGCTGGAGGATGTAAGGGGAATTACTGCCTACAGACAGCTACCAGAGAGATTGGTGTTCAGATACAAAGGAGCTGGGGAAAGAACATGGCCTCTCTACAGGATTCTGAATGAAGGCTACTCTACCTTGATCAGAGTCTTTTCAGCCATACAAAAGGATTCTGGCTTTACCAGAACTGTCAAGACTGAAATTCTCAACAAGATTGCCAACATAAGGAAAACTTGGAGGGAGCCCAATGCTTTGCCCAGAACCTTACTCATTCAAGAAAGGGGAACTACAATTCACAAATCACCTCATTGGTTGATGGAATTCAGAGATGATAAAGGAGTCAGAAGATTTTTCAGACTTGAAGACCAACTCAAGATTGCCAGCAATGAAACTCTCAAAGAAATGCAATCTAAGTTGGATATCAGTGATGAAGATGAATCTGAATTCTTCAGACAACTCCAACTCCAAATTGAGAAAAATGACAAAGGGCTAGGAAAGAAAACCAGGGAACAAAGAAGAAAAAGATGATTTGCTCAGGCTAGAGGAGCACCCTTGGAAATACTGTAAATCTTCAATTACCTTCTAGTACATACACTTTTGCAGCATTTTTAAATTTCTACTTAGTTTCAGTTCATATATTTGTTAAGTGTTTTGTTATCATCAAGTTAACCTTGAATTTATGTCTACAACTCTTATAGACATAAATAGGGGGAGATTGTTAGGAATATATGTGCATTAGTTTGATGATATGTTTAACAAAACACTTAAGTAGAAATCTAGTATTTGTAGCCTCAACGGATAAGACCACTTTGGCTATCCGTTGATGGTGTAGCTTTACTTAGAAATAAGTCTAGTGTTGTAGCACATTTCAGTCTCTGGATTTGAGATATAATTCTTAAATGTTGAGGGAAATTATAAGTCATGTTGACTACTAGAGGATATGCAGATAGGAAGGCCAATTGTAAATATTTTATGCCTTGTAATTTTGTATAAATGAAATGGTGTCAACGGATAACTTAAAGACCTTCAACGGATGAGAAACAAAGCTTCAACGGATGTCTCTAAAGCTTCAACGGATAACATCCTTCAACGGATGAGTGCATCAACGGAAAGAGCTTCAACTGCTAACACATCAACGGATAAAGCCATCAACGGATGAAGGCTTCAACGGATGTTCTGTTAAATAGCAGTTGACAAGTGGTAGTTGTACCTACAAACAGAGGCACATGGGTTGACAGAGACAACTGAGATGTGGTAGCCTAATTCAGGAACATCAGAAAAAGCAGCCGTTCTACTCTAGTATAAAGAGGCAATAGTCAACAATACACTGGAGTAAAATGGAGAAGAAACAAGTGGAGAACTTATTTTATTATTGTACTTTTTATCTTTGTCTTCACTTGTAAACTTGGTAATATATAAACCAAGTAGCAGCTAGTAATTAGATATGAATTTTTCCAGAACTGTTTAGAAAAATCTTGAGAGAAAAATTATCTAGTTTGTACTAGGATGCAGCTGTGATCAACTTCTTGAATCACAAATTTTCTGAAATACCATCTCTGGTGGAACAACAATCCACCAGAAAAGTTTTTAAGGTCTGTTGTGTTCTTTACAATAGTGTTTGAATATATATCTGTCTGTATTAGCTTAAAGCAATTCATACACTTGTTTATCTTAAACACATAGCCTTTGAAACTGCTCAAAAACTTGAAAAAGTTTTGAGATTTACATTCAACCCCCCTTCTGTAAATCTCATTGTTAGTTCATTAGAAATAACAAATTTACAGAATCAGAATTTAATTCTTCATTTTCAAATCTCAGCTGATCATGATCATTGAAATCTTCAAGTCCAGTAATTTTCTTATCATCAAAAGATACATTGATAGATTCCATGACAACCCTTGTTCTTAAATTGTAGACTCTGAAGGCTTTTGTGGAAAGTGGATATCCAACAAAAATTCCTTCATCAGCTTTTAGATCAAATTTTGACAGCTGTTCAGGATGAGTCTTAAGAACAAAACACTTACATCCAAATACATGAAAGTATTTCAGATTTGGCTTCTTTTTCTTCACCATCTCATATGGTGTTTTTCTATGCTTGTTTATAAGTGTATCATTCTGTGTAAAACAAGATTTTTTTACAAGCTCATTTATGTTGTTGAAGTTTAAATGAGAGAGTCTTTTGTGCCAATTCCAGCTTTCTTCAATTGATGCTCTACTCAATAGACAGATTGCAGAACCATCAGAACTTGTTGAAAGTCTGGCTTCATAAATGTTACCATGCCTGTAACCTTTCAGAACCACTTTACCTTTAGAATTGCTTACAACTTCACAGTGTTCTTCAAATAAATCCATATGATAATCTCTGTCACAGATTTGACTCACACTTAGCAGATTATGTTTGAGTCCAGAGACAAGAGCTACTGTTTAAATGATGACATTCCCAAGTTTAATATTGCCATATCCCAGAGTTTTTCCCATGTTGCCATCTCCATAAAAAACTTCTGGGCCATCTTTCTCCACAAAGTCTGAGAGCAGGGCTTTATTTCCAGTCATACGTCCTGAACATCCACTATCCAGTACTAGGATGTTTTTCCTGTTACCCTGCAATCACAAAGACCACTAATGGTTAGTTTTAAGGACCCGGACTTATTTGGATCATTTGGCCTTTTTAAGTTTGTTAGCATTTGCAGCGGATTTAATATCAGAGTTTATGCTAACATGTTGTTTATCAGAACTTATATCAGACTTTGCATCAGACTTTACACTAGAAGGAATTAAAGCAACTTTCTTCAAATAAGGTTTTATTTGATAATAATCATAGTACAAACTATGATATTCCTTACAAGTATAAATGGAATTCCATAAACTACCATAATGAAAACAAGGATTTTGTGGCTTAAACCTAACAGACTGACTCTTAACTCCTGACTTATGAGGTAAAGAGTTTATATTCTTATTCTTCCTGCAAAAAGAAGCAAGATGGTTAGAGTTTCCACAATTATAACATTTCTTTCTAGGAGTATTAGGAACATGCATATAATTATTGCTTTTATTCACACCTTCCTTTCCATTCCTATTTTTCCTAGCCGCCTTTACCTTGTTGACATTCCTTATTTCTTTCAGCTTATACTTAAGCTGCTTCTTAGTCATTAAGCCTATGTTAACTTCTGCTATAGACTCTTTCATCTTTTCAAAATCAGACTTTACAATTTTAGCTACAAACTTAACAGGATTTACCTTTGGCTTAGAAGTCTGTTTAACAACAATAGGCTCAATTTGTTCAGTTCCTTTTTCACTTTTATCATCTCCATAACCTAAGCCCTCTTTCCAGTTTCCACTACTTAATTAATTTTGAGTTGTTCAGTCAGAGTTAGTCCAAGTCATGATAATCTCTCTTTCTTTCTCTAACTCAGTTTTTAGAGATTGATTCAATTTTAGCAATTCATCTCTAACATAAAAAGCCTCATCTCTTTCTTCCTGAGTTTGATGAAACATAACTAACTCTTTTTCCAAATAGTCATTCCTTTTCTTATAGGCAAGATTTTCAGAAGTTAATCTTTCACATAATAAAGTTTGATCTATGTAGCTAATAAACATGGTTTTAAGATATAATCTCAACTCAGTAATATCATCAGTATGAAAAGCATAAGTTGTTTGAGGTACCTTCAATTCAGCAGTTTCAGGGCTGCCATCAGTATTTTCCATTAAAGCATAATTCACCTCATCTTCAGAATCTGAAGAGTCTGTCCAGTTTTTCTTCTTTGTGACAAGTACCTTGCCTTTGTCACTATTTCCTTTCTTGCAGTCAGGAGATATGTGGCCTCTTTCACCACAATTATAGCATTTGATATTTGAGTTTTCTCCTCTGTCAGACTTTGCACTTTTTCCTTCATCCTTTCTGAACCCTCTCTTATCAGAATTTCCACCTTTCTTGGAAAACTTCTTTCCCCTTCTGAATTTCCTGTAGGCTATCTTTGTGATACCCTTCACCATAAGAGCACACAATTGCATCATCTCTTCATCAGCATCTATTTCAGGTAAACTTTCAGTTTCTGAATCATCATCATCAGAATTTGATGATTCTGAATCAGACTTTATGATGAGAGCCTTTCCCTTGCCTTTCTTTGAGACAGCCACCTTGGGGGATTCCTCCTCAGCTTTAAGAGCAATTGTTCTTGACTTTCTCCCATGTCTCTTGCTCCTTTGATCCATCTCAAGTTCATAAGTCTTGAGCATACCATAAATTTCATCAAGAGTGGTTTCATCAAGAGCATAGTTGTCTCTTATAGTAGTAGACTTCAAATCCCAACTTTCAGGATTAGCTAAGAGGAATTTTAGATTTGAATCTTCAAGATCATATTCCTTGTCCACCAGTGACAAATCATTCAAGAGTTTGACAAACCTGTCATATAAGTCAGTTAATGACTCGTCAGCTTTTGAGTCAAAGTGCTCATACTCTTGAGTGAGTATAGTCCTCCTGTTCTTCTTGATTGCATCAGTTCCCTGGCATCTTATCTCCAAAGCATCCCATATCTCCTTTGCAGTCTTGCAATGAATTACCATGTTTGACATGACATTATCAATGGCACTATGCAGCAAATGCCTTACCTTTGCATCCTTGGCAATGGATGAGATATCTTCAGCTGTATACTCAATTTTCTCCTTTGGTATGGTCTTTGCTGGCTGATCTGTAACTACAACAGAGAGCTTGGTTGGCTTATATGGTCCTTCATTAATTTTGTCAAGGTATTATGGATCTGTAACTTCCAGAAATATAGCCATCTTCACTTTCCATATGGGATACTCAGAAGGTCTCAGTATGGGAACCCTAATAGTCTCATATCGACTGTGGATTTGAGTGTTTTTAGTTTCTTCAGTTTTGGTGGGCTTGGTTGGAGTTTTTGCTTCTTCAGACATGATTGTTTAGATCTTTACTGTATGTGTTTTAACAGATAAGCTCTGATACCAATTGTTAGGTCACACAACACTGTAGAAGGGGGTTGAATACAGTGTTTAATACAATCAAATCGATTTCGAACACAAGTAACAGTAAACAGATATATTCAATATAATAAACTCTGTTACAATGAAACTGTTCTCTCTCAGTGATGAACAAATATCACTAAGAGCTGTTAGGTTACAATGTATGATCTTCTCGATAATGATAACACATATAGTGTAAACCTATGTCTGTGTTTATATAGTACACAGTTACAAGATAACTTCTAATTGATATGGAATATAATTCTATCTCCTAAAACATATCAATCAGATATCTTATACAAGTCTTCTTATCTTCTAACTCTTTCCATGCATATCTTCTTTTGTCTTAGTCTCGATCTTCTATCCTGTAAATCAGCTTCCTTCCTTAACTGTAAGTCCTCCCGTACTTAAGTTCTGATATGACCTTTAAGTTCTGATATCTATCTTCTGACTTTCAGTAAGTACTGATTCCAGTAAGTACTGATATTTCCTGTTTGTTAAGATCTGAAAACTAAACATGAAACATATTAGACATGACATCTCAAATATATCTAATAATATATATATATATATATACGTTATACAATAATACAAGGTAACTGATAGTTACTTACAAAACACGTAGGCAAAACAAATAATAAAGAGTAACAAAAAGTTACTTGCCTCATTACGCAAATAGATAATTCACATTAGAACACATATTCGATTAATGGTAACTCATCAAACAAGAAACATCTAAAATCTTGAATATTTCCACGATTCCAATTCTGCCCAGATCCTTATTTACCACTTTTGACCCTCTAAATAATATTTTCTTGGAAAACATGAATCACGAAAGTTGAAGAGAACGAAAATATTGTTCCGAAAAGTCCAGAATCATCGTATTCTAACTTACGATGATTTTATTACGAATTTTACAAAACTGTTGATTTTTGTGTAAAAAAGCCCTACGAATTTTGATAATTAAAACGAGGAAGACAAATATGATGTATTTATAATGATACAAAACTTTATTTCTTAACCTACAAGTTATTCATATTAAATTTTGATCCAAATTTTAGACTAATTATTCTAATTTAATTTTAAATCTCAATCTTCATCTAATTTTAATCCTTTTTATTCAATTATTCTATTACTAATCTAATTTTAAAAATTACGGGATATTACATATTACCCTTCTTAAAATAAAATTTGGTCCCCATATTTACAACAATTCTATGTGTCTACGCTCGATAATCTCCTATAGGTCAAACTTAAACTAGGGTCCTAGAGAATGTACTAGTCTCGTACCTAATACACTCCGAAGAACAGGCAGCTCTTGATACCAACTGAAACAGCCCGTAATTATGGACTATTAGTTCTAAATTAAAACTAATACAAAATAAATTTACCAATATGAAATTCTATTACAAAGGTGACTATTACAAAAGCGCAGTTAACGGAAGTCCAAAATTAATTTACTCCAAAACTAAGTCCTCGAACTCCAATGCTATTCAACTCGAACTCTTAGATAAAACCTAAAATATTAAAAAAATGAGCTGCGAAGTCGAGCATGCAACTACTGTTTCACGGCTCAAAATAATATTTTATATATTTTTCAAAAATACAATTTGGACATATAACACGTAACATCCATCACTTAGGATTGCACAAATATGCGATAACAAAGATCACACAATATATTTTCGATGACAAGAATCAAAACGAATCACACAATATATTCTATAATCCACATCATCACACTTCTTAATCAATCAATAAATCTTAATAACAAATTCTTATATTTAGTCCCACAGTCCTAAATCACACCTTATGCCACATTTTGTCAGTGACCGACATCTTATACTTTATGTCACACTTCCCAAGTGACCGGGTTCTTATTCTTACTCGATGGGGGGCTAGTTTACAACCCTCGTCAAGTGAAACCGAAGTTTGACAAGGTATCGATGTGTTTCTAAATGTGCGCAAACTAGTTCTATATTTTATGTATCACACTACCTAATGATCGGGTTCTAATTCTTATACTGTACATGACTAAGACTGAGGATTTCTTTGAATTTGTTTCTTATCAATCACATATCGATTTCAAACTTAAAATAATCTAAACAAATATTCGAGCACATGAATCAAATAATATAAGATATGTACTACTTAAAAAATACGAACATGTAAGCAAACAATATATACGAAACAACGAAAAGTTACTTACAGAACACGTAGGCAAATAATACAGAGCAAACGGAAAGTTACTTACATAACACGTAACCAAATAAGTAATACGAAACAATGAGTAGTTACTTACAAAACATGTAGGCAAACAAATAGTTACTTGCAAAATACATAACAAAACATATAATACGGAGTAACGAATAGTTACTCACTAAATAATTAAGAACATGTAAGCAGACAATATATATATATACGTTATATAATAATACAAGGCAACATATATTTAATTACAAAAAATGTAGGCAAAACAAATAATATAGAGCAACGAAAAGTTACTTGCCTCAATTACGCAAATAGATAATTCACATCAGAACACATATTCGATCAATGTTAACTCATCAAACATGAAACATCTAAAATCTTGAATATTTCCACGATTTCAATTCTGCCCATATCCTTATTTGCCACTTTTGACCCTCTAAACAATGTTTTTTTCGAAAACACGAATCATGAAAGTTGAAGAGAACGGAAATATCTTTTCAAAAAGTCCAGAATCATCGAATTCCGACGTACGATGAATTTTCTACGAATTTTATAAAACCGCTGATTTTTGTTTAAAATCAAGATTAATCAAGGTACTTGTTAAGATCCAAATTAAATCCTTTTTACCTTTGATTTTAGTTTTATGATATCTTGTTGAATTATGTTTCATATATCTATGTAGACTATAAAGCATAAATTATACAAAATCTTGAAATTGCGATGATTCTTTTGACAGTTGATCAAATGGAAAATCCCATACCTGCTGGTTCTTCAGAGGAAACATTGAAGAGTAAATCTAATAACATAGGATGGGAATATGGTGATTTAGTGGATCCAGGAGGTAAATCACAGAAGGTGAAATGTCGATTGTGTAAGAGAGTGCTTACTAGAGGTATTTTTCGCCTAAAGCAGCATATAGCTCGAATCAAAGGTAATGTCGTATCTTGTGACAAATCTACTCCAATAGACCAAGTTAAGTGTAAACAAGCGTTGGAGGATGTAAAAAATATGAAAGAAAACAAAATAAAGGCCCTCGAAGAAAGCAGGGCAGAGATTAATATCACTGAAAACAGCAATGCGGTCCATGATTGTTTAGAGATCGACAGTGTCAGCAAGCAACCCCGCAAACTTGGTCCAATTGATCAATTCACAAGACCAATATCTTCATCTGAAAAAAAGAGGCAACAAAACATCAATGAAGCATTGTTCAAGAGCAGGTTTCATGAGGTACATACTTATTTGGCGCGTTGGGTGTATAAAGCTAGAATTCCCTTTAACTCGATTAACAATGATAGCTTTCGTAAATTTTGAAGCTGTTAGTCAGTTTGGTTCAGGATATATACCACCAACTCAATACCAGTTGAGAGAACCGTTGTTAAAGCAGGTTGTTGATGATACTAAAGCATCAATGAAAGAACAGGAGGATGAGTGGAAGAATTGTGGATGCTCAATTATGACTGATGCATGGTCAGATAGAAAACGGCGAAGTATAATGAATTTATGTGTTAACTGCAAAATTGGAACTAGCTTTCTCTCTTCTATTGAATGATTTTGAGAGGCACACATGGGTAAATATATATTTATATATATATATATGAATATGTGAACAAATGGATTGATATAGTTGGATGTAAAAATGTGATCCAGGTAGTGACTGATAATGCAAGTAATAATTTTGCTACTGCTAAACTCTTGAAAGTGAGCAGACCAAATATTTTTTGGACTTCATGTGTAGCCCATACGCTCAACCTTGTTCCGGAAGCCATAGGTATCTTAATAAATTAAATATTTACTTGTTTGATTTTATTTAATTACTTGTTAGTTTTTAATTGTTTCAATTTTATGCAGGTAAAATTCCGAGATTTAAGTTGGTGATCGACAAGGCAAAGTCTTTGACGGTATATATTTATGCACATCACAAAACTCTAGCATTGATGAGAAAATTTACCAAAAAAAGAGATATTATGAGGCCTGGGGTCACAAGATTTGCAAGTGTATTTCTTACTATGCAGAGCATGCTAGAAAAATAGGAAAACTTGAAATATATGTTCTTGTCCAGTGAGTGGAGTGGTTGCAAGTGGTCTACTCAGCCAAAGGGGATATGAACTTATTGTTGGATTTTTAACGCAGCGGGGGCATGGCAAAACACTTTTACACATACAAAATCCAAATAAAAGCATATAAATCGTGAATAAAAATTTGAGGGATCGAATCTAACCTTTTAAAATAATTCGGAGACAACGATCAGAGATCCTTAGCAGTTGCTCCTCAAGTGTGAAGCACTCCACCGGTATCCACCAAGAAAACGATGTTAAGGAGGAGGAAGGAGGTGGAGAGAATTGGGTTTTCCAAACTTTTTGGGTTTTCGGGTTCTTTGTGGGTTATAATAAAATAGAGTCTATAATAGTGTATATATAGGCAAAATTTTCAGCTGAAATTTTCTCATAAATATTATTATTATTATCCCATTTATTATTCTCATTAATAATTAAAACACCTTTTAATCATTAATCCTTTTTCTAAACACTTTAGAAATAATTCTCTCTCTTGATTTAATTTCCAAAAATTAAATCCTTTAATTAATAATATTAAGAACTTTTCTTAATTAATTTATAATCAATTAAATCTCATTTAATCAATTATTAAATTTTCCAATTAATTATTTATTTCACAAATAAATAATTATTAGCCATTATTAATTAATTCCTCCACCATTAAATCATTCTCTTTTTATGGTGTGACCCTGTAGGTTCAATATTAAGCCGGTAGTAGAAATAAATAATAATAAAACTATTTCATCATTATTTATATAAATTCTCTAATTTATTAAATATGATTAATTAATTAATCATATTTATTCTACATCATGAGGGATACTTCTCAGCATATCGCGACTATCCGGATAATATGAATTCACTGCTTAGAATACCAAGAACCTATTCAGTGAATAGTTACCGTACAATAAACTCCTTCTACCCTACAATGTCCCGATTAAATACAAGGCATGGATCTCGTGTCAAGCCTATCTAATTCAATCACTTTGCTTACCATTTACTATGCGTAGTTCTATGCAAATTAGAAACTCCTTTCTAATTTCATTTACTCTGGCCAGAGATTCCTGAACTAGCATAAGTGGATCAGCCTTGAACATTCGCTTCCTTCACTGGAAGGGGTAGATCCTTTATTGATCATACACTATCTTCGTGTACAAATTCCTATACCCAGAAGAACCCTAATAATTGTCCCTGAAGACTAAGAACTAAACCAAAGCATAGTTCAGTATACACAAGATGACTATGATGACCTCAAGTCTAAGGATACTTGTACAACTATCACTATGTGAACAACTGCTGACACATGAGTGAACTCCATCAGTTGTTCAGTTGTGCGAGTCATGTTCAGTGAACTTATTCCATAATAAGCACCTACATACTAGCTATAGTGTCAACACACAAATGTCTATGAGAACAGACATCCTTCATAATAAAGCAAGCATAGTATGTACCGATCTTTGGGGATTATTAATTACCAGTTAGTAATCCTATGACCAGGAACTATTTAAGTTTAGAGTTATCATCTTTTTAGGTCTCACTATTATGATCTCATCATAATCCATAAAAAGCTTTACTCTAAACTATGGTATATCTTATTTAAACACTTAAATAGATAAAGCCCGTAATAAAATAAAACAAGTCTTTACTAATATCAATGAAATCAAAACAGATTACATCAAAGTTATTCCTAAATCCTAATACATGATTGGACTTAGGACATATTCCTTTCAATCTCCCACTTGTACTAAAGCCAATCACTCTGGTATCTAATACCCATCTTGTCTTTATGACGATCAAAGTGACTTTCATAAAGTAGCTTTGTGAGTGGGTCTGCTATGTTGTTATGTGTGTCAACTGTATTTCAATACAATACAAGAAATGTTACCGCGCTCCCACTAACCCTTTTGTAGACGCATGGTTCATCTACGTTTTTGATAAAATCAAACTCTTTGATTGTCTCATCAAAACGAATGTTCCATCTTTCGAGAAGCTTGCTTTAAACCACATATGGTTCGCAGCAGCTTACACACTAGGTTTTTATTTCCCTTGGAAAGAAAACCATCTGGCCATCTGCCAGATTTCATAGTCGTAGTAAGCAGCATTCGCAAGCAAAGTCTGAACTGATTTTAACAGGGCTACATGTAAAAGGTTTCATCAAAGTCAGTCCATTGCATTTGTTTGAATCCTTTTCCCAAAAGCCTGGCCTTAAGGTCTCCACCTGGCCATCTGCTCTAATCAATCTTTCGTATACCGTATACATAGATTCCATTCCGGATTTCATGGCACTATGCCATTTCTCTGAGTCAACACTACTCATAGCCACATTATAGGTCACAGGGTCGTCATCATCAATGATCGATAACTCATTATCATTCTCAATGACAAGGCCATATTACCTCTCAGGTTGGCGAGACACTCTCCCTGATCTATGAATGGGCTGTTCCACAAAAGGTTGTTTAGTCAGAACAGGTGTTTCCACTTGATCCGTAGTAGTTTGTGCTTCTTGAACTTCATCAAGTTCAATTTTGCTCCCACTGTTTCCTTCAAGGATAAACTCCTTTTCCAAGAAGGTAGCATGTCTGGAGACAAACACCCGATGATCGGTGTAAAAGTAATACCCTAAAGTCTCTTTAGGATATCCCACAAAACTACATCTTACGGATCGATATTCCAGCTTATCTGGGTCAACTTTCTTGACATAAGCTGGACATCCCCAAATCTTAACGTGTTTAAGACTCGGTTTCCTTTCTTTCCATATCTTATACGAAGTTTGATGAACAGATTTTAGAAGGCACCTTATTCAGTAAATATGCTGAGGTTTCCAATGCATAACCCCACAGGAATACTGGAAGATTTGCATAGCTCATCATGGACCGAACTATGTCTAACAAAGTTCGATTTCTCCTTTCAGATACTAATCTGGAGGAGTCCACTGGGAGACTATACCATTTACTTTGAGATAATCTAGAAACACTCCATTAAAGTATTCACCACCTCGATCTGATCGAAGAGTTATAATACTATGTTTGGTTGTTTCTCCACTTCATACTTATATTCTTTGAACTTTTCAAAGGCCTCAGACTTGTGTTTCATCAAACACATATCTGAATCCAGATCTATCATCTATGAATGTAATGAAGTATGAAAATCCACCCATGGCTTGCGTAGACATTGGTCCACATACAACTGTGTGTACCATTCCTAGCAAATCTGCAGCCCTCTCTCCATGTCCACTAAATGGAGACTGCAGTGCCACTATAAAGTGAGATTTTCATCATCCCTTTTATTTTATTAGTTTGTTCAATCTGAAGTAAATTATGTCACATATATACAGACCATTATTTAAAGTACCACATCCATAAAGAATATTATCTCTAAGAATAGAACATTCATTATTTTCAATAATAAATGAAAAATCCACCCAAGTCTAACATGGGAATAATATTCCTCACAATCGAGGGAAAAAAATAACAATTATTTAAAACAATAGTCTTGCCCGTAGGCATATGTAAATGAAATGATTCTACATCTTCAGCAGCAACTCTTGCTCCATTTCCATCAGTAGAATCACCTCCTCTTTCTCAAGAGTCCTACTTCTCCTTGGTCCCTGCAACGAATTGCAGATGTCAGAACCATAGGCGGTATCTAATACCCAAGTAGAAATTTGGCTTAATGACATATTCACTTCTATCATGAACATACCTGAATCAGAAACGGTAGTCTCACTACCCTTCTTCTTCTTCAATTCTGCAAGGTAAACCTTGCAGTTCCTCTTCCAGTGCCCCACCTTGTTATAGTGAAAGCAAACAACTTTGCTCTTGGGGTCTTCAGCTTTTGGTGGAACCGGCGTTTTCTCACCTACTTTCTTCTTCTTGGAAGAGTTCCTCTTCCTTTTCTTAGGATTGGAACCTTCACCAATTAGAAGAACAGAACTCTTCTTAGGGGGAAAATTTGATTCTGCAGTCTTCAACATGTTGTGGAGTTTAGGCAGGCTGACATCCAACTTATTCATGTGAAAGTTCACAACAAATTGCGAGAACGAACTCGGAAGCGATTGCAAGACCAAGTCTTGGCTCAGCTCCCCATCCATGGCAAAACCAAGTTGTCCAAGACGTTCAATCAAATTTATCATCTTAAGTACATGGTCATTCACAGATGATCCCTCAGACATCCTACAACCGAACAACTCCTTCGATATCTCATATCGAGCTGTCCTCCCTGCCACATCATACAACTCTTGTAGATGCATGAGGATAGTGTGAGCATCCATATGCTCATGTTGCTTCTGTAGCTCAATGTTCATGGAAGCTAGCATGATGCATTGAGCAACATTTGCATCATCTATCCACTTACGATACACAACATGTTCATCATTATGCGCATCGCTAGCAGGTTCAGTAGGCTTAGGTGAGTCAATCATGTATTCCAGCTTCTCAATCCTGAGAACAATTCTCAAGTTTCGAAGCCAGTCAGCATAATTAGGACCAGTCAATTTGTGAGCATCTAGTATGCTCCTGAGTGATAGTGCAGAAGACATAACGTATATTGTAAATCTGTAAATGATAAACACATAACAACACTTAGTAAATATTCGATTTCATTTTAAAACACTATATGAATCGGGTCTTTATTCATAAGTGGCTCCCACTAGTTTTTCTAATTTATTCAACCCCCTACGTGAAAAATTAAGCATTCATAATGCTAGTGGGAATAGGGATCCTACATTCCATTACACGACCCCGGCTGTAGCACGAACCGCCATGTAATGTTCAATAGGCAGACAACTCTTGTCAATTACATCTCATGTTATTCCCTAATCAAACTTTAGCCTCTTGAATAATTGAGTCTCGGCTGTAGCACGACAAACTCAATATTCTAAGTCAAGTCTAACCCAACATTCTGTACAGTTGAATCAGTCCCCAAAGGCCCACGGCTGTAGCACGTACCGACCTTTAGATTCTTATTCAATGTACACATCTCTATGTAATAGACAAGTATTTCTTATTTCGAAATCAAAGCCCTCGGCTGTAGCACGAACCGACAATGATTCAAAAATAAGAACTACTTTTCTATCATGTTGGAAGGCTATGACCGACACAAGCCCGTTGTGTCATTGGCCAATTACTACTTGATATTATTTAATTTTAGAGGGATTATATTACGTTACAATCATAATCATATTATAAAGAAATTCTTCCTTTTAAATTAAATATTTCAAATCAATAATCAATAATCAGATGATTCCCAGATCGGGTGGAGCATTGTCAAGAGGCGTCACTTAATAACCCTTTCTTACAGATAGAAATCTGTTGTTGACAGAATCATCCTTTCTCTCATATCGAAAATTCATATTCAATTATGTGTTTCACAAACACAAGAATCTCGTGATTGTATTCATAATATTGTTATTAAGGTTATGAAATAATTTCACTATACTAGGTTGTCTAACAAACGCCTTATGTTCATTTAAGTTCACCTAAATCTATCATCGCATGATAAACTAAGCATATATCACATATATAAACATGAATAAACATCAAGGTAGGCATGTTACATCATCTAGCACATTAGTCTAAGCATTATACATCTCTATGTATCACATGAAGCATTTAAAAGCAATTAAAACAGTCAAAAACATCTTTAAAATACTTCATGGAAATATAAACAGTTCAAAACTTTTATATAAACTAAAATTGATCACTCCATTAGATCCGTCTCGGAAAAACGAATCCAACGGTATATTGCACGCCCAAAACGGAGTTACGAAACTCCCAGAAAATCAATTTTAATATCAACAGACGGGCTGTAACGCATTACAGGAACGCGTTACAAGCCCTGTAACGCATTCTGGTGATGCGTTACACCCCTTTTAAGCCATTAAAGGGTGTAACGCATTCCCGGAATGCGTTACACCCCTATTTTTTTTTCTTATTTTATACAGCCGCCTGACAAGCTCCCGCACGGAATTCCGTGTGCCTGACTTCTCTGTCTCTTCCCCGTGCAGCACAGACAACACAGCAGCAGTACAGATGACTTACAGATGTACATATATATATACTTACAAATAATATATATATATATATGATTTATTTAATTACGAATTTAATTACAATATCTTCAAAAATTCATAATAAAAAATCTACACATCCTAAAATTATGAAAAAAATACCCAGACGATCTACAACACTTGTAGAACCCAGATCAACATTCAAAATTATTCTGAGAAACGATTTCTCATCAGACAAAATTAATCCATGATATAACTTGTAAAAATCATAATTAATTCATACAAGCACATAAAATTCTGAAATTTTTACCACAGATCTATATGCATACTACCTATGCTCTGATGCCATTGTTGGATTTTTAACGCAGCGGGGGCATGGCAAAACACTTTTACACATACAAAATCCAAATAAAAGCATATAAATTGTGAATAAAAATTCGAGGGATCGAATCTAACCTTTTAAAATAATTCGGAGACAACGATCAGAGATCCTTAGCAGTTGCTCCTCAAGTGTGAAGCACTCCACCGGTATCCACCAAGAAAACGATGTTAAGGAGGAGGAAGGAGGTGAAGAGAATTGGGTTTTCCAAACTTTTTGGGTTTTCGGGTTCTTTGTGGGTTATAATAAAATAGGGTCTATAATAGTGTATTTATAGGCAAAATTTTCAGCTGAAATTTTCCCATAAATATTATTATTATTATCCCATTTATTATTCTCATTAATAATTAAAACACCTTTTAATCATTAATCCTTTTTCTAAACACTTTAGAAATAATTTTCTCTCTTGATTTAATTTCCAAAAATTAAATCCTTTAATTAATAATATTAAGAACTTTTCTTAATTAATTTATAATCAATTAAATCTCATTTAATCAATTATTAAATTTGCCAATTAATTATTTATTTCACAAATAAATAATTATTAGCCATTATTAATTAATTCCTCCACCGTTAAATCATTCTCTTTTTATGGTGTGACCCTGTAGGTTCAATATTAAGCCGGTAGTAGAAATAAATAATAATAAAACTATTTTATCATTATTTATATAAATTCTCAGCATATCGCGACTATCCGGATAATATGAATTCACTGCTTAGAATACCAAGAACCTATTCAGTGAATAGTTACCGTACAATAAACTCCTTCTACCCTACAATGTCCCGATTAAATACAAGGCATGGATCTCGTGTCAAGCCTATCTAATTCAATCACTTTGCTTACCATTTACTATGCGTAGTTCTATGCAAATTAGAAACTCCTTTCTAATTTCATTTACTCTGGCCAGAGATTCCTGAACTAGCATAAGTGGATCAGCCTTGAACATTCGCTTCCTTCACTGGAAGGGGTAGATCCTTTATTGATCATACACTATCTTCGTGTACAAATTCCTATACCCAGAAGAGCCCTAATAATTGTCCCTGGAGACTAAGAACTAAACCAAAGCATAGTTCAGTGTACACAAGATGACTATGATGACCTCAAGTCTAAGGATACTTGTACAACTATCACTATGTGAACAACTGCTGACACGTGAGTGAACTCCATCAGTTGTTCAGCTGTGCGAGTCATGTTCAGTGAACTTATTCCATAATAAGCACCTACATACTAGCTATAGTGTCAACACACAAATGTCTATGAGAACAGACATCCTTCAGAATGAAGCAAGCATAGTATGTACCGATCTTTGCGGATTATTAATTACCAGTTAGTAATCCTATGACCAGGAACTATTTAAGTTTAGAGTTATCATCTGTTTAGGTCTCACTATTATGATCTCATCATAATCCATAAAAAGCTGTACTCTAAACTATGGTATATCTTATTTAAACACTTAAATAGATAAAGCCCGTAATAAAATAAAACAAGTCTTTATTAATATCAATGAAATTAAAACAGATTACATCAAAGTTATTCCTAAATCCTAATACATGATTGGACTTAGGACATATTCTTTTCACTTATGATACTATTGTTAGTCAATCTTTTTGGACGAACTTATCTTGCTGCTTAGAAATTTCTAAGCCATTGGTTAAGCTACTACGACTTGTGGATGGAGATTTGAGGCCTTCAATGGGTTTTATCTATGGTGAACTTAAAGATGCTAAAAAAGAAGTCATCAAAATTTGTAAGAATGTCAGGGAAATATATGATCCTATAATGTACATCATTGAGTCCAGAATCAAGGATCGACTCGACAATCCTTTACATTTAACTGCCTATCTTTTGAACCCTTATTATTATTATAGAGACGATGAAGTGAAGAAAGATCCTGACTGCATGGGAGCTCTGTTAACTTGCATTGAGGCCTTTTTTCCGGATGATTACGCAGCTCAACATTCAGTATCCAATATCGAGTTGCATAAGTATAAGGCAATGGATGGAATATTTTCAAGAAAGCTGGCCATTTCGGGGAGAATGAACAATGATGATAATTTTAATCCCGGTAATAATCTTTTAATTTGATATAATCCTCTACTCAAGTGCTCTTACACACTTTTTAAAGTAAATAAATAAATCTAATTTTGTGCAGTTGCGTGGTGGTCTAATTATGGTCCTGAGACACCAAATCTGTGAAAGATGGCAATGAAAATATTCGCTTTGACCACAAGTTATTCTGGATGTGAAAAAAACTGGAGCACCTTTGAGGGGGTAATGAACTAAATTTTCTTATTATTATTTACTTCATCCTCTTTACGGTTATTTTAAGTTCTTCAAGTTATCTAATTTTAATTTTTTTATTTTTATTTTTAGATTCATATAAAAAAGAGGAACAGATTAGATTCAAACAGATTAAGTAGTCTTGTATATGTTTAGTTCAATTCCAAGAATAAAAAATTAAATGACAAGTGTGATCCATTACTTGCAAATGATGCACGGATGGCTCAAGAATGGATTGTGGAGGGTGGAGATAATGACGAGTCTGAAGGTTCGGCTAATACATGTGTTGAGACATTTTGAGAACTCGATGAAGATGATTTTAATTCGGAGGAGACAGAACTTGATGAAGATTTCATGTTTGGTGAGATGGATCAAGATTGTTGGTGATATTTTAGAAGTTTGAGTATTCAACCTTTTGACAACAGAGTTTCTTGGTGGTATATCCAGTACGGGATTTAGTTAATCTAAATAGCACAAATTTTGTTAATGCTCGGGCATATAAAATAGTGCAAGAGGGAGATACATGTGCTTATTTTCTTTTGAGAAATGGCAGTGATTTTTGATGTAATCAAACTACCGGCATATGTAGCATATTCTGAGGACTCCTTTGTTGACCACCAATTTAATAGATTACCCTTCCATGAAATTTAATTTGTCAAAATAACTCCTAATTGATGGATAGTCTATTGAATATAAAATTATACATATATAATATATATTTTATATTTAAAAATTAATATAAAAATACTCCCGATTAATCATCCGATTAATTTCCAATTTACCGATTAATCTCTGCAAAGTACCCTAACCGATTATATCCGATTAACGTTTTTTAGAATCATGCGAGGAAGACAAATATGATATATTTATAACAATACAAAACAAGTTATTCATATTAAAGTCTGATCCAAATTTTAGGCCACTTATTCTAATTTAATTTTAAGTCCCAATTTTCATTTAATTTTAATCTTTTTTATTTTATTATTATATTATTAATCTAATTTTAAAAAATATGAGATATTATAAGAACATCCGGAGAGCTAGACTATCTTAAACGTACCAACTAGTCTAACTGATCCACTTGTGAATCGATGCAAATTGATCCTCTCTTATCCTACTACTAGTCTATATATTATAAATTGCTGGATAACCCATACCTAAAATTTGGTATCCATATTTTGGTTCGAATATAATTTTTAACTTTAATTTGACCCAGCGGACTATCCATTTTTAGGTTTGGTATCCATATTAGGTTTATAAAAAATCCATATATTTTGTTATGACACATTTTAATTATAGAAAATTTGCAATATAATTATAAATATAAATTATGTTACTTATGTTAAGTTTTTAATATAAATTTGAAGTAAACTTTAAATTATGACAGATCTATTTATAGAAATAATCTTATAAAATATATTCCCTCCGTCCATTCCAATTATTTACATTTCTGAGGAAGTGTCCGACACGGTGCATAAAAAGTATAGTTATGTAACTTATTTTTATAATTTTATTTTTCTGAATAAAAGTTAAATATTTTAATTTTTATTCAGAAAAATAAAATTGCAAAAAAAAATTACAGAACTATACATAATATGCACCTTAAAATGCGTGTCGGACACTCTCTAAAAAATGTAAACAATCGAAAGGGGCGGAGGGAGTATAACATAAAAATAACTTATGTAACGAAAGTAGTTCTTAACTAAATTTATCATAATATATAGATGTAATACACTTATATTATATAAATAACTTAATCTTTCAGAATTATATTATTCAATTTTAATTATAAATTTATTTATTTATTTTATTAAACAATTTTTAAAATACCCGTGTGCAAAGCACGGGCTATAAAGTAGTAACATTATAATAAATCTTTGCAAGTTGCTCATACTTTGTAGTTCTTGACTTGGATCCATACTCGGGTAAAACTAATGATAAGCGGATTTACTAGTTCTAATCACAAATAAAGGAGTTTTCGCATTTGTATCCCTATAAATTAAAGAATATCCCTGTTTCATTAATTAGTTGTTAAGAAGAAGAGGATGAATACGCATAAATTACGCACACACTTTCTAATATATACGCATTATATAAGTGAACCCGGATCCCCAACCAATGATTGTTGTATTATTGGTCTGTCCAACCAGATTTTTAACATTTAAAATAAAAAATTCGATACATATTTTAATACTCTTATTTAATATAATTCTATAACTTGTTTTTAAAATTTTCTTTTTCTGAAAAAATTCAAATATTAAACTTTTATTCAGAAAAAAATAATTTAAAAATGAGTTACAAAACTATATTAATAAAAAAAATCTTAAAATACGTTTCGATCACTCTATTTCAAATGTTAATAAACTAATGAGATGGAGGGAGTATAAATTACCCTGACATACGGAATTACACATAATTTTTGTGTAAATAACTAAATATAATTATTGGACCAGAGCCCTGGATATACGTACATGTTACTCTCTTTATCCCATTTAATTCACTATATAGAGCTGATAATTCGTTCGTTTTGTGTACTTTCGTATCGTGTACTTTCGTATCGTGTACAATCGTGTCATAAATGCCCAACCCAAACCCGAACCGTTAAAAATTCGTTTCGTTTCGTGTTCGTGTACCTTAATTTCGTGTACGTTTCGTGTCGTGTTTCGTATAATTTAAAATTAATAATAAAAATAAAGATAAATAAAATATATATTTAAATATTAAATTTTTATTAGTCGAGTCTTTAGTTAATAAATTATAAAGACTCAAGTGTATTTAATTCATATGAAATTTAAATTTGAATCTATTATATGTACATATTATATGTAAAATATTATCGTAAGATATATTTATTCAAATAATTTTGATAAATTTATTTAAATATTTATTTATTTTGTGTACTTTCGTTGCTTGTCGTGTACCCAACTGTAAATCCAAAACCGACAATAAATTCATCTGTGTACTTTCGTGTTCGTGTACTTTCGTGTTCGTGTATCAAAAATGTCAAACCAAACCCGTTATTTTCATGTCATTTTCCGGTCATGTTATCGTATCGTGTACGAAATTGCCGGCTCTGTCTACATGTTTTCTTCAACACTCTATACATATTTTAAGGTAAATATAAAATATATTTTCTTAATTTATTTTTAAAATTTTCATTTTCCGCATTAAACTTTATATATTAAATTTATATTCAAAATAAAACGTTTATATAACTATAATATAGAGAAGCACTAAAATACGTGTCGAAATCCTCGTCCCGCGGACGACATAATGGCATAGAGGAAGTATATTGGTTGTACATGTATGGTAAATGTACAGTCCAGTAATCTATACTATACTATAATAATCCAGAATGAGGTATAATTTGTAATTTGGTTAACTCTCATTTTGGTTATCTCTTTCTATCTTGACCGTCGGATCTTCTTCATCAAATAATCAGAACCGTTAGATCCAAATACTAAAAAAAATGCATTATACAAGTTCTCATGTTCGAATCCCGTCAACAACAAACATTTATATTATTATTTATAAAAATACATATAAGTTCTCAGGTTTGAATCCCGTTAACGACAAATATTTATATTATTATTTATAAAAATACATATAAGTTTTCAGGTTTGAATTTCACTAACAACAAATATTTACATAGATCTCATCAATCAGATACTATTTATACAAACTTAACTTGAAATTATATACAATCAAAATATAATTATTTAATCATTATTTAATATTTAATTATTTATATAAAATTTTAATAAAATTACATAAAATAAAAATAAAAATATATAAATATTTAATCATGGCTCCGTAAGCTAGTAGTTTCTAAATCAAGAATAATTGATTCATGTGATACTAATTCAATTTTTTGCATGTATACATTAATGCTTGCTAGTTATTAGGGCACTGTTTCTTTCCGTTATTAGTAGCATTCCTAATGAAAAATTACAGCATTGTTAAAACATTATTGTGCATACACTCGTGTAAGATGCAGCTTTATATGTTGGAACTAAAGAACATTACAATAAAACTGATATACGATCACACGAAAATTTAGTATTTATATTGTCTTTACATATACGATATAAAAATATATGAATATAAAAATACATGATCAAAATTTAATATCAATTTTGTATTTTCCTTTTGGTACGCGACGCAACACGAAATATATGATATAAATAAATATTATAATTAAATATTAATATTTATAATAAATATATATATATTTATAATAGATATATGCATATTTATCTTTAAAATTATTACTTAGTTTTATAATATGTATATAAATGTGACCTGAACGTATATTTTTAATATATTTTGTAAAAAATTTACTTAAAAACCTTATATTTTTATTTATTTATTCATTTATTTTAATTAATATTAATATTCAATTTCATATGAAAAACACGACAAAATACGACAAAAAAATACACAAACACGAAAGTACAATAACCCTAAACATATCGATTTTATATTTGACCTTCAAATACACGATACACAAAAACACACGACACAAAAATATACGACACAAGCAAATTGACAGGTCTAGTCAAAACGGCCTACCAACCCCGTTAGTTTTATATGGGATATATTCGTCCCCCCATCAGAGTTAAACACCAATAAATCAATACTATATTATAATAACTGAAATGTAGTATAATTTAAAATTTATATTATTATTTTACACTACTCAATCTCAGAGTTTTGAATTCTTACCAAACCAAACATACTCAGTAAATCCCGCATATCGCAGGGTCTGGAGAGGGTAAGATGTACGCAGCCTTCCCCTCATTCTTTGAATGAAGAGGCTGTTTCCCACAATACCCTCGGTTTATGTGTGTGTATGTGCAAAAAATATTAAAATGGTAGCAATTACAAATACAAAAAATTTTGATAGTATAAAGTAAATATAGGTTGAAACAAAACTTAGCCCATGATTTTATTCACAGGACTTATCGGATTCAAATGCGCTTTTCTTTAACACAAAATTAGAGAATATAGTACATTTAATAATTGCACTAGTAATTGGAAGCCGCTACATGCAACGAATAAAAAAAATATCACTAATAACCGTCATGACCGTCTTCTTGTATGCAACTCCAGCCCTCAACAAAATGTTGATCCATCTGCAATTGTTGAATCCTTCCAACAACAAAAATTTATATTATTATTTATAAAATTATTATTTATAAAATTATTAAAGTTAATGATTTAAATCTCATCAATTATATACTATTTAATAATAACTAAAATAAATTTATGATAATTTTGAATAATATAAATATAATAAAGAAGAGATTGCATCGCACGGATTGTAAAGTTAATTAACAAATAACACCAATTAAGAAATCTATAAATGGTGCAGAAACATATCTATAGTTTTGCAATTATGCGACCCAGAATTAAGGCGAAACAGAAAGATCCCAAATATTTTAAAATGATTTGTTAATGTAAAGTCTGTTTTTTTTATAATTCTACAATCTTATTATTTATGTATTACACCTGGTTTCCCAAGTGACAAAGTACAAGATTTTAATACAAAAGTGAGGCGTTTTAAAAATACATAATAAAGAACAAATATATCTTTTTTAGGCCTTCTTTGGGAAATTAAGCTTTAAGTTTAGAATTTAAAGCTTCAAAAATATTAGTATTTTTCAAGCCAGCCTTATGAGATCTGTGACAACAGCAACTCTCATTTCTCACGTGTCCTCATTTTCCAGCTTTACATATATTCCCAGCTATTATAACGATTTCTGGTCAACTCTAACCAAGGTCTGGAAACACTATTAACTAGAGTTGCGAATTATTTCGTTTCGTGTTTCGTGTCATTAATGTCTAACCCAAACCCGAACCGTTAAGAATTCGTTTCGTGTTCGTGTACCTTCATTTCGTGTACATTTCGTGTCGTGTTTCGTGTAATTTAAAATTAATAATAAAAATAAAGATAAATAAAATATATATTTAAATATTAAGTTTTTACTAGTCGAGTCTTAAGTCAATAAGTCATAAAGACTCAAGTGCAGTCAAGTTTAGTCAAGTCTTATGAAATTTAAATTTGAATCTATTTTGTATCCATATTCTGTAAATATTATATGTAAAATATTATAGTAAGATATATGTATTCATATAATTTTGATAAATTTGTTTAAATATTTATTTATTTCTTATACTTTCGTTTCGTGTCGTGTACCCAAGTGTAAACCCAAAACCGACACTAAATTCATCCGTGTACTTTCGCATTCATGTACTTTCGTGTTCGTGTACCAAAAATGTCAAACCAAACCCGTTATTTTCGTGCCGTGTACGAAATTGCCGGCTCTAACATTAACTCGGGATTATAAGATGAACAGTGGAACAGTTGGAACTAAATTACTCCAGAGTATTGTAGTTGAACTAACTAGTCATTTACATCGGCAGGTAGAGAAGAATCACAAATTCCGAAAAAGAAATCAAATTGCTTGCAATAGTTAAACTACCAAAAATCTTGGACTAGAAACAAGATCTTAACAAAAACAACTGCCTCGATCAGTATTCTTTGAGGCCCTCATCGGGACTAGAAACAAGATCTTAACAAAAGAAACAGCATCGTCCAACAAAAAAACTCATCCTTTAGGCCCTCAACGTTTATGATGGAACCTCACCTTCAGTAAGAATTGCATCTTAACCTATTTCAAGATACAAAGACAAATTACTTAGTACAACAAATTCATACAATAGTATGAACCATGCAGAGAATGCAATTAACAGCAGAATCTGTCTTCAAGCAAATCACATCTGACAAATTATTCTTAAGATATTATTTATACACGATAGCTTTTCTGATTGTAATCAGAACTAAAAACAGGTTGGTGAGTGATAGTGGATGACAATCATATTCACATCAACAATCCAAATAAGAAGATAGTCCATCAATGAACAGCACTAAATTTACAAAGAACATCAGATTTCTAAATTTATAACCTTAGAACTTCAGTTTAAAACTGGGTAATAGTACTATCAACATAATAGGCATGAACCATATGCTAATAAATAACTTACTTGAGCTGTATTATAGACAATGTACTCGTTATAGTTGAGCTCTGTTGCCTTCACATTTGATGGGACTGGCTTTCCACAAGGAACAACAACATCATCCCTCCATTTGACATAATCCGACTCCCGAGGTACTTGCTTGCCAAGGCCTTTAGTAGAGTGCTTACCTCTAGGAGGCTTGTCCATGTACTATTTATTAATGATAACAAATGTATTAAGATCATTCAATTTATACAAAAAAAAAGAATTTAATGAAATCGCCTGTGCTAGTAAAAAATGGGACATGTGAAACGACAGATTCAGATATCAGATTCAAGCTACATGTCTTCAACCAATTACTAATAGTATTGCAAGGGAGTACATGACCTTTGTGTAGAAAGTAAACTTACCTTGGCACCCCTGAGCTCATAAACTTCACCCAAGGCAACTTCACTTAGAATCATTAATCCCACAGGGTTTTTTTTATCAGTGAAACAGTACTGAGCACTTTTACTGACCAAGTCAGCGAAATAGACGCCCTTGCCAAACTAATATAAAAAAGAATATTTAAACGTTATAAGATGTAGATAACTTCAAATAATTTTCATCTTATATACAATTCAGAAAAGAAAATAGGGACAAAGAACCATATATCCAGTTGCTGGAGCTTCAGGAGGGGCTATTCTCAATCCTTGGCTAAGTATACCCACAAAATTAGTTAACCGAGAACCTACAACATTAAACAGTTCACTTTTATTATAAATATTTGAAAGAGACCTCACCTCACCTATATATTCATCACCCGAACCGTGATGATAAGTAATTAACTTACCATGCCAGAGAAGCATTTTGTTCTTTAGTTTATCTTTGTAAGGAGCAAACTTGTCAAATTCACCTTCCCTTTCAAGAGAGAAGACCTCTTCCAGTTCGAGTGACCAGTCCTGATGGTACGGAGATTTCATAATGTAAGACACCATAGAGGAAATGATGAAACATCAACCAATACTTATTTAACCATACTCACCGAATGAGTTGGAGCATGTGTAGTTTGGAGATATTTCTCAACCAACCGATAATCCTCACTATTGTGGGGAAGAGGGCTCATATCACAATGGAGCATCTTATATTTTTCATCGACAGGAACACTATCATCGGTGTCAAATCCTACTAGCTTGGAGGCAATTTCAATGTCTTGAAGTGCTTCCAGCATTTTGACCTATTAAAGATAAATTAATGAACTATAACTTTTGTAATAATTAAAAGACACGACATTTTAATAGTAAGAAACATGAAGAAACTTGCAGTACATTACTAAACAATACAGTAGAAGAGTCAAGTTTTAGTTTCATATTAAGCTGAATAGTACATGGATGATGTAACTTGAAATATGCAATTCAACACATCTATACCTTTGATTTGAAGTCATCCTCATCCCTAATCACATGTGGATGAACAGAAGGAATCATAGTAAAGAAACGGTTGCTGGCATCAACAATTAAAGAATCTCTCACAGTAGGATTGTAAGCACTACTGCTTAGTAGATTCTGAATCTCAGTTAGTGCTTCAAAACCTGTTTATACAAGTGTTTCAGATTTTGCACAAGTACTATCGTTCAACTATACTATTAACATATATGCTTGAAGATCTATACAAATAATTTGACATACCTTGTTGAATGTTACTTTTGCTCAGCTTTCCAAGAGGCATTTCAGACATATTGATCTCGAACTCCATCATTGCAGCTCTGGAAAATTTTGTATGTTATTCAAAATATCCACCTAGATAAATCAATAAATAAAATGGAAACTGAGCAAACTTTTAATGAACCTATATGTTTCCACATTAAAGAGCATCTTCATCAGCTCTAGTAATGGCCGTGCAAGTTTACTATCAGAATCTTTGAAGGATTTTTTCTGAACCATCTCTTTGTTAACCCCATAATCCTACAAGATTAAATAACTATAAGAAAAGAAATTTTAAGCACCTACTTTCAAATTTAGTTATTCCATATCTTACAATATCTAGCGGAAAGAATTTGCCAGGTCTCTTCTGGAAATCTACTTTTCTTTCCCATGCCTTCCACGTGTTACCAGTTTTCTCAAGAAATAATCGCTCAAATTCTTCAATTGCATCTTCTTTGACCCTCTCATCTAATTTGGATCCTCCAATTTTTTCATTTCCAACCCGTCCCCATTTACGGAACACGTAACAGCCTGACCCTTTGTCCTCTTCAATAATCTGAAGGATATAGTAGCTTCATATAGGAAAGACAAAGTCAATGATCAAGACAAGCATACGGAATTTTATTCACAAAGAAAAACAATAACCCAAGATGACTCTTACTTGCATACGAATTTCAATTCTTTAGAAATAAATTTTGATCCATCCTTCCTCTCTCTAGAAGACTAAATGCCCCCACTCTCTCGAAAACTTAGTTTTGAAAAACATGAGGGGGATGCGCAAAGCACAAAAATGAAAACCAGAAACTAGCTAAACAGCAGAACCGCAAGGAAAAAGCGACAGTTCCTATATATGAGGCCTTCACATGAGTTACATAAGATGCTAACATGTCAAAGGTACACATCTGGCCCCATACTTTTCCCTCAAAGAAAGAAAGCAATAATCGATCATTCAGTACAAAGCAACATTATACTTTAACTTAAAAAATATGGCATCCTGATTACTGAGATTGTGAAAGAATTCTACAATTGAGGCTGTGGATGATACACAGTTTTAAAAAGGATCAAGAGATTTCCATATCCTACCCTCGTGTCTTTTGCAAACATAAGATACATTTCAAAGATCAGCATAGACATTTTTATATTACAGAACCCCATTGCAAGAATCACAATATTACATGGAAATTTAAGTTTAACTCATTTGCAGATTTTACATAACTACAGGAGAATAATTAAAATAAGGCTGAAGAACAACATTGGTCGAAAGTTAACAAGCACAGCTATTATATATTTTATGCTGAGCTTACAAATATAATGATAAATGTATATACATATATATATCATATGATCATATATTTAAAAAGTAAGGACAGAATATAAAAGGGCATACTGCAAAAAAGGCATTAAATTTGAACAAACCTGTTAACACCAGTAGACAAATCCGACAGGTTTAAAGTTGTATTATAAATGCTCTTCCCAACTTCAAGTATATGTCCGGTATCCTGTAGGCCAGATGCTTCGTGCACAGCACCTCGACCTTTCACTTTGACTGTCACCACACCACTGCCACTGGTCTCTCCTAAAGCTTCAATTTTATACAAATCAAATGGAAGCTTCTTCTGTCTTTTTAGGCAATCAACAAGATAGTTCTCTCCAACAATAGGTAGCTTCATCCTCCTGCCAAGACAAATCATTTTCAAATTATAAAAAAATTACTTCAAAACAATAAATACGAAAAAAATGTGTGCCATCACCTGAGCAGCATTACCTTGCCTTCTTTACCTCAGCATTTTGACCATTTACCATTTCACTCACAACCAAGCAGTTTGTGTCTGCAACATACATTGTCAATTAGGAAACAAATATATCCCAGTTAAAACTTCAGATTTTTTTTAAAAAAAAGTCCCCTAAATAATGTAAAAGTTACATGCCTTTTTTGACTTTCTCATGAATCTGTCCACCTACTTCTTCAATTTTGTTCCTCCAATCCTCCTGGCTCAGTAGCATGTTCAGTATTAATTTCCATGAAAATAAAATTATAAAGGAATATTATTTGCTTGAACAGAGTTCAAAAGGTAGACAACAAATAATATGAAATTTTACCATAGAATGCCCAGGTAATCCATTAATAGCAACTTTTAAATCCTCCAACCTCTCATCTCTTATTGACGGAGTTCCGGAGGGTTTACTAGGTGTTGGTGGAGGAAGTACTCGTACAGGTTTTTTTGCCTTTTGCGACTTGAACCACTGTGAAGAGATGGGAGAGTGGGAATAACAAAAGTATTACACATTATGTTTTTTCCAGGATGTGCCACTTCCGTTCTGTTACCTAATATTCAATTTTCAACCAAAATATATACCTTGCCAAGATATTCATTTTCTGATCCTTCTGGGATGTTCCACTTCCCTGGTATACGTACAGATTCAGTTGTGGAGTATGAACACTTACTCCAGGCTGATAGGAACCCACTGCATTTGTACATCCCTCCAGAATAAAAAAGATACCCAGAACAAAGAGGGCATTTCCCAAGTTTTCCAAAAAGCATGCCATCAGCACTGAAGAACAATAAGAAAGTGTAAAACAAAAGAAAGATTAAAAGAATACACTCCATTGATTATCATAGAAAATATTGTGTTTCCCAACAGTACACCCCCGCTAGAAAGTAAAAGACATGCAATGCCTCCGCTTATTTTTTCATAAAAAAATGTTACTATTTAGCAACTCAATATATAAGTAAACAAAAATAGTGTATGGATGTGCTCTTGGTGTAAAATTGAACAAAAAGCAAATTAAACCGAGGCAGGGGCAAAATACAATAGGAAGATATGGTGGACTGGCAGTTAAAGCTCATAGATATCTACTAAAAGAACTTGCCAGCGATCACGTAGGTCAAGTTCTGATCCTTTTGAATTTTGTTCATTTACTTCAAGCATCTCTCGCAACTCTGATGGAGTGACATGCTTCTGAAGATCATCTTTCAAAGACCATAGTTCTTTTGACTGGGTTTCAAGTTGCCTGCCCAAGTTGGATGCTTGTGGGCGGTCAGTTCCCAAGGTATTAGCATCTTTTTCGGGTGTTTTGTGCATCAAATCACCTTCAGATTTAGCAACTTTCGATTTTTGGTCACTGCTTACTGTACTTTTGCGCTTAGCATTACCTTTGGAGGTAGATTCTTGTATAGGCTTTGTATCATCTACTGGATCATTTATTGGACCTGAAAAAGCAAATGTGAGTGATCACAAAAAGAATCAAATACACCCACAACAAAAAATTGTCTTTATGTTTAATTAAGCACACTTCAAACACCTTTGCTTGTTGACTTTTTAACCATTGCAGACACAGCTGTCTGATCAGATGCAGGAAGGTCATCCCATCCAGAAATTTTGTTTACTTCAATGGTGGGAGATGATTCCATGTAGCAGTTAGCATGGTTCCATGTCAATCCTTTAGCACCATGACCCTCAGGCTTGGCGGATATTCGTACCTAAAGTATCCATTATAAAGCCAAACTAAAAGAGACAACTATCATGTTGCAAAAACTAGAACCTAACAAGCAAAGTGGCAATACTTACTGGTCACTACAAAAGAAAAGCAGTACCTACACAGTTAAACTCATCCCAACATTTACCAATAACTTGATGTGGAAACAAAAAGTAAATACTCATTACACATGTTTTGGCATAGACATTTCTCATACTGGTTAACTATCATTCTTTGGCATTGAAAACATTATAGACATCGGGAGATGTCAACTTAACTAAAAGAATATTTTAACAAAGACAAATTAAGCTTAAAACAAAGTTTGATTATTTCTATAGGACCATTTCCAGGACATAAAAAAAGAAAAAAAAAAAAGAATTTCACACATAGCCTACATATATAGTATCCACATGGTAACAAGAATGGACATACCACAGCATAATTCCTTCATACTACTGTCATGAACCATTGAAAGATATATTATAGATAGGAGAAATTTATATAGGACAGTGGAGTCAATGAGCAGAAATCAGTTACTAAAGTGAGTAAACACTTGAATAGTATTCATAGCTATAGATGCCCATTACTTAGTAATCAAAGTCTATGATATGTGCCTTAAATAATATATATACATACTCCACATCAAGAGAGACAAAATCAGCTGCCAACTATTAGTAACGAAATGTGTAATAATCAATATAAAAGGATTCTAACTGACCTCTCCTTTCATGATCTTTTGGTTGCAATATTTGCAAGAAGCGCGGCTGTTCTGGGAAACTTCAATCCCAGATGCTGTGGCTGCAGAAGCAACAGGTTTTTGCAGCCGACTGCCCCCGGACTTTGGGGCCTCACTACCATCCGCATATTTCCTAATCTTTTCCTGATCTTCCCATCGAAGCAAGTCAAGGCCATCAACATCATCTTGCCTATTTGACAAGGTGTACATTTAGGTATAACTCTAAGAATAAATAAGAGAAAATATGTTACTTTTAAGGAAACACCATCACAAAAACAATAAAATTTGTAAAACTTACGACTTTATCTGGTTTGTTTTCTTCAATATGCAACTGGCATGGTTCCACATCTGTTCCAACAATTTATGAGATTTAAGTCAATGATGGAGAAAGTAAATTCATGCAATTGTTCGCCTACTCATCACTATAGTACAGCTGGTTAAAAAAACCATCCCTTGCAGAATGTGAGAGCAACTTCCACATCACACACAAAATTTCGATTTATTATATTAATGCAATAAATATATCTTATACTAAAATTTCATGCTCTGTATATAATTAATTGAGTTGATGTAGAACACAAGCATTAGGGACGAGACCTGGGTATTTTGAAAAAAAAACACTTGTGCAGAATAATGTGTACACTAATGAAGGTCAGAACTGAATCATTTAAGTGGAATTTCCACTAATAAAATTGAGAACTTATCAAGCAAAATGATCTCAAATGACACCAATGTAGATTATATGTCTGTAAGAAATTCCATTCCGCTGTTTTAGAATGAACATTTAAGAAACAAGAACAAAGCAATATTACAAACAATAAATATTTAAGTAGAAAACAATAAATTATAGCAATACTATAAAAGGGAATCCCACTTCACTGTCACCATTCTAAGAAATAGAAACAATAACTTCAGAAACATAAAAATACAATATTCAAAAACATAAAAATACAATCTTCAAAAACATAAAAAGTCCGGACAAGAGAGAGAGAGATAGAGGGAGGGAGAGAGGGAGGGAGGGAGGGAGAGAGGGAGAGAGAGAGAGAGGGAGGGAGAGAGGGAGGGAGAGAGAGAGGGAGAGAGAGCGAGGGAGGGAGGGAGGGAGAGAGAGAGAGAGAGAGAGAGAGAGAGAGAGAGACTCAAACACAAAATACAACAAAATGTACAATGCAAATCAGTCCAGAATCAAGGAAAACAAAGAAAAGGGTCAGTTAATTAGTATCAGTTAATTAGTATATACTACAGGCATAAAGACATGAAAATTTTCCAACAACAAAAGGATGCAATCTTTTTATACCAAAACAAACAAAACCCAGAAAAGATTGTTGGGGTTTGTGCACAAAATACAATACAATGTGGAAAACAAAAACAAGATTAAAATCATGAAAACTAAGAAAAAAAAGAAAGTAAATAAGTGTGTCTCACAGGCATAAAGCCATCAAAATGGGAGGATTGGACCATCTTGCCAAGACGAAGAGTCTCTTTATCAATTGGGGTTTTACAACTTCTGCATGAAGATCGACCTGACTTTGCATATTCCGCTTTCCATGGCTTTGGTGGGCTAGCCATTTCTTCCCCCCTTTTTCTTACTCACACTGCTGTGTGTGTATTGTTGTATGACTGACTATATATATATATGAAGATGGAACCAAAAAGAATGTTTTTGTAAAGGGTTTGGGGAATCTTGAAGTGTCCTTGATAAGCTTCTAGTTCTATACTTGACATCCTTATGTACTAATTTATTTAATTATGCCATGTTTGATGGAATTATTTATTGTTTTCTTTTACAATTTGTTTTTAAATGCATTTCTTAGGGGTAATTTGTTAAATGTGATTGAGGATTATCTGAATGATTAAAATTCCGAACAAACTGTTATATGGATGATTCATATATTCTATTGTTTGATTAATAAGTATCTTATATTTTTGAACAGTGATATGTATTTATTTTTTCAATAATAATTATTATTTATTACCTTTTTGATAAACACAATATAAAATATTTTTTGTGACTTAAATACAAAATGTGTATAATGAGTTAAAAAGAAGTTTCAATGATAATATTATACATAATTTTTTGTACACTCCATAATTTTATTTTTAACTTTGTAATAAATTATACCACGCATGTCTTAGACCTTTTTCAATTAATTTTTATAAATGATCACACTATATTTAAAAATAACATCTCACAAAGTTACTAAATATTATTTATATAAATTCAATATATAGTTTTAAATAAGTTTGAACATGCAAAAATGAAAATAATATATAGTAAATATTCAGAAAAATAATTAATAAATTACAATATTAATGAATTCGTTGTATTTTTAATTGAACCTTGCAAAAGAATGAAAAAATATGGGTACACTAGAGAATAAAGGTAATTGGTTCAGTGACATTTTTTAGCTTGTGCCGTCCAGAATAATTTTGGAAACAAATAATTTTAACGAGCTTATTTATAGCTCATCCTGTTAATTTAATATCGTTCATGGGTTAACAAATGAGCCCTTAGTTACCATATACTATAAGTTGCCTGGACAATTTCAATAATCGATTTAGTTTCAAATTGGATCAATTTTTAATTTTCATATATTCATTTTTTACTTTATTCGGTTTATGTCTATTTTGACATTAAAAATTTAGCATCAATTCTGATTATGAGCAAATCAATTTAGTTCGGATCATATTAGGATTGAAATTGTTTAAATTTTGAATTAAAATTATATTTAATTGAGTTCAGATTTTTTTCAATTTTTTATTTTAAATTAGATAGATTTTGGATCAGAATATTTTTTATTGGATTTTGACAAATGAATAGAATTGAAATTACACACATATATAAACACACACTCATATCATATCTTCATTTCTTCCAATTTTCATTTGGCCGTCTATCTTCATTCCCAAAGACTTATTTTTAACTCGTACCTTCATCTATATTCTCTCTTTCATCTATATCTCGATCTCAACCATCACTTGATTTTAAATCGACTCGTTATGTGATTATACTTTCATTATTAATGTGTTGCATAACATCATTTAATGTAACAACAATTTCAGATTAAATTTTGGATATCATAACATAAGTGAATGGATATTTCAGTTTTGATCTACGTAATATCATTAATCGGAAGAAATTTAGGGATATTTGTTTAAATTTTGGTAATTCATATTGAAGCGTTGATAATTTAGTTTAAAATTTGATGTTTTCATTGGTGGTGTGATGTTAAGGGCGGTATATGGTCTAAAAGTTGGTAATTTTTTTTTTTTGTAATTTTATAGGTGACAGTATGATGTGGTGGTGGTGTGGCGATAATTATGGTGATTAATGGTGGGGTGTCGTAGTGATGATAGTGTAATTATTAAAATATTTTTGGTAGATTTTTTTTATTTTTGAGTTGGTATTATTAATTATATTTACCTTTATGATTTTGATATCATGTTTAACGATTTCTAGATAGTAGATGGAGATTTGAGTGAGGGGTGATAGCTGAATGTGATTGCACAAAGGTGATTTGACTGCATCAATTTCATTTGATTATAGTGATTTTTGTTTAATTTATGGTGATTTGAATGTAGTTATCGGAAACTATTATCGGAAGTGAGGACCGAATTAGTCATTTACGATAATTAAAGACTATGGTGAAGTAAAATTAATGGGTGACATAAAATAAAAGAGTCTTTTTCATATGCATACTCTAACAACTGCTCATTCCATTTATTTTTAATTATTATTTTTCGATTATGGACACTTATTAATAATTGTAGTTAATAGGCTATTTGGGTAAAAGAAGAAGAAGATATGGTCGTCTTAAAAATACAAAAATGACACTTAAATTAAAATTCAAACCAAGTAAAAAAGACACTTAAAAATGAAATAGGGGGAATACTTTTTATGAGTTAACTATTTATAATTAGTGGAAATTTTAGAATATACATGTGCCCATTATTATTATTAATGAGAAGTAAGTCAATTAAAATATGGTATTTAAGTTGTTAATTTGTGTTCATACACACACATTAAGAAACTGTGAAATTAAAATTTTAATAAGGCCATAAGATTTTATTTCTTATAATTATAATTTTTAAACATTAAATATATCATTATACATAGAAGATAATTACTATATATTTTACAAAAACTTATTTATTTATTATTTATAAAATATAATTTATTTAGAATGATATTATTTAATAGATAAATAAATTTCTATTAGTTTAAGGAGTAAAAATTTAATTGATCAGAAAAATTTAATATAAATTTGAGAAAATGACTTAAATACCTACTTGTGTATATGTAAGGCAGAGGGGTACCTATTGGCGGAAAGGATGGCCATATATGACCATAGATTAGCTTCCACTAGCATAGTCCTATCGGCTTCAATAAGTGTCCCATTTTTCCTTTCCACAACACCATTTTGTTGAGGTGTTCCAGGAGCTGAGAATTGTTGAGACATTCCCTTGTATCAGCATATCTCATCCATCTTGCTATTTTTGAACTCTGTCCCATTGTCACTCCTCAGAATTTACACTTTGTACTTTGTATTATTTTCAATCAGTCTCAGATGATCCAAGAGAATTTCAGCTGTTTCATCCTTATTGTGCAAGAAAAATACCCAAGTAAATCTAGTATATTCATCAACAACAACTAGAGTATACCTTTTCTTGTTAATTGACATGACATTCACAGGACCAAAGAGATCCAAATGCAACATTTGATATGGCTTTTTGATAAATGATTATGACTTACTTTTGAAAGAGGTTCTTCTTTGCTTAGCTTGCTGACATGCATCACACAAACCATCAGGGGAGAAGTACGTGTTAGGTAGACCTCTTACTAAATCTTTCTTCACCAGTTAATTGAGATTATTGAAGTTGAGATGAGAAAGCTTCTTGTGCCAATTCCAAATTTTATCTACTGATGCCTTGGTTACGAGACAAGTTTCTGGACCATCGATATTTGCATGAAGTTTGGCTTCGTAAATGTTTACATGTCTATAGGCTTTGAAAACAGTTTTCTTTGTGAACTTATGAACTACTTCGTAGTGCGTATCATAGAACACGACATAGAAACCTCTGTTAGTGATTTGACTAATACTCAACAAGTTGTGCTTCAGTCCATCTACCAGAGTTACGTTTGAGATGGTGACATTTCCAATGATAATATTGCCATATCCCAGTATTTTTTCTACATTTCCATCTCCATAGCAAACAATTGGTTCAACCTTCTCCTCATATTCTGACAATAGGGATTTAGTTCCATCCATATGTGTTGAACAACCACTGTCTAAGACAAGCACATTCTTCTTGTTTCCCTTATCAGATTCCGAGGCATTCTCTTCATGAGTTTCCATGAGAGCACATCACTCATCATCATTGTCAGTTCCTGATGAATCCATCCAGTCTCTGTTGGAGTTTTTTATGACCAAAGCTTTTCCAGTTTTCTTTGGGCACTCATTAGCCAGATGTCCCCTTTCATTACAGTTGTAACATGTCATCTTGGTCTTGTCAAACTTCCTTTCCTTGGTGTACTGATCATCACTCTTTCTGAACCTGTCTTTTCCTTGACCAGAGAACCTTCTGTTAAAACTACCTTTTCTCTGTGGTTTTGCAAACCTAATCCTTCTAAAGCCTTTCACAAGCATTGCAGCCATTTAAAGCACTAGAGGATCGTCCATATCAATCTCAGAATCCTCGTCAGTATCTGTGTCAAGATCTGATACATCATCAGTATCCGACTCTTCCACAATGTTCCTTCTCCTTGACCTCTCACTCATCTTTTCCTTGCCTATGTGAGTCTCAGCATTAAGAGCCACAACCTTCATGTTCTGACTTTTTCTATTCTTCCTTTGCTGGATCTCCAAGTCATGAGTTTTTAGTATCCCATACACTTCATCCAGAGTCAGAGAATCAAGATTGTTATTCCCAGTGAACTAACAATGAGATTTACAGAAGGGGGGTTGAATGTAAATCTCAAAACTTTTTCAAGTTTTGAGCAGTTTCTAGTCTATGTGTTTTGATGAGCAAGTGTGTGTGAATTGCTTTGAGCTAATGCAGACAGATATATTCAAACACAAATATAAAGAACACAACAGACTTAAAAACTTTTCTGGTGGATTTGTTGTTCCACCAGAGATGTGTTATTTCAGAAAATCTGTGATTCAAAGAATTAAATCACAGCAGCTTCCTAGTACAAACTAGATGATTTTTTCTCTGGATTTTTCTAAACAGCTCTGGAAAATTCACATCTAATTACTAGCTGCTACTTGGTTTATATATCACCAAGTTTACAAGTGAAGACAAAACTTTAAAATACAATTAAAAGACTCTTCACATGTTTCTTCTTCATTTCTCTATCCAATGCAATTTAAGTTTAGCTGTGAATCTTTGAATACTTTCTTGTTTGTACCAGAATGAAAATGCTGCATTTTCTTGATTCCTCCTAGAGGCTGCCACATTCCAGTTTGTCTTTGTCAACCCATGTGCCTCTGTCAGCTTATGAATTGTCACTATCAACTGCTATTGAACTAAGCATCCGTTGGAGCTTTCATCCGTTGATGCTTTATCCGTTGAAGCTTTATCCATTGATGCATTAGCAGTTGAAGCTTTATCCGTTGAAGCACTTATCCGTTGATGGATCTTATCCGATGAAGCTTTAGAGACATCCGTTGAAGCTTTGTTTCTTATCCGTTGAAGGTCTTTAATATCAGTTGATACTTTTTCACTTATACAAAATTACAAGGCATGCAATATTTACAATTAGCCCTCCTATTTGCATATCCACTAGTAGTCAACATGACTGATAATTTCCCACAACATCTAAGAAGTACAACTTAAATACAGAGACTGAAATGTGCTACAATACTAAACTTATTTCTAAGTAAAGCTGCTCCTTCAACGGATATCCAAAATGGTCTTATCCGTTGAGGCTACAAACACTAGATTTCTACTTAAGTGTTTTGTTTAACTTATCATCAAACTAATACACATATTCCTAACAATCTCCCCCTATTTATGTCTACTAGAACTGTAGGCATAAATTTGGGTTCAACTTGATGATAACAAAACACTTAATAAACATATGAACTGTAATAAAGCAGAAATTCAAAAGTGCTGCAAAAATGTGTATACCGAGATGGAATTGAAGAATTACATTGTTTCCAAGGGTGCTCCTTTAGCCTGAGCAGATTAATTTCTTTTCCATTGATCCCTTGTTTTCTTTCCTAGCCTCCTGTCATTCTCCTCTATTTGGAGTTGAAGTTATCTGTAGAACTCAGCTTCATCTTCTTCATTGATGTCCAACTTAGATTGCATATCCTTGAGAGTTTCATTACTGGCAATCTTGAGCTGATCTTCAAGTCTGAAAAATCTTCTGACTCCTTTATTGTCTCTGAACTCCATCAACCAATGAGGAGATTTATGAATTGTAATTCCTCTTTCTTGGATGAGTAATGTTCTAAGCAAGGCATTGGGCTCCCACCAAGTCTTCCTTATGCTGGCAATCTTGTTGAGAATCTCAGTCTTGGCAGTCCTGATAAAGCCAGAATCCTTTTTTATGGCTGAGTAGACTCTAACCAAGGTAGAGTAGCCTTCATTCAGAATCCTGTAGAGAGGCCAAGTCCTTTCCCCACTTCCTTTATATTTGAACACTAGTCTTTCTGGAAGCTGTCTGTAGGCATCTATTCCCCTTACTTCCTCCAGCTCATCCAGATAGAGTTCAATGTCTGAAAATTCCTTTATGTCACAAATGTGAACATAATCATCCTTTGAGGCTTGTGGCTTAGGCTTAGGCTTCTGAGTGAATTTGATTGAGGTTAGAGGAGGTGTTGATTTGATTTTCCTTTTATGTTTCTTTGATGGTGGAGAAGTGGTTAAGAAGGTGGGCAATTTGATGGTGTCCCAATCAATTGGTTCCTCTTTAGGAGTGATTGTTCCACCATGGATGTTTATGAAGGGGTCAGGCACAATGGGTTCAGGAATAGAAGGTAGTGGTTTGGATTTTGATTGGGTTTCTTCAATCTCATCTACCATCTTTCTTTTTGCATTGGCCTTCTTTCTGTTCCCTTTCTGCCATTCCTTTCTTTCCTTACTTATTTCTTCCACATCATCACTAATCATGTCCCCATACCTACATCTTCATTCTTGTCTTCAATTTCTTTCTTTTCTTCAGCTTGACTTGACTTTAGCTATTTTTCAAGCTTTGCTTGTGCTCTTTTGTCAGCCTTTAGCTTTTTAGCTTCTTCCTTCAACCTTCTGGCTTCTTCCCTCTTGGCTATTGAGAATTTGGGATGTCCTTGTATCACACAGATACTCTTTCCCTCTCTAAAGATAATAGCCATGTTCATCCTTTCAACCACATCCTTGGTCTCCTTGTGCTTCATGATATTACCACCCAAAATCTTGTCTTCATCAGGCTTTGGAAGAGGAAAGTCCACTTCTTTCAGCTGAGTAAGGCTTAGAGGGTTCTTTGTAGAGTCCTTATTGGATCTGTTGTTGGGCTTGAGAACCATAGGTTTCAGATTTTTGGAAGAAGTCTCTCCAACCTTATTCCTCCTAACTGGCTTGAGCTCCATAATGATTGGCTCCACCTTTGTGCTATGCTTCACAGATTGTGATTTAGAAGTTGTAGAACCAAAAATTTGTTGCATCCTTTCATCAATTTTCTTCCTTTGCTCTTTGACTTTCATCTCAGCTGCTGCTATCTGAATTAGATCAATTCCATCAAGTTTTCCTTTGATTTGAAGAGTTGGAGAAGTGGTGATGGCAGGAACTAGCACTTTAGATATTTGAACTGTTGTTGATGGCTCTCCTTCCCCTTCCCTTTTATTCTCCCCCTTTTTGTTTTCATCAAGGATATGGGTCAAGCCTTGTGCTTTTGCCAGCTGCATTAGTAGATTTGTCTGAGATTGTTGATTCTGAAGAATGGTGACCATAGAGTCTTCAATGATTTGAACTCTGTTGTCCAACCTGGCCAGCCTCTTGTCAGTATCAGATTCTCTCCTCAATCTCACCAACAAATCTTGCATAGTACCTTAAGGCATAACTGAATCCAACTTCTCAACATTGTAGGATTTCAGATCAGCAATATCCTGCTTGAGTTCATCCACACTTAAATTCTGTCTGATATGCTGCAACTGCAAGAGATGCAGAGAGTCTAGATGAGCTTGATGAATAGCCTTTGTACCAGCATCTGCAGTCTCCTGAAGGGCCTTTTGAATAGTCATTACTTGCTTGACCAAAGCTACACCAAACTGCCCTGGTGTAGATTCCTTTGCCCATGCCCATTCAGGTAAATTTGGAACAAAACTTGGCCCTGCATCTCCCCCTAAGTTCATGCTCCCATCCAAAGAATTAGAGTCATCATCATTAGAATTTACTTCAAATTCTTCAGATGGCTCACCAGCTTGAGAAGGCATTCTATTAACAGCAACTTTATCTCTTTGAAGAGATTCTGAAGTGTGCACTATGTTCAAAGTCTGCTCTGCCTCCACATTGCCCTGAGCAGCCAACAGTTGATAGGCTGAAACAGGATGAGTAAAAGTTTCAGCATCCAAGGAAATGTTATCAATTTCAGCTTTGTAATGGTGCTGAAATTGTCTTCCCTTTTCAGCATCATTCACAATCATTGACTCACTAGCAATGGCTGGATCCACCCTTATAGCTTCTGTACCTGCTTTTCTCTCATTTTCTCTATATTCTTGCATCAGGGGCTCCCCCTGGCTCACACACACCCTCACACCCTCACCCTCACCTACTAAGGTGGCACTCCCCTCACTTACTTTTGCCATGCTGGAAGAAATAGCATGCATGTTTTGACTCTCAACCTCTCCTTTTGCCTGGGAGCAACCCAGCCTCTCACTCAAATTATCACTCCATTCCCTCAATCCTAGAAGTGATTGTACAGTAACCATGTCTTCTACACTTGGAATTGAATAAGTTATGTGTGTAGAGACCATCAACGGATAGGGAGTATCCGTTGAAGTGGAAACTGATGATATCAACGGATAACTGCTGTTAAGCTGATCCGTCGAAGAGCAACCACTTGTCAACGGATGAGAGATATCCGTTGAAGAAGGAAAAGATGTAGATATTGAAAGTGACATAATTGTTGAATCTGTGTGAATTGATTTTAAGTGAGGTGACACAGATTCTTCAACTAAGTCTAAAAGAATTGGCCGATGATCCAACAAGTCATCTAATAGATGATGATCACCAGGATTTAAGTGGGGCTCCTCCCTTAGTTTTAAAGAGGGAGAATCAGGAATTGATATGAATATCATATCCACATCCAGAGAGGGTGATGGAGAATTTAGTGATTGATGTGTGTCTATTATGAGAGAATGGGGCTGTGACTCCATATTTGCTGGAGCCACATCAAGCTGAATTTGAGAAGGCAAAGATACAGGTAGATGTATCTGTGCAGTGTGTGCCCCCTGTGTGGAAACTAGGGTTTTAGCCTTCTTTTTTCTTGAAAAAGCTTTGACAGGTGAATGTGTGGCTTCAGTGTCCCTCCCTCTTTTGTTCTGTGTCCCTGGTTGGGGACTATTTTCAATAGCTGCATCCTTTTGGGAGGATGCAACTAGGGATGTGTTTGACTCCTTTTGAACCACCACAACCTTTTGAGAGACTGTGACTTGGCTGGTTAGGGTACCACTCACCTCTCCCACCTTATCCTGGGGGGTTTCTTGATGTTCACCCCTCCCCTCACCACTCACACCCTGTTCACTCCCTTCAGGGTTTTTGGTAGTTGTTACAATTGTTGTCTTTTGAGAAACAACAGAGATGGTTTTCTTTGACTTGTGTTTTGGAATTTTAGTTTTGATGGCTTTGGTAGGAATCTGTTGGGACAAAGACACAGATTCCATTGCCACACTAGAAGGCAAAGAAACAATGGGGGTGGAAGATGTAGGAGTTGCAGAAGTATTTACCTCACTTACCTGAGGTACATTCATTATTGGTAAATATACCAATGACACCTGACTGTTGAGGTTGATTCTCAAAAGGTCTGCAAGGACCCTTTTCTCTTGTGCCCAGCATTTTAGTTTATTGCTCTCATTAGTTATGACCAAACCTTCAGCAACATGGTTAGCCAATAACATAAAGAATCTAGCATAGTAGATGTTATGAGGTATATTAGCTTTGTTACCTAACCTGGAACCTAATTCTAGCATGACATAGTTGCTAAAATTAAAGTACCTATCAGAAACTAGCATGAAGAGCATATTAACAAGAGATGAAGTTATGGCATCAAAATTGCTAATCTTCCCAGAGAAAACCTTGATAAAGGCATCTCCAAGAAAACTCGATTCTTTCCTAAGGCCCTTTCTTCTAATGCTTCCTAAACTAGCAGAATTAAAAGAATAGCCTATGGAATCTAACATAGCAGATACATCTTTATCAGTGTGTGGTGTCATGGCATTATTCTCAGGCAACTTAAAGCAAGACTGTATAACATCACAGTTAATACAGTAATCCTTACCTTTGAGAGAGAAAACAATGGTCATATATGTGGAGTTGAACTCTGCAGTTGTCCAAATCTCCTCGATTACCTCACAGTAGATGGTTGGGGCTTCCAGCATTGCATAGCTTAGTTTGCAGTTTTTGATGAAGTCCATCATCTTGTGATAATCAGAGTGGGCTTCATTCTTTTCAACCAAGGCTACGAAATTGTTCTTTTCGTACACAAATCCAGACTGAGACATAATTTTGACTACTGGTGCCATTGTTGTGAGTAGAGGTTGCAGAGAAAAACTTGAGAGTTTTGGGAGAGAAAGAGAGTAAAACTTGCAAGAAAGCGTAAAGTGAAAATAAGAATTCAATGGGCTTTTATACTTTCTTGAATTAAAACGTAAATGAAATGATTAAATGATAGTTTTAAATAAATTACAGCCGTTTGAGAATAAAGAAAACTGTAGAAATTCTAAAAACTTCCTTTAATACAAATACATACACTTGTGTATATATGTATCAACGGGTAAGTAATAGAATCAACGGCTGTGACTCACTTAAGGTAACTGATGTGACACTTCAACGGATGAGGTAAATAGTTATCCGTTGAAGATTAACACAGTTTTTATCCGTTGAAGGATAAAATTACCAGAAATGTATTTGTCTTTCAACGGATGATGAACATCCGTTGATAGAACAATTTTGGCTTTCAACGGATAAGGAATATCCATTGATAGAATAATCTTTACTTAAAGCCAATTTTGTTCTTGCCACAAATTCATTTCAGGCTTCAAATCAGATTATAATGAGGACATAAATTTATGAATAATTAAGCATACCTAGCTCACTTACTAATCTTGTGAATGTTGATTCATCAAGTGGCTTGGTAAATATGTCTGCAATCTGCTTTTCACTTGGAACAAAATGAAGTTCCACTATACCTTTCATCACATGTTCCCTTATGAAGTGGTACTTGATGTCAATGTGCTTGGTTCTTGAGTGCTGCACTGGATTTTCAGTAATGGCAATGACAGTTGTGTTGTCACAGAATATAGGAATTTTGTCAACAGTTAGTCCATAGTCAAATAGTTGATTCCTCATCCACAGTATCTGTGCACAGCAACTACCAGCAGCAATGTACTCAGTTTCAGCTGTTGATGTAGAAACATAATTTTTCTTCTTGCTGAACCATGACACAAGCTTATTCCCTAGAAATTGACAGGTGTTGGTTGTGCTTTTCCTATCTATTTTGCAACCTGCATAATCTGCATCTGAGTAGCCAATTAGATCAAAACCAGACTCTCTAGGGTACCAAATTCCTAGATTTGGAGTCCCTTTGAGATATCTGAAAATTATTTTAATAGCCACTAAGTGAGATTCTTTAGGGTTAGCTTGAAATCTAGCATAGAGACATGTAGAAAACATTATATCAGGTCTACTAGCAGTTAAATATAAAAGTGAGCCAACCATGCCTCTGTAACTTAAAATGTCCACAGACTTTTCAGCCTTGTTTAATTCAAGCTTGGTGGCAGTGGCCATGGGAGTTTTTGCAGATGAACAGTCCATTAAATCAAACTTCTTTAAAAGATCATAAATATATTTAGTTTGACTAATGAAAATTCCACCAATAACTTGTTTAACTTGTAAGCCAAGAAAATAAGTTAGCTCTCCCATCATGCTCATTTCATATTTACTTTGCATTAACTTAGCAAACTTTTTACAAAGCTTATCATTTGTAGATCCAAATATAATATCATCTACATAAATTTGAACAAGTATTGTAGAGCCATTAACATTTCTAAAGAAAAGAGTTTTGTCAACAGTACCTCTTGTGAAGTGATTATCTAGAAGAAATTTTGACAATGTCTCATACCAGGCTCTAGGTGCTTGCTTTAGTCCATAGAGTGCTTTCAACAGATAATACACATAGTCTGGAAAGTTTGGATCTTCAAATCCTGGAGGTTGGCTTACATAAACTTCTTCCTCTAATTCCCCATTCGGAAATGCACTCTTGACATCCATTTGATAGACCTTAAAATTGGCATGGGCTGCATAGGCTAGAAAGATTCTGATGGCTTCAAGTCTGGAAACTGGAGCAAATGTCTCATCAAAATCTATTCCCTCTTGTTGAGAATAGCCTTTAGCAACCAATCTGGCTTTATTCCTTATGACAATGCCATTTTCATCCATCTTGTTTCTGAATACCCATTTTGTGTCAATAGAACTCTTGTTCTTTGGTTTGGGTACCAGCTTCCATACTTTGTTCCTCTCAAATTGGTTTAGCTCCTCTTGCATTGCTAAAATCCAATCTGGATCCAATTAAAATCCAATCTGGATCCAATAGAGCTTCTTCCACTCTCTTAGGTTCCTCCTGTGACAGAAAGCTACTATATAGACATTCATCTTGAGTAGCCCTTCTAGTTTGCACTTTGGATGTAACATCACCAATGATCAGTTCAAAAGGGTGATCCTTGGTCCATTTCCTTTGAGGTGGTAGATTGGCTCTAGATGAGGTTGCCTCAGTATTGTCATGATGTGAGATAGAATGTTGATTGGTTGAGACTCCCCCTGAGTTGCTGATCCTTTGAAAGGAGTTGGGAGTTCTATCAACTGATGAAGTGAATTGATTATCCGTTGACATACTATGATCAACGGATGCTTCATTATGTACTTCAACGGATGATGCACTTTGTCTTTCAACGGATGCTGCATTGCTTCTATCAACGGAAGCTGAATTAAGACTTTCAACGAATGCAACATTCTGTGCATTATCCAAAGGCATATTTTGTATTCTTCTCGAGGTGCCTTCTTCATCATTCTCATCTTCACTATCATCATAATATATCTCAATGTTGTCAAATTTAAGTCCTTCATGATGTCCCTCATCTGTTAGTCCATCAATCTTTTTATCATCAAACACAACATGCACAGATTCCATGACAATGTTGGTTCTTAGATTGTAGACCCTATATGATTTTCCAGCAGAATAACCAACAAATATTCCTTCATCAGCCTTTGCATCAAACTTTCCTTTGTGATCAGGTTGATTCCTTAGAATGTAGCATTTGCAACCAAAGACATGCAGAAAGTTTAAAGTTGGTTTTTTTTTTCTCTTGAACAATTGATAGGGAGTCATGCCTTTTGCCTGATTAATTAGAGAAATATTCTGAGTGTAACATGCACAATTAACAGCCTCAGCCCAAAAGTATGTTGGGAGTTTTGACTCTTCAAGCATTGTTCTTGCAGCTTCAATTAGTGATATGTTCTTCCTTTCCACCACACCATTTTATTGTGGAGTCCTTGGAGCTGAGAACTCATGCATGATCCCATTTTCTTCACAGAACAACTTCATGGTTGAATTCTTGAACTCAGTTCCATTGTCACTCCTAATATTCCTTACTTTGAAATCAGGATGATTGTTGACTGGCTTGATATGATTGATAATGATTTCACTAGCTTCATCCTTTGATCCAAGAAAATGAACCCATGAAAACTTTGAGAAATCATCTACAATCACTAGGCAATATCTTTTCCTTGAAATTGATAATACATTGACTGGTCCAAAAAGATCCATGTGTAGCAGTTGTAGTGGTTCATCAATTGCAGATTCAAGCTTCTTACTGAATGATACTTTCTTTTGCTTTCCTTTCTGACAAGCATCACACAGCCCATCCCTTGTGAATTCTACTAGAGGCAATCCTCTAACTAAGTCCTTTTTGACTAGATCATTCATTATTTTGAAATTCAAATGGGACAGCTTCTTGTGCCATAGCCAACTTTCAACTGGACTTGCTTTGCTGAAAAGACAAGTAATTGATTCTGCATCTGTAGAGTTGAAGTCAGCTAAATACACATTCCCTTTTCTAACTCCAGTTAGAACCACTTTGTTGTCCTTCTTACTTGTAACAACACAGGCTTCAGAATTGAAGGAAACAGTATTCCCTCTGTCACATAGTTGACTGATGCTCAATAAATTGTGTTTGAGACCATCAACTAATGCAACTTCATCAATGATGACATTTTCTTTTAAAATCAAGCCATATCCCATAGTGAACCCTTTGCTGTCATCTCCAAAGGTTATGCTAGGGCCAGCTCTCTCCTTAAACTCTGTGAGCAGGGTGAAATCTCCTGTCATGTGTCTTGAACAGCCACTGTCCAAGTACCATATATTCCTTCTTTTTCCCTGCACACAACAAAATCAATCAAGTTGATTTTGGTACCCAAGTTTCCTTGGGTCCAGCCTTGTTAGTCTTTTTCCTAGACTTCATTCCTCCTGCATCTTTTGACTTAGGTAACTTTGGGTCAACCTTTATCTCAGATGTAGTTGGTTGAAGAGTAGGGTTAGTCACAGAATTATTTAGCACATTTGATTGAATTTGATAAGGCATGGATTGTGCAAACATATTATTCCACATAGGCATGTTGTATGGCATCTGAGGCATACTGAATACAGTAAAATAAGGATTATTAACATATGGCATGTTTGCAAAATGTGCATGAGGATTCTGATGAGACATAACAGGTATGGCATGCAGAGGTGACATAGACATGTTAGGCATGGAAGGAGTTAAAGGCATGGGAGCATTCTTAACAGATTTGCAGTTATCAGATAGATGATTAACACTTTTATAATGCACACAGCTTTTTCTAGGAGCATACTTATCAGGTGTGTAATTATTGTGTTTATTAATCCCTACATTCCCATTTCTATTAGATTTTCTTTTAGTTTCCTTTTTATCCTCAACCAATTTAAGCCTATTTTTCAGCTGATCTAAAGTCATGTGTCCTATGTTCACCTTACTGGCATCTTTGGATGTGCTAGCTCCTTCTTTGACAAAGTTCTTGAAAGTTGAACCATCCTTCTTATTGAAATTTTTCTTTTTAGAATCACTTGCCTGTTTTAATTGATGAGCCTTCAACGAATGCTCTTTTTCTTCCTTCAATGGATAACTTTCATCATCCGTTGATTCCACATCCGTTGATAATCCATCAATTAATTCTAACTCCTTTTTGTTTTTCTTCCAGGCATTCTCACATAATGATTCAATTCCCTGAACCTTGGCAATCTGAACACTAACATCCTTAGATGTTTTCCAGGCTTTGATTACCTCTTGCTCACTTTCTAACTATTTAGAAAGAATTTCTACTTTCTTAACAGCTTCTTCTAGTTCACTCTCAACAATCAAGCATTTAAGTTTAATCTTTTCAAGCTCAATTACCTGATCCTCTAACACAGCATTCCTATCACTTAAAAACATATTATTCTCTTTGATCCTTGTGTTTTCTTTAGCGAGTGATTTAAGGGAAACACGCAAATGATATAATTCATTGGACATATCATTTATGGCTTCATTGCATTCATTTTTAGAAAGCTGAGAGAGGTCAGTAGTAATTACCTAGTTGCTTGATGAACTAGTTTCATTTTCATCAGAATTAGCCATCAGGGCTAGGTTGACATATTCCATATCATCATCTTCATTGGCTCCATCTGCTGCCCAATCATCTTGAGTGAGAAAATCTCTTTCCTTTTGTTTGAGCAAATCAAAATACTTCTTTTTGTAATCAACTTGCTCAAATTTCTTCTTATCAGAGGTTGGCTTCCTGCACTCATTTGCAAAGTGTCAACTAATGCCACAGTTATAACATTTGAACTTAGATTTGTCCACCATGTTTTTGTTTGACTTAGTGAATTTTGTATTTTTCCTGAATTTCATCTTTGCAAACCTCCTGGACAGAAAAGCCAGATGTTCATCAACATCATCAAAGCCATCTTGACTGGAATTGTCTTCATCCTCAGCTACTTGCTCTTTTCCCTTGCTTGATTCTGATTTGCTTGTGCCAATTTTGAGACTTGGCATTGTCTTCTCCTCATTCCTGGCTTCAATCTTCTCATTGTCAGCTACAAGTGCAACTGATCCTCCTTTTTTCTTTCCCTTTTCCAACAGCTCATCTTGCTCCATCTCAAGTTCATAAGTCTTCAAAATTCCATATAATCTTTCAAGTGTGAAGTTCTTATAATCTTGAGAATTTCTTAGAGAAATAGTCATAGGCTTCCATTCCTTTGGTAGAGACCTCAGAAATTTTAAGTTGGAATCCTTGACTTGGTACACTCTACCATACAGCTTCAATCCATTTAACAGTTTCTAAAATCTGTTGAAGGTATCATTTAATGATTCTCCTTCTTCAAAGTGAAAATATTCATACTGTTGAATAAGAAGCTGCATCTTGTTCTCTCTAACCTGCTCAGTACCTTCACAGATGATTTGCACAGTATCCCAAACTTCCTTTGCAGTTTGGCTATTGATGACATTATTAAACATGTCTTGATCTAAGCCATTAAACAGAATGTTCATGGCTTTCTTGTCCTTGCGAATTTCTTCCATGTCTTCAATAGTCCATTTTGCTTTTGGCTTGGGAATGGACTGTCCAACAGCAACTGTTACAGTAGCAGCTGTGGCCACTTTGTGAGGAATGTGAGGACCATTTTCAATGCAGTTGATGTAGCTTTCATCCTGAGACAGTAGATGTAAATACATTTTCACTTTCCAGTGATGATAGTTATCTTTTTCCAGGACTGGAATCTTTATACCAATATCCTTCCTACTCATGTTGGTAGCAGGAGGATTCTTCTGTGCACTCATGATGTTAGCAGAATAGATCTTTAAACTCTTTGTATGTTAAGAGCTTGCTCTGATACCAATTGTTATTCCCAGTGAACTAACAATGAGATTTACAGAAGGGGGGTTGAATGTAAATCTCAAAAAAATTTCAAGTTTTGAGCAGTTTCTAGTCTATCTGTTTTGATGAGCAAGTGTGTGTGAATTGCTTTGAGCTAATGTAGACAGATATATATTCAAACATAAATGTAAAGAACACAACAGATTTAAAAACTTTTCTGGTGGATTTGTTGTTCCACCAGAGATGTGTAATTTCAGAAAATCTGTGATTCAAAGAATTAAATCACAGCTGCTTCCTAGTACAAACTAGATGATTTTCTCTCTGGATTTTTCTAAACAGCTCTGGAAAATTCACATCTAATTACTAGCTGCTACTTTGTTTATATATCACCAAGTTTACAAGTGAAGACAAAACTGTAAAATACAATTAAAAGACTCTTCACATGTTTCTTCTTCATTTCTCTATCCAATGCAATTTAAGTTTAGCTGTGAATCTTTGAATACTTCCTTATTTGCACCAGAATGGAAATGCTGCATTTTCTTGATTCCTCCCAGAGGCTGCCACATTCCAGTTTGTCTCTGTCAACCCATGTGCCTCTGTCAGCTTATGAATTGTCACTATCAACTGCTATTGAACTAAGCATCCGTTGGAGCTTTCATCCGTTGATGCTTTATCCGTTGAAGCTTTAGCAGTTGAAGCTTTATCCGTTGAAGCACTTATCCGTTGATGAATCTTATCCGTTGAAGCTTTAGAGACATCCGTTGAAGCTTTGTTTCTTATCCGTTGAAGGTCTTTAATATCAGTTGATACTTTTTCACTTATACAAAATTACAAGGCATGAAATATTTACAATTAACCCTCCTATTTGCATATCCACTAGTAGTCAACATGACTGATAATTTCCCACAACATCTAAGAAGTACAACTTAAATACAGAGACTGAAATGTGCTACAATACTAAACTTATTTCTAAGTAAAGCTGCTCCTTCAACGGATAGCCAAAATGGTCTTATCCGTTGAGGCTACAAACACTAGATTTCTACTTAAGTGTTTTGTTTAACTTATTATCAAACTAATACACATATTCTTAACAAAGATCATATTGATGCCTGATTATTGAGGTCTGAGTATCCCAATCTTCTGGAAGAGCTCTCAGAAACTTGGTGTTTGAGTCTTCTCTTTCATATTCTATTTCAACCAAAGATAGATCATTCAATAGAGTTAGAAATCTATCATATATGTCATTAATTGACTCATAAGCCTTGGCATCAAATTGCTCATATTCATGCACAAGAACAACTCTTCTATTTTTCTTTATTGCCATTGTACCTTGGCACTGTGTCTCGAAGGCATCCCATATCTCCTTTGCAGTCTTGCAGGCAATAACTCTGTTTAACATCATATTGTCTAAACTATCGTGCATAATATTCCTGACTTTAGCATCCTTAAGCATTGCAGCTTTTTCAGGATCTGACCACTTTGATTTTTCCTTTATGGCATAGTGTTCAGGAGCATCTGCAGTCATATCCACAGTGTCCATAGGGTATGGAGGTCCTGTTTTGATGGTATCAACATATAAATCATCAATTTCTTCAAGGAACATCAACATTTTTACTCTTCATGTAGAGTAATCAGCTTTCTTCAGGATGAGAATTTTCATGCTTTCATACTTACTTCCGGACATCTTGACCTTTGCAAATTAACAGTTAATTTGACCGCTCTGATACCACTTATTGCCCAGTAAAGTAATTGTTTAAGGGGGGTTGGATACAATTACTAAATAAATCGATGTATTATGAAATTAAAGTAAGAACATATGAATTAAATAACAGTTTATATTGATCTTAATAAACTGTTACAAAACTCTCTCAAGAACAATATTCTTAAGAGCTTCTAGGTTATGTGAATACTTAAGTTCTACTCAAACATTGTGATATACTACACAGCTACAATCAGTCCTCTATCAATTACAAGATATGTTACAATATAATTCTAACACTTTAAATATCTAAATCAACCACGATCCTATAAATCATCATCTTCTGATTTTTCTCACAGTCCTGACTTATCATCCAAATCATTCTCAACGGATAGCCTGATCAACGGATAAATGTTGTAGCTTCAACGGATAATCATTTGTATATATCAACGGATGACTAAATATTGTCAAAGGATGATAACGAAGCTTCCAACAAATAATCATATTACAACAGTTGATCATATCCTGATTGTTAGACAGATCCTGGTTCGCGACTTAGCTGATTCTCAACATTTGGCATTCAATTTACACATGTAAAGAGTATCACAGTTTGTATTATGACTAATATGAACTGAAACCCTCTTTGAATAAATCTAAAGTAGATTATGCATGTGTAAACTCTGATATTAATAATGTTAGCTTAAACTCTAATTCAAAGTCTTCAGCTGTAAATGTTAACAAACTTAAAAAGGCCAAAGGATCCAAGCAAGTCTGGGTCCTTAAAAACACTAATTAATAGTTAAATCAGATTGCAGGGTAACATGAAGAATTCTCTAGTCTTGGACGGTGGATGTTCATGACATATGAATGGGAATAAATCCCTGATATCAGAGTTTAAGGAAGAGGCCAGCCCAAATGTTTCTTTTGGAGATGGCAACTTAGGAAAGACTTTGGGATATGGCAAGATTAAGTTTGGAAATGTCATCATTGAAAATGTAGCTCTGGTTGCAGTACTCAAGCATAATTTGATCAGTGTGAGTCAAATATGTGACAGAGGTTACCATATAAATTTTTATGAGGAACATTGTGATATTGCTAGTAAATCAGATGGTAAGATTGCAATGACTGGTGTTAGACATGGTAACTTATATGAAGCCAGGGTCTCCACAAATACTGATGATTCTGGAGTATGTCTACTTAGTAGATCATCTGTGGAAGGCAACTGGAACTGGCATAAAAGACTTTCTCATCTCAATTTCAATAACATCAACGAACTTGTGAAGAAAGATCTTGTGAGAGGATTGCCCAATGCAGTATATACTCCTGATGGCTTATGTGATTCATGCTAGAAAGCCAAACTTATAAAAATATCTTTCAAGAGTAAAACCGAATCCTCAATTCTTGAACCGTATCACTTACTACACATTGATCTTTTTGGACCAGTAAATGTAATGTCTATTGCAAAGAAGAGGTATGCACTTGTTATTGTTGATGAGTATACAAGATACACATAGATGTATTTTCTGCACACCAAGGATGAGACACCATCCATTCTTCTTACTCATGTAAGGGAACTGGAAAAAGGATTAGCTCACAAAGTTAAGATCTTTAGAAATGATAATGGAACTGAGTTCAAGAACAACACTATGGAAGAGTTCTACAAGTACAAGGGAATCAGACATGAATTTTCTGCCCCTAAAACTCCACAACAAAATGGAGTTGTTAGAAAGAAAGAATAGAACTCTCATTGAAGCTACAAGGACCATGCATGAGGAAGCAAAATTGCCTACCTACTTCTGGACTGAGGCTGTGCAAACTGCTTGCTTCACACAAAATACAACATTAATCAACAATCATGGTAAAACACCATTTGAGATGGTGAAAGGAAATACGCCAAATTTGAAGTACTTTCACATCTTTGATTCAAGAAGATCATAGGTCTAGAGGATGCAGATGACCATGAAGAATTGAGATTTGAAAATGAAGTACTATATGCTGAGCAGTTAACTCCTGACATTCTGCCAGATCCTGATAATCTGACAAATCCTGATACAACGAATCCTGACATCACTCTGAACTCTGATGAACCACATGACAGTGGAAACTCTGCAAGAAATGAAGCACATGTTTAGGGGGAGCAACATGATTCACATCAAGGGTCATGTGATTCAAATCAAGAAACTTCAGTAGATACTCCATCAGACTCTGATTCCTCAAATACTGATGAAGCAAATACTAATAGTACCGAAAATACTGATTCAGGAGGAGCATAAGGAAATAATAGCGGTACAAGACAAAGTGAAACAAGAGACTTCATGGATAAAGGGGGAGGTTCTACATCAAGAAGTCAACTTCCTTATGCAAGAAAATGGACTAAGTCACATACACCTTACTTGATCATTGGAAATCCTGATAGTGGTATCAAGACTCGAAGAGCCACTGAGAATGAATGGCTCTATCATTCTTTTCTATCTCAATCAGAATCCAAGAAGGTTGAAGAAGCTCTGCAAGATGTTAATTGGATCACAGCAATGCAATAGGAGTTAAATGAATTTGAAAGGAATAAAGTCTGGACTCTTGTACCAAGACCTAAGAACAGATCAGTAGTTGGTACAAAGTGGGTGTTCAGAAATAAAACTGACAGTGAGGTCATTGTTATAAGAATTAAAGCAAGGCTGCTTGCAAAAGGCTATTCACAGTAAGAAGGTATTGATTATGATGAAGCTTTTTCTCCAGTTGCGAGACTTGAGGCAATCAGAATTTTTCTGGCCTATGCTACTCACATGAAATTTAAAATTTTCAAAATGGATGTGATGAGTGCATTTCTAAATGGTGAACTTGAAGATAAAGTTTATGTTGAACAGTCTCCAGGGTTCATTGATCCAAAATATCCAGGTCATGTCTACTTACTTGATTAAGCAATCTATGGACTAAAGCAAGCTCCAAGAGCCTGGTATGAAATACTTGCTCAATTTCTGTTGGAAAGTGGTTTCACAAGAGGTACAATTGATAAAACTCTATTTTATAAGTACCATGGTAAGGACTTGTTGTTTTTATAGATATATGTTGATGATATCATCTTTGGTCCCACTAATGATAAACTATGTGAGAATTTTGCAGAGCTAATGCAGTCAAGATATCATATGAGTATGATGGGAGAATTGAGTTATTTTTTGGGTTTAAAAGTAAAGAAAACAGATGAAGGTATCTTCATAAATCAAGCAAAATATACCATGAATTTTCTCAAAAGGTTTTGAATGCAAGACAGTTCAGTTGCAATAACTCCCATGGCCACTGCAAGTAAATTAGATTTAAATACTTGTTCATCAGTAGATATAACTAACTACAGAGGTATGATTGGATTACTCCTATATTTGACTGCTAGTAGACCTGATATCATGTATGCTACCTGTTTGTGTGCAAGGTTCCAAGCTGATCCAAGGGAACCACATCTGTTAGCTGTAAAGAGAATTTTTAGATATCTCAAAGGCACCATTAATCTTGGATTATGGTATCCGAGAGAGTCAGACTTTAAGCTAATTGGATATTCAGATGCTAATTTTGCAGGTTGCAAAATAGACAGGAAAAGCACCTCTGGAAGCTGCCAATTTCTTGGTGGCATATTGATTTCTTGGTTTAGCAAGAAACAAAAGTCAATTTCCACATCAATTGCCGAAGCTGAGTACATTGCTACAGAAAGCTGTTGTGCTCAAATTCTTTGGATGAAGAATCAATTATTGCATTATAAGTTAGAATATTCTCAAATTCCTATATATTGTGATAATTAAAGTGCTATTGCAATGACAGGAAATTCAGTATAATATTCAATGACTAAACATATAAGCATAAGGTACCATTTCATAAGGGAACATGTAATGGAATGTACAGTGGAATTGTATTTTGCGCCTACAGATCAACAATAAGCAGACATCATCACCAAACCACTCTGTGAAGCCACCTTTACTAAATTGGTGAATGAATTGGGAATGATCTCAGGACTATTCTCAAACCTTGATGAAAAAATGTGATATATAGTTAATAATTAGAGTGTGGTATCTTTATCTTATGTATCAGTATTTGTTAAAATCTGATAGTAGTGTTAAACTCTGATGCCATGTATTCATGCTTTTTGTTGTTAAATTATCAAGTCAAGTTTACATCCTGATAGTTAAACTCTGACAGTAGTTGTATAATAAACTTTGATTATGTGGATAAGTACTGATTTTAGTCAAAGGTGAGTTGACTGATGAATACTGACAGTAGCTAGTTAAATACTGATATTGGTCAAATGCTGATTGACCATTATATTCTGATAATATTTTAAATTTATTCCAAATATCTTTTTTTCAGTATTTTAATTAGGGAAATATGATGTAGAATTAATGGGAATTTAAATTGGTTACATATGTTATTTGATGGCATGAGAATAGAAAAACGATTGAGCTTTCACAACACAATATTTTGTGTAACTGTGCACATATTTACTGCACATTAAACCACGAATTATGATTTCTCTTCTGATGAATGATAACATGCCAAGTGTCCAACTAAGTTGAACAGTTTGTGTAAGTAAGAGAAAAGTGTTAAGCAAAATCAATTTTTGATTTCTAATTATCACTTTATCAATATTTGATTATCTTTTTACTCTCTTACTATCTTTTCTTCTTGAGATTAAACTCTGAAACCTTAATCAATTTTTGAGTAAATAACTTTCAGAAAAATCATGACTTCATCTTCTACATCAACACCGTTTATTTATGGCGGTGCCAAATTTATCACAAACAAATATACTGCTATCCTGGACAATTATGGGATAAATCCTAATTTTAATATCTTTCAGGATTTCTTAAAAGCGAGTGAAGTTGGGTATGCTCTCATAGCTCCAACAACTATTTATGGAGATCAGATTCTTGCTTTATGGAGAACTGATCTGTATGATGATGGAGGTGAAGCATGCACTCAAAATATCATTTTTGAGTTTGATGAAAAGTAGAGGGTTGTAACCCCTCAGACAGTACGTAATGCTCTTCAACTCCCAGCTCCCACTTCTTATGCAACATTTGTGGGAGATGCTGAAATGTGTAGGTTCTTCATAGAAATTGGCTATGACAAGGACATGAAGAATCTTGGCCAACTGAAGAGAAATGGGCTAAGGAAGGAGCGAAACTTCTTCTTTGATTGCATTACAAAGGCATTCAACAACAAATGCACAAATTTTGATGCCCTTCCAATTATGACAGAGCAAATTGGGTACTCTCTAATTCAAGGTGCAAATTATGATTTTGGTAGAATTGTTATTTATAGGGGATAGATTAAAAGCTGATAGGAATATAGTATATTATGCTAGATTTTGTCTGTTAATTTTTAATATTTGTTTTCCTGATACCCCAATCCCTACTAATCAAATTGTGTCAGTTTTTAAGCTCACCAAGAGAGCTTTCTCTGACCTTATTTCTAAAGATTCAGAAAAGATTGCTCTAGCTCATTTGAGGTTGCCAATGATTTCCAGGGACTTGCTAATTGCAAGGCTCCCTGAGACTTATGGTTTACCTAACCAACAAAGTGCTAAGCTGCAGGAAATAACTATTGGTAACCCCTATAGCTAACCCCAACACCGCAACCCAAACACTTCCTCAAATACAATCCACCTCAGGTGCCTCCCAAAAGGCACCTGTTGCAAAAAGGAAGAAACCCGCAAAAGTTGATGCTAGAGTTATTGTTTCCATTGAGAACTCACAGGACATTATTGTACAGTCTGCTAGGCCTTATGGTCAAAGAGAAAGTGCTGCAAATGTTGAAGTAACACAGAAAAGAGATTTAGTACAAGCTTCTCATTCTTCTAAGCCTTCAGAATTTGTTAAGAGAAAGCTTGTGCTTGATGAGTCAGAGTCAGAATCAGATGATGAGTACAATACTACCTTATCTTCAAAATTAAGAAGCTAAATCCTGATTTCACTCAGAGTCCAATTGTACTATCAACTGATGAGGGCAGTGATGTTGTTCAATCTGATTTAAGCCCGAGACTGAGGATCAAGAAGAAAAAATTGGTCAAAACCTACATTGTTCAAAGTTTGATGCAGAACAAGAAAGAAATTGATAAGAAGACACAGGGTGCAACTACTAGTACTGATTAGTGGACTAGACAAATTACTGATGCACTTGTGATAATTTCTGGTTCTTCAATAAAGAAGAAAAGAGTGAGGGAGATCACTCATGAGCAAGTGGAGGAATATGTCAAGAGGCTATAGAAATAGAGATTATTTCCTGGATCAAGCATACAAGAACATGTATCTCAAAGGGATGCAACAACTACTTCAAATCTTGATCCAGTCACACAAAAACCTGCACTTCAAAGTAGTGCAACAGAAATTGAAGATATAGAGCCTCTTGATCAATTGCTTACTCAAAAATGGCATGAAGTTGAAGCTGTCAAGATTAATGTAGAAGTTTCTCAAATCAAGAGCTTTTGTAAGAAGATTGATACTCAAAGATACATTCAGATAGCTGGCTTTCATCAAGAAACCGTATATGGGTCAAATACTGATATCGAGGAGAGGAGTATACAAGAACCTGAATGTCAAAATGATAAGTGGATTTTATATCTACTTGGAACGCTTCATTATAAATTTAAAGTGGTGTATTGGACTCAAGTTATTGGTACTTTTGATGTGTTTTTTTTTGTTATTGCATTACATGCATTAGTTGGATGAATAAATGAGTTTTTCAAGGAAATATACTATAAGTAGGTCAGATTCTGAAGTCAAGACCATTCCATTGTTGAGGAGCATCTCGATAGATTCGCGAGGACTATTGAATTGTCAAATTCTGACAGACGGAGCTCAAGTTACAGAAAAAACAAGAAAATAAAGAAAAATCCAGAGGCTTGGCGCACTCGCGCGGAAGGCGGGATGGCCGCGCCAAAGTAACAGAAGACGCACCCGCCCGTGCGGAGCGTGGGGCGGCCGCGCCAAGTCATTTGCCCAGAATCCTGTTTTGACTTGAATTCGAAGAATTTGAAGCCTAGGTCGTCCAAAAGCCTATATATATAAATAAATAGACGTTTTTAATAACAAGGAGCCAAGGGAGAGCATTGAGAAGACCTAGAGAGCACAAGACGGCTATGGAGAAGAAGACTTTTATATTCTTTAATATAGTTGATACTTTGGATGCTTGTTTTCGATTTGTCTTTGAACCCTAGTACTCTTATATTCATTATCATATTTTTATTGGAACCCATGGTGACGATGAGTTCGATTATGAACTAATCGTTGTCATGGGGTTCTAGCAGATTTATCTATGGATTTCAATAGTAAATTTTTCTATAATCCTTTGTGTGTGGTAATTTATAATTTCCTAGTTTGGTTGTGCTTATTCGTCTCTGATGCGTAGCTAACATATAATATTGTTTGTTAATCTCTATTGAAGCGACATTGAATATGGAGGTTTAGAACTTGCCATGCTAGCATAGGTTCATGTATATTTATTATGCATGATTCGTGGGTAATTTTAACCATCTTTTTCATCCTATATAATCACGATAAATAACTTTCTCTCAAACCGTTATGTTTTCAATCTTTATAGACATATAGGGACTAAGCATAATTGGTGTCTATTCAACTTCTATCTTAATTATGGATGCTTGATAGCAGGGTGTACGTATAACAAAAGTTAGCGTATACTAGTTTCATGTTATCTGATTAGTTATCATCACCATCACATGCTAAGGTTAAAGACATAACTTTGAATGAAGTATTTAATGAAGTTAGAATCCCATGTTTATTCTCATATAAGTAATTCAACTGTAATTCACTTAGTTAATGTTATTTAGTATAATATTCTAGTTAAATCAAAATTTAATTTATTATTTGTCTTAGCATTGAACAATAATCATACATTGTTGTATAAGTGTATAATCTGAAATTAACCTAAACCAGTCCCTGTGGGAACGAACTTGACTTATATATTATACTACTTGTGATCACGTGAGTTTGCGTGTAATTTTCATGTGTGTTTTAGTGCGAACACAAAGTCATCCAGCAACTCCCGAATCTCCTGTCCCATAAGAACCATTACCTCAAAATGGTAATGAAGGCCTAACTCCTGATCAAGTTGTCTTAGCAGTTGATTCTGAAGGGAAGGTACATCCAACACCAACATCAGCTAAACTTCTCTCAGTTCAATCCTTGGATATATACACAGAAGTTGATCCTTTAGAAGCATAAGGTATAACTACAGATTTATCTTTATCAGTATTTACTTTAAATACTGATTCTGAATTATCAACATATACTATGAATCCTGATGACATGAATATGATTAAACCTTTACAAAGGAATACCTCTAGTCATAGGATCACAAACAACTCTTCTCAACCACCTCTTATTTCTGTAGGACAAACTTATCTAAGCCTTTCATGTGAGAAGGAGAGAAAAGATTTAAAGAAAAATAGAATTAAAGAGAGGTAGGATCCTTACCTGGAAAAAGGAGAGGTAGTTGAGTGTCGGGATTTAGTTAATCCTTGTGAGGAAACTCTGACTATTAAAAGTCATGAGATGAGTGGTGTGAGAAGTAGTGAGACTACTTTAAAAGAATATAGAGATTAAAGTGTTTTTATTGAAAATTTTACAGGTGCACAGAGTATTAAAGAAATAGCTGCTGAACAAAAGTCTGTAGACCCTCAAATAAACTTTGTTGTGCCAAATGCTGATACTTTACCTGTAGGTCTAAGTACTGATACTTTCCTGCAGTCCACTCACATCTTTATGTCATCCACTGCAATAATCCATGTTCTTGTTGAAGGACAGTCCATCCAATCTACTATTCCACCATCTGTTGCAATCCCTGTTCTTGTTGAAGGATAGTCCACTCATTTTATAGTTCCATCATCTTTTATTTTCCCTTTCACTGTTATTGATGTAGATTCAGGACAGTCCATTCAATATGAAGCCATCATTGCAGAATCACCACAGCACTCCACTGGTACCGAGGTCCTGGAGATAAATATTGAGGCTCCACCTCAAATGACTAGTATACTTAAAGGTCTGAAGTTAAATGCTGAAGGCATGGAGGAATTGAAGGGTTTTTAGCACATAAACGCAACGAAAACGTAAATTTAAATCTTAAAAAAAAACAAACCGAAACCCTCCGCAGGATCCATGCGAAAAATAATATTTAATTCATAGTTCAGTATGTTTACCTTAAGAAGCTTTACGTTAATGGAAAGATGGAGGTCTTTAATAGCGATCCAAGAACGATGAACGGAGATCCCTAGCAGCTGCTCCTCAATTGTGAAGCACTCCACCGGTATCCACCAAGAGATCAATGTAATGGAGGAGGAAGGGGTGGGAGAATTAGGGTTTTCTTAACTTTTTAGGTTGAGGCAAAATAAGGGTTTATAATAGTATATTTATAGGCAAAATTTTCAGCTGAAAATTTTCCCATAAAACATTATTATTATTAACCCTTTATTCTTATTAACCTATTAACTAATAATTAAAACACCTTTTAATTATTAATCCTTTTTCTAAACACTTTAGAAATAATTCTCTCACTTGATTTAATTTCCAAAATTAAATTCTTAATTAATAATATTAAGAACTTTTCTTAATTAATTTATAATTAATTAAATCTCATTTAATCAATTATTAAATTTGCTAATTAATTATTTGTTTTACAAATAAATAATTACCAGCCATTATTAATTAATTCCTCCACCATTAAATCATTCTCTTTTATGGTGTGACCATGTAGGATCAATATTAAGCCGGTAGTAGAAATAAATAATAATAAAACTATTTTATCATTATTTATATAAATTCTCTAATTCATTAAATATGATTAATTAATTAATCATATTTATTCTACATCGTGAGGGATACTTCTCAGAATATCGCGACTATCCGGATAATATGAATTCACTGCTTAGAATACCAAGAACCCATTCAGTGAGTAGTTACCGTACAATCAATTCCTTCCACCCTGCAATGTCACGATTAAATACAAGGCATGGAACTTGTGTCAAGCCTATCTTATTTAATCATTTGCTTTTCCATTCACTATGCTTAGTTCTATTTAATGTAAATTAGAAACTCCTTTCTAATTTTATTCACTCTGGCCAGAGATTCCTGAACTAGCATAAGTGGATCAGCATTGAACATTCTCTTCCTTCACTGGAAGGGGTAGATCTTTTATTGATCATACACTATCTTCGTGTACAAATTCCTATACCCAGTAGAGCCCTTATAATTGTCCCTGGAGACTAAGAACTAAACCAAAGCATAGTTCAGTGTACACAAGATGACTATGATGACCTCAAGTCTAAGGATACTTGTACAACTATTACTATGTGAACAACTGCTAACACGTGAGTGAACTCCATCAGTTGTTCAGCTGTATGAGTCATGTTCAGTGAACTTATTCTATAATAAGCACCTACATACTAGCTATAGTGTTACCACATAAATATTTATGAGAACAGACATCCTTCATAATGAAGCAAGCATAGTATGTACCGATCTTTGCGGATTACTAATTACCAGTTAGTAATCCTACGACCAGGAAATATTTAAGTTTAGAGTTATCATCTTTTAGGTCTCATTATTATGATCTCATCATAATCCATAAAAAGCTTTACTCTAAACTATGGCATATCTTATTTAAACACTTAAATAGATAAAGCCCGCAATAAAACCAAAACAAGTCTTTTATTAATATCAATAAAATCAAAACAGATTACATAAAAGTTATTCCTAAATCATCATACATGATTGGACTTAGGACACATCTCTTTCAATCTCCCACTTGTACTAAAGGCAATCACTCTGGTATCTAATACCCATCTTGTCTTTATGACGATCAAAATGACTTTGAGAAAGTGGCTTTGTTAAAGGGTCTGCTATGTTGTTATGTGTGTCAACTCTCTTGACGTTGACATCTCTTCTTTCAACAATACAAGAAATGTTACCGCGCTCCCACTAACCTTTTATAGACACATGGTTCTTCTATGTTTTTGATAAAATCAAACTCTTTGATTGTCTCATCAAAACGGATGTTCCATCTACGAGAAGCTTGCCTTAAACCATATATGGTTCGCAGCAGCTTAAACACTAGGTGTTCATTTCCCTTGGAAAGAAAACCCTCTGGTTGTGTCATATACACTTCCTCTTCAAGTTTCCCATTGAGGAAGGCCATTTTCACGTCCATTTGCCAGATCTCATAGTCGTAGTAAGCAGCAATCGCAAGCAAAATCCGAATTGATTTTAACAGGGCTACAGGTGAAAAAGTTTCATCAAAGTCAATCCCTTGCCTTTGTTTGAATCCTTTTGCCACGAGCCTGGCCTTATAGGTCTCCAGCTGGCCATCTGCTCCAATCTTTCTTTTGCATACCCACTTGCACCCAATAGGCTTAACACCTTCAGGCGCCTCAACCAGAGTCCATACTTGGTTGGTATACATAGATTCCATTTCGGATTTCATGGCACTATGCCATTTCTCTGAGTCAACACTACTCATAGCCTCCTTATAGGTCACAGGGTCGTCATCATCAATGATTGATAACTCATTGTCATTCTCAATGACAAGGCCATAATACCTCTCAGGTTGGCGAGACACTCTCCCTGACCTACGAATGGGCTGTTCTACAAAAGGTTGTTCAGTCTGAACAGGTGTTTCCTCTTGATCTGTAGTAGTTTGTGCTTCTTGAACTTCATCAAGTTCAATTTTTCTCCCACTGTTTCCTTCATGGATAAGCTGCTTTTCCAAGAAGGTAGCATGTCTGGAGACAAACACCCGATGATCGGTGTAAAAGTAACACCCTAAAGTCTCTTTAGGATATCCCACAAAATTTCATTTTACGGATCGAGATTCCAGTTTATCTGGGTCAACTTTCTTGACATAAGCTGGACATCCCCAAATCTTAACGTGTTTAAGACTCGGTTTCCTTTCTTTCCATATCTCATATGGAGTTTGAGGAACAGATTTGGAAGGCACCTTATTCAGTAAATATGCTGAGGTTTCCAATGCATAACCCCATAGGAATACTGGAAGATTCGCATAGCTCATCATGGACCGAACCATGTCTAACAAAGTTTGATTTCTCCTTTCAGATACCCCATTCAACTGTGGAGTATATGGAGGAGTCCACTGGGAGACTATACCATTTTCTTTGAGATGATCTAGAAACTCTCCATTCAAGTACTCACCACCTCGATCTGATCGAAGAGTTATAATACTATGTTTGGTTTGTTTCTCCACTTCATGCTTATATTCTTTGAACTTTTCAAAGGCTTCAGACTTGTGTTTCATCAAATACACATATCCGAATCTAGATCGATCATCTATGAAAGTAATGAAGTATGAAAATCCACCCATGGCTTGCGTAGACATTGGTCTACATACATCTGTGTGTACCAATCCTAGCCAATCTGCAGCCCTCTCTCCATATCCACTAAATGGAGATTTGGTCATTTTACCCAATAGACAAGACTCGCATGTAGGATATGATTCAAAATCAAAGGGGTCAAGTAACCCTTCCTTTTGCAATGTCCGCAGTCTATTTTCACTAATATGACCAAGTCTGCAGTGCCACAAGAAAGTGAGATTTTCATCATCCCTTTTTCTTTTATTAGTTTGTTCAATCTGAAGTAAATTATGCTCTACATCACATACATACAGACCATTATTTAAAGTGCCACGTCCATAAAGAACATTATCTCTAAGAATAGAACATTCATTATTCTTAATAATAAATGAAAAACCATCCAAATCCAACATAGGAATAGAAACAATATTCCTTACAATAGAGGGAACGTAATAACAATTATTCAAAATAATAGTCTTGCCCGTAGGCATATGTAAACTAAATGATCCTACAGATATGGTGGCAACCCTTGCTCCATTGCCCATACGTAGAATCACCTCATCTTCTTCAAGAGTCCTACTTCCCTTTAGTCCCTGCAACGAATTGCAAATATGAGAACCACAGGCGGTATCTAATACCCAAGTAGAAATTTGATTTAGTGACATATTAACTTCGATCATGAACATATCTGAATCAGAAGCGGTAGTCTCACTACCCTTCTTCTTCTTCAATTCTGCAAGGTAAACCTTGCAGTTCCTCTTCCAGTGCCCCACCTTGTTACAGTGAAAGCAAACAGCTTTGCTCTTGGGGTCTTCAGCTTTTGGTGGAACCGGCTTTTTCTCACCTACTTTCTTCTTCTTGGAAGGGTTCCTTTTCCTTTTCTTAGGATTGGAACCTTCACCAATTAGAAGAACAGAACTCTTCTTAGGGGGAAAATTCGATTCGGCAGTCTTCAACATGTTGTGGAGTTCAGGCAGGCTGACATCCAGCTTATTCATGTGAAAGTTCACAACAAACTGCGAGAACGAACTCGAAAGTGATTGCAAGACCAAGTCTTGGCTCAGCTCCCCATCCATGGCAAAACCAAGTTGTCCAAGATGTTCAATCAAATTGATCATCTTAAGTACATGGTCATTCACAGATGATCCCTCATACATCCTACAACCGAACAACTCCTTCGATATCTCATATCGAGCTGTCCTCCCTATCACATCATACAACTCTTGTAGATGCATAAGGATAGTGTGAGCATCCATATGCTCATGTTGCTTCTGTAGCTCAATGTTCATGGAAGCTAGTATGATGTATTGAGCAATATTTGCATCATCTATCCACTTACGATACACAACATGTTCATCATTATGTGCATCGCTAGCAGGTTCAGTAGGCTTAGGTGAGTCGAGCACATATTCCAGCTTCTCAACCCTGAGAACAATTCTCAAGTTTCGAAGCGAGTCAGCAAAATTAGGACCAGTCAACTTGTGAGCATCTAGTATACTCCGGAGTGATAGTGCAGAAGACATAACGTATATAGTAAATCTGTAAACGATGAACACATAACAACACTTAGCAAATATTCAATTTCATTTCAAAACACTATATGAATCGGGTCTTTATTCATAAGTGGCTCCCACTAGTTTATCTAATTTATACAACCCCCTAAGTGAAAATTAAGCATTCATAATGCTAGTGGGAATAGGGATCCTACATTCCATCACACAACCTCGGCTGTAGCACAAAACATCATGTGATGTTCAATAGGCAGACAACTCTTGTCAATTACATCTTATGTTATTCCCTAATAAAACTTTAGCCTCTTGAATAATTGAGTCATGGCTGTAGCATGACAAACTCAATATTCTAAGTCAAGTCTAACCCAACATTTCGTACAATTGAATTAGTCTCCAACGGCCCACGACTGTAGCACGTAACGACCTTTAGATTCTAATTCAATGTACACATCTCTATATGATAGACAAGTATTTCTTATTTCGAAATCAAAGCCCTCGGCTGTAGCACGAAACGATAATGATTTAAAAATAAGAACCACTTTCTACCATGTTGGAAGGCTATGACCGACACAAGCCCGTTGTGTCATTGGCCAATTACTACTTGATATTATTTAATTTTAGAGGGATTATATTATGTTACAATCATAATCATACTATAAAGAGATTCTTCCTTTTAAATTAAATATTTCAAATTAATAATCGATAATCAGATGATTCCCAGATCGGGGGGAGCATTGTCAAGAGGCGTCACTTAATACCCCTTTCTTACAGATAGAAATCTGCTTTTGACAGAATCATCCTTTCTCTCAATATTGAAAATTCATTATTAATTACGTGTTTCATAAACACAAGAATCTCATGATTGTATTCATAATATTATTGTTAAGGCAAGAAGCGATTCCTATTCTAGATTTTCTAGAGCACGCCTTATATTGATTTAAGTTCACCTAAATCTATCATCGCATGGTAAACATAGGCATATATCTCATATATAAAATTAAATAAACAAGTAAATGTAAAGTGCAATAAAGTAAATGTGTGTTGGTTATGGCCCCATCCTATGTGATCTTTATCAAGCTCATGATAAAGATCAAGGTCAATCTAATATGGTGATGGAAATAAATACAACTACTTATTACATAAGTCTTCTTCTTTATTTAGACTTCTTGTATGCCTCATCTTCTTCTTTGTATCACCTCCATTGGATAGCCTTCTCGAGTCTTTAATTACATTACATGATTGAAAGTAAAACTAATCTAATGAACTTACAAGAATAACTCGAGTTACATTCGAGATTTATGATTACAAAGATTGACGACATGCAAGTCATATTTAAAACCAAAACCAAAACCATTACACTAAGTTCGAAAGGCCATAACCATCCACCATGCTCATACAACACATAAAAGAATGTTAAAACACATAATCTGATCTTAACATATCATATTATCATGATCTAATCATAAAAAAAATATGACAAAAATCAGAAAAATCACAATCACTGTCTACGGGGCAGTAAACGACGTCAAACGCCTTACAGACGAGTCGTTGATAGCTTTAGCTATCAGTTTTGTTCAGACGCTCGTTTATCTATGGAATAGGGTATTCGTTTGCGTAAATCAGACACCAGACCCAGATTTCAGCAAATCTGCAGCAGCCAATTCAGAATCCGTATCTAATATGATTCTCATAATTAGAACAAACATAAATCATGTATATATCAGTATATATACAGATTACATAATCATCTTATGATTATACAACTCACATAAATATCATATATTCAAAACCATACATATATAAGCATATTATATCAACATCAAATCATGGCGAATCACGTACATGCTTATATATCGAAAACAGTTAAACACATAAACAAATTAAAAACTTTTCCAAGTAGCTCTGATGCCATTGAAGGATTTTTAGCACATAAACGCAACGAAAACGTAAATTTAAATCTTAAAAAAAAACCGAAACCCTCCGCAGGATCCATGCGAAAAATAATATTTAATTCGTAGTTCAGTATGTTTACCTTAAGAAGCTTTACATTAAATGGAAAGATGAAGGTCTTTAATAGCGATCCAAGAACGATTAACGGAGATCCCTATCAGCTGCTCCTCAATTGTGAAGCACTCTACCGGTATCCACCAAGAGATCAATGTAATGGAGGAGGAAGGGGTGGGAGAATTAGGGTTTTCTTAACTTTTTAGGTTGAGGCAAAATAAGGGTTTATATTAGTATATTTATAGGTAAAATTTTCAGCTGAAAATTTTCCCATAAAATATTATTATTATTAACCCTTTATTCTTATTAACCTATTAACTAATAATTAAAACATATTTTAATTATTAATCTTTTTTCTAAACACTTTGGAAATAATTCTCTCACTTGATTTAATTTCCAAAATTAAATTCTTAATTAATAATATTAAGAACTTTTCTTAATTAATTTATAATTAATTAAATCTCATTTAATCAATTATTAAATTTGCTAATTAATTATTTATTTCACAAATAAATAATTACCAGCCATTATTAATTAATTCCTCCACCATTAAATCATTCTCTTTTCTGGTGTGACCCCCCCTGTAGGTTCAATATTAAGCCGGTAGTAGAAATAAATAATAATAAAACTATTTTATCATTATTTATATAAATTCTCTAATTCATTAAATATGATTAATTAATTAATCATATTTATTCTACATCGTGAGGGATACTTCTCAACATATCGCGACTATGCGGATAATACGAATTCACTGCTTAGAATACCAAGAACCCATTCAGCGAGTAGTTACTGTACAATCAATTCCTTCCATCCTGCAATGTCACGATTAAATACAAGGCATGGAACTTGTGTCAAGCCTATCTTATTTAATTATTTGCTTTTCCATTCACTATGCTTAGTTCTATTTAATGTAAATTAGAAACTCCTTTTTAATTTCATTCACTCTGGCCAGAGATTCCTGAACTAGCATAAGTGGATCAGCATTGAACATTCTCTTCCTTCACTGGAAGGGGTAGATCCTTTATTGATCATACACTATCTTCGTGTACAAATTTCTATACCCAGTAGAGCCCTTATAATTGTCCCTGAAGACTAAGAACTAAACCAAAGCATAGTCTAGTGTACACAAGATGACTATGATGACCTCAAGTCTAAGGATACTTGTACAACTATCACTATGTGAACAACTGCTGACACGTGAGTGAACTCCATCAGTTGTTCAGCTGTGTGAGTCATGTTCAGTGAACTTATTCTATAATAAGCACCTACATTTTAGCTATAGTGTCACCACACAAATGTTTATGAGAACAGACATCCTTCATAATGAAGCAAGCATAGTATGTACCGATCTTTACGGATTACTAATTACCAGTTAGTAATCCTACGACCAGGAAATATTTAAGTTTAGAGTTATCATCTTTTAGGTCTCATTATTATGATCTCATCATAATCCATAAAAAGCTTTACTCTAAACTATGACATATCTTATTTAAACACTTAAATAGATAAAGCCCGTAATAAAACTAAAACAAGTCTTTTATTAATATCAATGAAATCGAAATAGATTACATAAAAGTTATTCCTAAATCATCATACATGATTGGATTTAGGACACATCTCTTTCAGGAATTTGTTCATGAAAGTGTGTCTCATGATGGAGAGAATGATAATGTAGTTTTAGATCCTGATAAGGATCTTGATGAGCTTTTCTTTACTAAAGACATGCCTAACCATGGGAAGAATAGGAGATTAGCTGAGCTTGATACTAAGAAGAGTAGAGAGTTTTCTGATGTAGAATGGAATTCTAATTGGAAGGATGTTTCTTATCCTATCTTTGTTGCTAATACTTCTCAACATCTGGAGAGAGCATAACAGAGTATTGCAAATCCTGATATTCTGACACATCTCAAGGCTTCTACACTATTCGCCAAATCAGTTCTATACACTCAGTCTCAGGCTAATACTCAAATTAATAAACTCAAGGAATCCTTTCTTGAAACCAAGTTGACCACAACCAAGGAAATCCAGAAGTAATTAGCACCTATCATTGCTAGACAAGACAAAATAGAAGCCAACCAGGTTAAGTTGGAAGCTACTCAAGCTAAAATGTCTAGTCAGTTGGATGAGGTACAATAGTCTATGGAGCTCATTATTTCCCTCTTACTTGGAGATGATGCCAAAAAGGGGGATAAAGTGTAGAAATCTAAATGCAAGTAGCTCCAGTTGAAAGATGATGATGCCGATGACAAGGATGGTCCTGGTGGTGATGGTAAAAATAAGGAGCTTGTATTGAGAAAATAAGGTAAATATGTAAATGGTTCTGGTGGTAAATCTAAAACCACTAGTCAATCTAGACAAGGTGGAGAAAGTAGGAGATCTGGTAGGCAAGTCTCAAAGACTGTGCAAAGTAAAGAACTGACTGTGGCTAAATCTCAAACTCTGAAAGTCAAAAATGCTAATGAAGACCAAGGCATTCTGGAGATAGGAGCTGGTGCTGAAGCAAGTCAGTATCTACAGACTCTGAAAGTAAAAGGGAAGAAAACAACTATATTCTACAAGGATCCAAAGATTTAATCTTTTGATTCTGAAGTGAGTAGAAGAATTTTTGAAAGAGAAAATCCTAGAGTTGACATGGAACGTCTTAGGCTTTTGGAATAAGAATACAAATCTTTAAAGTCAGCAAATACTGATGTTGTCTTATCTTATGAAGATATTCCTGGTAGCAAACCTACAAAGGGTGTGGTAATCAAGGAAGTCAATCAAACTGATGTGGAAGGGCCTTTAAGGTCTCAAGCTATTTTAAATGCTGACAAAAGTTATAAGGGGAAAGAAAAGATTGGTGAGAAGCCAAAGCCAAAACCTAAAGCTAAGTCCAAGAAGAAATCAACTTCTAAGAGTTCAAAGTCACAAACATTGATAGATCCAATCTATTCAGTAGTTGCAGCTCATGATGATGTTGATGATCAAAATACTCAAGAATATGAAGCCAATCAGTTCTATAAAAGAAGAAAGATGATTCCTGGAGCTGATTGGGCTGAGAATTGAAGTTGATAACAACCTCTGACAATACTCAAGTTGTAGAAGAAACAAATGTTGAAGCTCAACCAGTCATAAACTCTGATACTACTCAAGTTATTGACAATTCAAGTAAAGTACAATCTGAAGTCATAAATCTGGATTCAGAGGACTTAAACTCTAATATGCCAGAATTAACTTTAGAAGAGAAGAAGAAGCTACTATAGGGAAGCAAGACACCTGCACCAGTAAGAGATTCTTCTGAGACTATAAAGAAGATCTACAGTGGAAATTCTCAGTCCAGAAGAGCTGGTAAAACAAGTGGCTTGGGATATTCAAATGATGATTCTTTTGTTGCTGATGCTTTGATTCTAAGGAAGCGTAAAAATATGACAGAGATTGGTGATAACACAAAGCTTGAAGATTTAAAGAAAATTGAATCGGTTCAGATTGTGAATGATCTAGTTGGTGAAAACCTGATCTATTTTCTTGAATCTGGAAGGAGGTTGAGGCTCACTCCAGAGCATTTAAAGAATAAACCATGGCAGGAGTTGGAATTCATCACTACTTTACTCAAAGTAACTAACTCTACTACTGCTAGATGGTCTAAATTTTTGAAGAACTTAGGACATATGAAGTAGAGAGGAATGACATACAAGTCCAATTATATTCCAAAATACATTCATGAATCTGGACATTCTGTTGATATGCCTACTGTAGGAGCCAAAATGGTTAAGTCTCTAGGAAGAGAAGATCTTACTTTTAATCCTGATGGGAAGAAGAAATTGATGATATTAGTTTATAAATCATCAGAGATTACTATCGGTATATATGTTCAGAGATTGATATATCTTTTATAACCTAACATCTCTCAAGGATATATGTTCATCCTTTGAGAGATTAGTTTATAATCAGTTTTTATCGATCTATAGAAAACTTTTTATATTGTTGAGTGCTTAATTCGATTTATTTGCATAAACTGTATTCAACCCCCTACAGTTGTATTAAGGACCTAACACTCTTCCTCACCATTTGGAACAAAAGATCTCTTCAATAAGACAAGGAATCTATCTAGGCAGAATAATTTTGAAGGTTTTATGTGAAGTTCTTAAAACCTATAAAACATGTCACGAGTCCTTAGTTCCAAAAGTAACAAAACAGTCTAGTATGTTAGGTCCGTAATCAACTGTAGAGGGGGGGGGGGTGGAATACAATTTATGCAAAAAATTCGATAAAGCTTTAACAGATGCAACAGTCTTTATATTAATCTGATAAAAACTGTTACACAAGTACTCTTTCAAACGATGAATAATTATCCTTGAGAGCTGCTAGGTTATCTGAAAGATATTACAATTCGTAACACGTATAGTGTAAACCTAATGTGCTTATATAGTGCACAGTTACATAATCAATAAAGAATCCTATTCTATTACAAGAAGGAAACCTATTACATATCCAAGTATGATTACTTCTGATATAAAGTCCTTCACCGCCTTAAATTCTGCAATCCTTTTCCTCATCGAATATCTACTGAAGTGACATATCCTGATGAAATCAACTGCTGATCATCAAGTACTGATATAAGTACTGATGCTGTCACACTTCATTAAATACTGATATTAAGTCATGATAAGAACTCCTGATAGTTTCTGTCCTGATATCATCAATTATATCTAACAATCTCCCCCAACTTGTGCATTATATAATTATGTACAAGTTCTAATTGATGATGTCAAAACTATCTAAATGCAGAAATCAAATAAACATATTCAATCTTGTAGACAGTGAATATCTGACTTTATTCTTCATTCTGATCTCTAACACAATCTGAAAAATCTTCTAGAAACTTCCTCAGCAGAATTTTTTCCATTACATCCAAATACCATTGCATCCTCTGTTTGTGTTCTCTCAACCCATCTGTTGATTCATCATTTTGATAGATGGCAGCCCTGAGATCATCTAGCTTTGAGTTCCCAAGAGATAGATCATCCAGTTCCAGAAATCCAATCTTCTTTCCATCAGGATTAAAAGTTATGATTTCACTTCCTAGACTCATTTCTATCTTGGCTCCTCCAATAGGCATATCAACAACATATTCAGTTAAATCAATGTACTTTGGAATATAGTTAGATTTGTAAGGCATCCCTCTCTGCTTCAACTGTATCAGGTTTTTTATGAATGCAGACCATCTGGCAGTTATAGGATTGGTTACCTTAAGAATTGTAGCAATAAGTTTTAATTCCTGCCATGGTTTGTCTCTCAACTGTTCTTGAGTCAACCTTAATCTTCTCCCAGACTCCAGAAAATAAATCATTTTCTCTCCAACAAGATCAATAACAATTTGTACTGATATGATCTTCTGCAAGTCTTCAAGCATCACATTATGACCAATTTCTGTCAGATTAGCATGCTTCCTTAAAATAAAAGCATCTCCAACAGATGGATCAACATTTAACCTACCCAGACCACTTGTGATTCCAGGTTTTTTAGTATGAGAACTTCCATTGTAAATATTCTTTAATGTTTTAAAAGAATCTCTTCTAGGTGCATGTTTCTTGCTTTCCCATAGTAACTTTTTCTTTTCTTCAAAGGTAAGTTCTGTCTTATCAGAGTTTATATTTTCAGAATCAGATTTTGATAACTCAACTTAAATTGGGTTTGAAAAATCAACAACATGAGTAGAATTAGAGGTTGTGATCAGTTGAACAACAACTTCTTCTTCTTCATTAACTTGAACAATATCAGAGGTTAACTTCAGTTTTTCAGCCTATTCAGCTCCATAAATCTTCCTTCTTTGATGAAATTGGCTGGCTTTTTTTTTCTTCAGCAATTTCATTAGTATCAAAAGATGGAGAAACTGTATGGATTGGTTCTATCAGTATTTAATATTTAGATGCCTTACAACTTTGGCTTTAGGCTTTGGAGGCTTGGAATTTTCTCCTATCTTCTCCTTCCCCTTATGACTTATGTCAGCATTTAAGATTTCTTGAGACAATAGAGATCTTTCAGAATCTGCTTGATTCAAATCCCTTATAACTACCCCTTTGGTTGGTCTATTAGAGGGATCATCTTCATAAGGATCTTGAGAAATAATAGCAACAATATTTGCTATTTTCACAGAATTCTTAAATTCTTCCTCCATTTGCCTTAGTTGTTCTAGATCAACTCCAGAATTTTCTTTCTCAAATATTCTTCTACTCACCTCAGAGTCAAATGCTTGAATATTTGGATCCTTGTAGAATAGAGTTGTCTTTCTTCCTTATACTTTCAGAGTTTGGAGATACTGACTTGCTTCTGCACCGGCTTCTATCTCCAGAATGCCTTGGTCATCATCAGCAGTTGTGACTTTCAGAGTTTGTTGAATTGTTGTAGTCACAGACAGCTTTAATTGTACTCTTCATTCACTTCTCCTAATTTCTACACCTTGTCTAGATTGAGACCTAATGATAGCTTTTGATGAGCCACTAGTTCCAACTAGTTCTTCACCTCTTCTTCTTATACTGTCCTTCTGTCCCCCCTTATTACCTCCATCAGGATTTTCATCATCAGCATTTATCAATGTCAGCTGTCTGCATTTAGATTTAACAATCTTCTCCCCTTTTTGGCATCATCACCAAGCAGTATAGAAAGAATTGGCTCCATTGAGTTCTAAACCTCTATAAGTTGTCCAGATATTTGCTCTTGCTTAGCTTCCAATCTAGCCTGATTGGCTTCAATTTTAGTTTGTCTGTCAACAATTGGTGCAATCTGCTTCTAAATTTCCTGATGAGTAGTCAACTTTAAAGCAATTAAGGATTCTTTGATTTGATTGATTTGAGAAGTAGTTACCTCTTGAGCTGTATGCAAGGATCTTACTATCGGAGCAAATGCTTTGAGGTGATTTAGCATGTCAGGATTTTAAATTCTTTGTTCAGCTATTTCTAGATGGTAACCAACATTTGTTCTGGAAATAGGATAAGCAACATCTTTCCATTTAGCATTCCAGATATCATCAAAATAATCCTGATTCTTTTTAGCATCTAACTCCTTAAGCTTCTGTTGCCTCACATGTTTAGACATATCTTCAAGGAAGACTAGATCATCTTCAGGATCTATAAGAGCATTGGAAGTATCAACTTCTTCACCATCATTAGATTCATCATTTATAACTGGATCTTGAACTATCTGCTGAACTTCATCTCCAGCTTCAACATTGAATATGGAATCAGAAATTGGAGCGGTATGTGACCCAACTGCCTCAGAAACTTCCATACCATCAACATTTAGTACAATATCTTCAAGAATTGTAGATAGATGAACTGGAGCTTCAGGACTGACCTCCAGAATCTCAGTACCTGTAGTGCTATGGTGACTCTGTAGTGGATAAATCTTTATGAATGGACTGTTGTGCTACTACATCTTCAGCAACAACATGGAGAATTTCAGGTGATGGAATAGTAGAGTGAATGGACGACAGGAAAGTATCAATACTTAGACCTGTAGGGAGACTTTCATCACTTGGTACATCAGAGTTTATCCTAGGGTCAACAGACTGTTGTTCAACAGCTTTATCTTTTGTACTTTGTGCACCTGCAAAATATAACAAGTAATACTTAATTTATATGTTCTTTTAAAGTAGTCTCACTCCACACAGCTTATAACTTTCAATAGTTAGAGTTTCTTCACAAGGATTTTTAAATCCTGACTCTCATCTACCTCTCCATTTGCCATGAACGATCCTGCCTCTCTTTAATTCTGTTTTTATTAAATCATTTCACACAACTCAAGGATATATGTTCATCCTTTGAGAGATTAGTTTATAATCAGTTTTTATCGATCTATAGAAAACTTTTTATACTGTTGAGTGCTTAATTCGATTTATTTGCATAAACTGTATTCAACCCCCTACAGTTGTATTAAGGACCTAACACTCTTCCTCACCATTTGGAACAAAAGATCTCTTCAATAAGACAAGGAAACTATCTAGGCAGAATAATTTTGAAGGTTTTATATGAAGTTCTTAAAACCTATAAAACATGTCACGAGTCCTTAGTTCCAAAAGTAACAAAACAGTCTAGTATGTTAGGTCCGTAATCAACTGTAGAGGGGGGTGAATATAATTTATGAAAAAAATTCGATAAAGCTTTAACAGATGCAACAGTCTTTATATTAATCTGATAAAAACTGTTACACAAGTACTCTTTCAAATGATGAATAATTATCCTTGAGAGCTGCTAGGTTATCTGAAAGATATTACAATTCGTAACAGGTATAGTGTAAACCTAATATGTGCTTATATAGTGCACAGTTACATAATCAATAAAAAATCCTATTCTATTACAAGAAGTGTAACACCCCCAGATCCGGGGTCGGGGATCTGGGTCGTCACGGTCTTTCTTTCCACAATATCACTTCACTTAATTAATAATAATAACCTTATGCTGTGACCCCACACTAACACACACCACAACCCGTTATAGTCTCAGAGATGAAATTGAAATAAGTACAAGTCTTTGAATCCACAATTTAAAAGTTATTACAACCCAAAATGATTACTTGATAAATTTACAGTTAATTGCCATTATCTGCCACAAGTTATAATTATACATAATTGATTCTCAAAAGTAGATGGTCTGATCTACAATAGATCTACCTCTGCAGCTATAGCAACTACAACATCATCGGGAAGACGCGGGACGCTTCCCACGCGCTTGCGCTGGGTCTGCTGGAGTCTGGCCATCTTTCCTAACTGTTGTTGTGTGATGAAGAAATAAAGCAAGAGTGAGCCTTACAGCTCGCAAGATAATATGTAGTGATAACAATAATATAAGTATCTAAATGGATACTTACTAGAATCTTTTATCATGTGTAAGATAATTACTTACTAGATATAAGTAAAAACAAGGGATGAAGTTACCAAATACTTCACTATACTTATATCATTTATAAAGCTACTTGAACTACCATTGTTCAAAGTATAATGAGCTTTTACCAGTTCATCACATAGATGAGACTACAAGACAAGATTTGAATAGATTAAACTTTTGAAATATTATTAAAGGAAATGAAGTTATGATATACTTCATTAAGTTCTGAAATATATATATATATCCACATATACATCTTCTTTATACATTTCCTGAAAACCTCTGTCATGTAAAGTATGAACAAAGTTTGAAACATCCAATAAATTTTGGGAAAGGAAAAGAATTTTGGCATAAACCAGGTATCTCGCTGATCAGGCAAAGATACCAATAAGTAACCTTTTCTACTAGTAGATGGAAGAATTCCCCACTGGTCATCACCCTGGTCTCAATAGGACCTTATGCTGGACTGCCACTCAGCCACTTATACATTTGATGGACTCCCACTGAGCCACTTACACTATCATGGACGCCCACTGAGCCCATGTTGCTTATACCGACTCAATAGATGGACTTACTTCCCGAACGTTGGGTAAGTAATCAATTCATTTACCAAAACTGCAACCTTGTTGCGAATATAAAATACACCACAGAGCCGGATCCCTCAGGTTTTGAGCGAGTATTTAAATCCCCTTAAAAAGGAAGATCTTAAATATAAAAATGAGTTTTGGGATCCGCTCTAACTTTTAAAAATCATTTTGAAGACTCGAAAACACTTTAAAGAGTGTTTGGAGTAAAGCTGATTTAATGAAGTAAATCAGTCCCCAGTATATTTAGAAAATGTCTGAATATTATTATTTAAATAATATTCCCATAAAGAATAATCTTTATAAAAATAATTGAAGTAGAAGTATTAAAACTTATACTTGAAACGAGTATTAAATAACCAAAGATATACTTATACGAAAGTACTATCTTTATTTGAATAATCGAAAATAAGTTTGATTATTGATACCTTATTCTTTAATAAAATAAAGAATATATTGCAGTAATAAGCGGAGTCATAATACCTCGAATGAATATTATAAATAACATTCATAAAATAAAGGAGTCATACATCCTCAAATGAATATCCAAGTAATATCCAATAATAATATAAAAGAGTCATAAGCCCTCGAATAATATTCGAAATAATATTCAATAAATAATACAAAGAGTCATAAGCCCTTGAATGAATATTCAAATAATATTCATTTAATAAAATAAAGAAGTCATAAGCCCTCGAATGAATATTCATAATAATATTCATTAAATAAAATAAAGTTATCGAATAAACCTTATTCGATTAATAGTTTTGAAAACTATAACCATATATATATAAGTATATATATATATATATTTATATACATATATACAAAATCTACTCGGGATCCTCGACTCCCGGTTTAGAAAATATTTCCACCTTTTGGGTCCCTATACTATGGGTATATGCAAGTTACCGGTATCCTCTAGCATAGGTATTATCAACTGAATCAACAGATATATATAGCAAGAATACGAAACAGGCATGCATATATACCATATAACATGCTACAATATATCGCAAGAATTTGCTATAACAAATATGCATTTAACGCAAGATCATGCATATACACAAATACATCACAACAATAGTTATAACGGGTAGAAAACTTGCCTGAGTGACTTGGGGTGATAAAAGGCTCGGGACGAGTTTGGTAACCTATAAACAACAAGTAAGTTGGAATTAAACCAAAGTCGCTTGTAAATCTATACTTTAACTAACTTAGACTCTAACGCTTATTTTGCGCTTACTGATTCTCTTAAGTCACTCGAGTACCCTCGGCTCCACCATTTTTAATAATTTAACCTTTACGAGTTTTAAGGCGATTCCTTCGCGAGTGTCTTACCAACTGCCTAACACACTTACCATAAATGTTTCATACATTAATTAACCCTTTTTGGTCTTTAACCTATGTTTCAAAGTAAGGCGAGGGGAAAAGTTTCGTTCGCGAAATGCCGTTACTTGAAATGGTCGTTTCTCCTAAACCGTGCATCGGAATCGAACGAACTACATATCAAAACGAAGCTCGTAACACGAACTATCTAAACCTGGCAATGGTCATAATCTAGCAGGGGGTTCTCGGATCCTAATGTTATGCACAAAAACAGTCTAAAGAAAATCGGACGTTACGACGGCTAGGTTTACGCGATTTCCCAATTTAAAACCATTCAAAACCAACCCAATTCAACCTCAAATCAAACATACAACCAACATCCATCCTTATCACCTCATATCAGCCCCAACCAATTCAATTTTAACATTCATACTTATGCCTAAGCTTGAATTTAACTATACTACAATCTTTTAACCAAAACAACAACATTTACCATTCCATTTCAATACCATTTCAATCCCAAACTCTAAATCACAAACATTAAGCTACAATATCACCCTACTAATCAAAATCATTTTATAATACATAGGAATCTAGGGTTTGGAGATGATATACCTTCCTTGAAGTGGTGGGAGGAGCTAGGAAGCCTTAAGAAGCTTTGAGAAGTCTTAGGAATGCTTGGATCTTCAAGGAAATCAAGAAAAATTTCAAGTTAAAAACTTGAAAACACTATTCATTGTCTTCTTCTTTGATTAAATGAAGAAGATTGAGAAGGAATTGATGGCTTAAACTCATGATATAGCCCTAACTAAGCATACAGATGATTAGGGAATTATCTTACCAATTTAGGAGGCTTGGATCTTGAGTTTTGAATTTCTTGCCCTTTAAAATGATAAAAAGTCGAGAGCAAAAGATGAACAATGCCTTGGTTTCTTTTTGATTTTGATGAAGAATGAATTTGCTTGGGTTGGTTGATTTGTTTTTGTGTTTGATTTAGTTAATTACCTAGTTGCCCTTGATTTTGTGTGGTTAAAAAGCCACCACATCTCCTTCCTTCCCACGTCATGCCCATGTCATGTGGTGATGTCATCTTTCCCTCCTTGTCCTCTTCTCATTGGTTGGGTGACATCACTATCTCTAATCCCTTTGATTAACTTCCTAATTGTTTGCCTAATGACCGCTGATCTGTTATACGGTTCGCTTAACTTTCGTTCTCGTTTATCGTTTGAAGGATCATACCCGGGATCTTATTACTTAGGTTCCCTTAACCCTTCTCAATACATTATATTCCTTTTTATGATCCTCTATTATAATCCTTTAATTTAAATCCTTTTTATCCTGTTACCTTATACTCAATTCTCTCCGTATCTAGTGGATTTCCGGGAAAAACCAAAGTGTTCGGAATTGGATTCTGACAATCTTTACATACACTCATATACCGTATAGAGTACTAATAAAATCTCATAATATCCATAACAGAACCCCTACATAGTGTGGCATGAAAAGTTTTCTCATTCAGCTAAAACACTATTCACAAGGGTTACAAAAAGTTCAAAATTTTGGGGGTTATTACAGTCTCCCCTCCTTAAAAGGATTCCGTCCCGGAATCAAACAGAAAACAAATGGGGGTACTTTTCTAGCATTGTGCTCTCTAGTTCCCAAGTTGATTCTTCCACATTATGATTCTGCCATAGTACTCTGACTAGCTTGATTACTTTGTTCCGAAGCACCTGCTCCTTCTTATCTATAATCCTTACTGGCTTCTCCACGTAAGTTAGATCTGGCTGCATATCCACGTGCTCGTACTCCACTATGTGTCTGGCATCCCGATGATACTTCCTTAGCATTGACACATGGAACACATTATGAACTTGTTGCAAATTAGGGGGTAAGGCTAGCTCGTAAGCTAACTTTCCAATCCGTCTTAATATCTCAAAAGGTCCAATGTATCTTGGGCTTAGTTTTCCTTTCCTTCCGAACCTCATTAATCCCTTCCAAGGGGATACCTTTAGCAGTACTAAGTCCCCGACTTCATATTCCTTGTCCTTTCGGGCTAGGTCTGCATATTTCTTCTGTCTGTCTTGGGCTGCTACAAGTCGCCCTCTGCTAAGATCCACTATATCCTTGGTCCTTTGGACCACTTCGGGTCCGAGCATCTTCCGCTCTCCTACTTCATCCCAGTATAAGGGAGATCGACACCTTCTTCCGTACAGGGCCTCATAAGGCGGCATTCCGATGCTAGCATGAAAGCTATTGTTATAAGAAAACTCGATCAACGGCAAGTGATCATCCCAACTCCCTTTAAAGTCTATTGCACAGACTCTCAACATATCCTCTAGTGTCTGGATGGTCCTTTCACTCTGCCCATGCATCTGGGGATGGTACGCGGTACTCATATTTAACTTGGTCCCCGCACATTCCTGAAAGCTCCTCCAAAATCTGGAGTTGAACCTGGGGTCTCGGTCTGAGACAATGGATGCTGGGACTCCATGTCGCGTTACTATTTCCTTAAGGTAAATGTCCACCAGTCTATCGACTGTGTATCTCTCATTGATAGGAATGAAATGAGCTGACTTTGTCAGTCGGTCTATAATTACCCATATGGCGTCATGATTGGCCTTCGTCCTTGGCAAGCTTACAACAAAATCCATCGCTATCTGTTCCCATTTCCATTCGGGAATCTCCAGGGGTCGTAAGAGTCCACTGGGTCTCTGGTGCTCTGCCTTTACCCTTTGGCAAGTCAAACATTTGTTTACCCATTCTGCTACGTCCCTCTTCATGTTGGGCCACCAGTAATATTCCTTCAAATCCCTATACATCTTGGTACTTCCCGGGTGAATGGAATACCTTGAACTATGGCTTTCATCCAATATCTCATCTTTAAGCTCTTGAACATTCGGAACCCAAATCCGGTAGGAGTACCTCATTATCCCTTTATCATCTTTCTCAGTATGGATCTCCTCTCCAGTCATTGACTCTCTACCTTCATTCATTATTTTCTCCTGGCACAATCTGATCTTTTCCAATAACTCTGGCTGCATTGAGATCTCAAAAAGCTTTTCAGTTCCGGTTCCGGTTACCTTTACTTCTATTTCCATTTTCTCAAAATCCCTTATCAATTCTTTCGAAGTTGTTATCATTCTGAGTCTTTCCTTTCTACTAAGGGCATCAGCCACCACATTGGCTTTCCCTGGATGATAGAGAATCTCACAATCATAGTCCTTGATTAGTTCTAACCATCTCCTCTGGCGCATGTTGAGCTCTTTCTGCGTAAATATGTACTTGAGGCTCTTATGGTCTGTGAAAATCTCGCACTTCTCTCCATACAAGTAGTGCCTCCAAATTTTTAAGGCAAATACTATTGCCGCGAGCTCAAGGTCATGAGTAGGATATCTAACCTCGTATTCCTTCAATTGTCTTGACGCATACGCAATCACTTTACCGTGCTGCATAAGCACACATCCTAATCCTTTGTGCGACGCGTCACTATATATCACAAAATCTCCTTTTCCGTCCGGCAATGCCAATACCGGAGCCGTTATCAACCTTTTCTTTAATTCCTGAAAACTGTTCTCGCATTTCTCCATCCATTCAAACTTCTCTGTCTTACGAGTAAGTCGAGTCAAAGGGGCTGCGATCTTCGCAAAGTCCTGTACAAATCTACGATAGTAGCCGGCCAATCCTATGAAACTCCTTACCTCTGTGGGTGTTTTTGGCCTTTCCCAATTTGAGACCGCCTCTATCTTGGAGGGGTCGACCAATACTCATTCTTTATTGATCATATGTCCTAAAAACTGTACTTCATTCCGCCAGAATTCACACTTCGAGAATTTGGCATACAACTGCTCCTCTCTGAGTATTCCTAGAGCTATCCTCAAATGCTCTGCATGTTCTGCCTCAGTTCTTGAGTAGATCAAAATATCATCAATAAAAACTATCACATATTTATCCAAGTACTTCTTAAATACTCTATTCATTAAATCCATGAAAGCCGCTGGGGCGTTGGTTAATCCAAAGGACATTACCAAGAACTCATAATGCCCATACCTGGTACGGAACGCTGTCTTGGAAACATCTTCGGGTTTAATCTTTAGTTGGTGATATCCAGTTCTCAGGTCGATCTTGGAAAAATAAACAGCATTCTTTAGCTGGTCGAATAGATCGTCTATTCTAGGTAATGGGTACCTGTTCTTTATGGTTAGCTTGTTCAACTCTCGATAGTCGATGCACAGCCTCATGCTCCCATCTTTCTTCTTAACAAATAAAACTGGTGCTCCCCACGGAGACACACTGGGTCTTATCATACCCTTATCCAAGAGTTCCTGCAATTGGATAGCTAATTCCTTCATTTATAACGGGGCTAACCGGTAAGGTGCCTTTGAAACTGGCGCCGTCCCCGGGGCCAACTCAATAGCAAATTCAATCACTCTATCGGGTGGTAATCCCGGAAGGTCTTGTGGGAATACATCTTCAAATTCGTTGACTAATGGAATATCTTGTAAGTTGGGCACCTCCTTCTGCGTGTCCACCACATAGGCTAGGTAGGCCTCATTTCCTTTTTCGTAGCATCCTTCTGGCTTGGGCCATAGTCAAAAATTTCTGCGTCTGCCTCTTTCCTCTAAATATAACTTCCTTCTTCCCTGGGATATTTAGCTTAACTTTCTCCCCTTTACAGTCTATTTGAGCATCATTGCTAGATAGCCAGTCCATTCCCAAAATTACATCAAACTCCCCTAATTTAAAAGGAATCAGATCAACACTAAAAGATTGCTCCCCTATGCCTATCTCACAGGCGGGGTGAATCTGGTTAACAGGAATAATTTCATGATTGGCTATTTCTACTTGTAAGGGTTCTATCAAAGGTTCAGCCTTAAGTCTTAACTTACGCGCAAGGTCCTTTGATATAAAAGATTTAGTTGCTCCCGAATCAAATAAAACGTTTGCACTGACTGAATTTAGAGAAAGGGTACCTGCTATCACATCTGAATCTTTCATAGCATCCTGGACTGTCATGTTGAAAGTCCTCGCAGTAGGTGGCTTATTAGAAGCAGCCCTGCTTGCTCCCGAAGCTGCTGGTTTGTTCATTGGGCATTCCCTCTTCCAATGACCTGGGCGTCCACACTGATGACAAGTGGTGGTTGGAATGATGGCAGGGGTTGATGATGGGCACTTAGTTGAATAGTGGCTTTTCCGACCGCACTTAAAGCAGGTTACTGGCTTTCCTTTACACTCCCCAGTGTGATTCCTTCCACATATGTTACAGGCTGGCAATGGGGGTCGAGACTGGTTGGAATAGGACATTCTTGACTTCTGGCCGCCCTGGCTCACGCTCACACTCATTGGCCGCTTAAACCCAGTGTTCCTTCCTAGTAGGGACACTGCTCCTCGATTAAATCTAGTTGGGAAGCTCCTTCCTGCGGAACCTCCACCCATGCTCATACTTTTCCTCTTTATTCCTTTCTTCTCTCTTTCCTTCTGCATCTGTTCACTTCCGACTTCTACAATCGTTGCCTTTTGCACCAGAGTGGCATAGTCCATAAGCTCACGGATTGCCACCCTATTCTGAATCCACGGTTTCAGTCCCTGCTGAAACCTCCTAGCTTTCTTTTCCTCGATGCTCACAAACTCCGGCACAAACCTTGATAACTCAGTAAATTTCGCTTCGTACTCTACTACAGACGAGTTATTCTGCTTTAGCTCCAAGAACTTGAGCTCCATCTGGTTTTCCATAAACCTCGGGAAATACTTTCCCAGAAACAACTGACTAAATCTCTCCCAGGTTATAATAGCATCTGTCTCCATGTTTTTCTTGGCCTCCCACCAGTAGTTAGCTTCTCCTTTCAGAAGGTAGGTAGCAAATACAGTCTTCTGTGCCTCATCGGTACTCAAAATCTCAAAAGATTTCTCCATTTCCTTTAACCATGCCCTTGCCTCAACTGGGTCGGCTGATTCGTGGAACTCAGGGGGCTTAAGGGACTTAAAAGCCCTGAAAGAGTTTGCCACGGTATTGTTATTTCCTTGAGGGGGTGGGTTGGGTTGACGTTCCAAATTCTGCCTTAGGAGTTGCATGAACTGGCCCATGGGATCCATGCCTGGGTTTGGTACTGGTTGCTCAACCTCAGTTTCTCCTTCTCCAGCCTCTATCTCAAATCCCTCAACATCATATGTTTCCTCTTCCTTTTCATACAGGGAGTCATCCTGTTCCACATAATCCTCATCTTCCTCTTCACTGTGTTCCTGGTTCCTATCATCCTGGTTATGGCTTCCCTGGTCCTCAGATCCAGGGTTCGCCCTAGTTCCAATCTTTCTTGGCGGCATGATTCTGATAATAAAAAAAATTATTGGGAAATTCAACGTTAGGTCACAATCATATACAACATTGTGCCTTGCACAGCTTCATAATGGGGAGAACGTATATCACAATTCTATTATTTTAAGAAAGTTCTAATACGAAGTGCAGTAATAATAATGATAAAAACAGTGACCTCGTCACTAATGAACTGAACCGAAGGAAACAAATATATACATAATGCGAGAAATACATAGTTTGATCTGGTCAAAAGTACAACAGTGCTACAGTCATCTGTCCCAAAAGTGATACACAAGAGTCTATCTGTCTAGTCAGAAAAAGGGATGCTATATACAAGTCAACTATCCCGGAAAATTGGCTCTTACTAAGGCCTCGGCTAACTAGACAACTAGACTATTCCATCATCAATCCTGAATCACACACCGGAGCGGGTCAGCTCCCATACCCTTTCCATCGCATGACGGAAGATATAGTCGGCCTGCCGCCTGGAGATCCTACCATGCCTCTCCCCCTGGAGCGATCTGAGCCTTGCTCGGGATGTGAGCTCTATCCCCGTAAGCTCCCTCCTCAAGGATCGGGGTATAGAAGCCCTAGTCTCATAAGCTCGGGTACGCCTACCCGCCCTCTCTGCAACCAACTCCTTCCTGGCCTCATCTAGTCGGCCCTCGGCAACAGCCACTCGGGTCCTCAGAACATCCTGAACATATCCATGAGCTAACGAAGACTGCCTGTGGGCAGGGTCAAGAGGTGGTGAATCCGGAGCCGCTGAGGGTGCCTCCTCGGTCTGCCTAGGCTCGGAAGTATGGGTCTCTGAGCTGTCATCATCGGGAATCCAAGATAGTGGTGGAGGGGTAGGGGCTCTGACCACCGGAAGTGTGGGTAATGGGGTACCAGCATATACTACCATAGGTCCAACACGCTCCTCAGCTACTGGGACCTCATCCGGGTCCTCCTCATCTGGAATAGCAATAACCTCTATCTCTGACTCCTCTGAGGGGTCCTCCTCATCTGAAATAGCAATGACCTCCGTCTCTGATTCCTCTGAGGGGTCCTCCTCATCCTCCTCCATCTCAGGCTCCTCCTGATCCTCAACATCTAGCAGTGCCTCATCATGCTCACGCTTGAACATCTCAGGGTCCTCTATCTCAGGCGCCTACACATTAAACGAGCTAAGTTACTATCATGATACTTATAAGGGTTCCCGTAAGGGTTTTAACTGTCAGCACTACTTTAAGTAGTCCGACCATGAACTTGGCAAGAGTTCTTATTATCTTTGTGAGTTTGTTATTATATCGACGCATCATCTCTGAGGTTTATAACGCTTAGCTCTGATACCATTTCTGTAACACCCCCAGATCCGGGGTCGGGGATCCGAGTCGTCACGGTCTTTCTTTCCACAATATCACTTCACTTAATTAATAATAATAACCTTATGCTGTGACCCCACACTAACACACACCACAACCCGTTATAGTCTCAGAGATGAAATTGAAATAAGTACAAGTCTTTGAATCAACAATTTAAAAGTTATTACAACCCAAAATGATTACTTGATAAATTTACAGTTAATTGCCATTATCTGCCATAAGTTATAATTATACATAATTGATTCTCAAAAGTAGATGGTCTGATCTACAATAGATCTACCTCTGCAGCTATAGCAGCTACAACATCATCGGGAAGACGCGGGACGCTTCCCACGTGCTTGCGCTGGGTCTGCTGGAGTCTGGCCATCTTTCCTAACTGTTGTTGTGTGATGAAGAAATAAAGCAAGAGTGAGCCTTACAGCTCGCAAGATAATATGTAGTGATAACAATAATATAAGTATCTAAATGGATACTTACTAGAATCTTTTATCATGTGTAAGATAATTACTTACTAGATATAAGTAAAAACAAGGGATGAAGTTACCAAATACTTCACTACACTTATATCATTTATAAAGCTACTTGAACTACCACTGTTCAAAGTATAATGAGCTTTTACCAGTTCATCACATAGATGAGACTACAAGACAAGATTTGAATAGATTAAACCTTTGAAATTTTATTAAAGGAAATGAAGTTATGATATACTTCATTAAGTTCTGAAATATATATATATATATATATCCACATATACATCTTCTTTATACATTTCCTGAAAACCTATGTCATGTAAAGTATGAACAGAGTTTGAAACATCCAATAAATTTTGGGAAAGGAAAAGAATTTTGGCATAAACCAGGTATCTCGCTGATCAGGCAAAGATACCAATAAGTAACCTTTTCTACTAGTAGATGGAAGAATTCCCCACTGGTCATCACCCTGGTCTCAATAGGACCTTATGCTGGACTGCCACTCAGCCACTTATGCATTTGATGGACTCCCACTGAGCCACTTACACTATCATGGATGCCCACTGAGCCCATGTTGCTTATGCCGACTCAATAGATGGACTTACTTCCCGAACGTTGGGTAAGTAATCAATTCATTTACCAAAACTGCAACCTTGTTGCGAATATAAAATACACCACAGAGCCGGATCCCTCAGGTTTTGAGCGAGTATTTAAATCCCCTTAAAAAGGAAGATCTTAAATATAAAAATGAGTTTTGGGATCCGCTCTAACTTTTAAAAATCATTTTGAAGACTCGAAAACACTTTAAAGAGTGTTTGGAGTAAAGCTGATTTAATGAAGTAAATCAGTCCCCAGTATATTTAGAAAATGTCTGAATATTATTATTTAAATAATATTCCCATAAAGAATAATCTTTATAAAAATAATTGAAGTAGAAGTATTAAAACTTATACTTGAAACGAGTATTAAATAACCAAAGATATACTTATACGAAAGTACTATCTTTATTTGAATAATCGAAAATAAGTTTGATTATTGACACCTTATTCTTTAATAAAATAAAGAATATATTGCAGTAATAAGCGGAGTCATAATACCTCGAATGAATATTATAAATAACATTCATAAAATAAAGGAGTCATACATCCTCAAATGAATATCCAAGTAATATCCAATAATAATATAAAAGAGTCATAAGCCCTCGAATAATATTCGAAATAATATTCAATAAATAATACAAAGAGTCATAAGCCCTTGAATGAATATTCAAATAATATTCATTTAATAAAATAAAGAAGTCATTAGCCCTCGAATGAATATTTATAATAATATTCATTAAATAAAATAAAGTTATCGAATAAACCTTATTCGATTAATAGTTTTGAAAACTATAACCATATATATATAAGTATATATATATATATATTTATATACATATATACAAAATCTACTCGGGATCCTCGACTCCCGGTTTAGAAAATATTTCCACCTTTTGGGTCCCTATACTATGGGTATATGCAAGTTACCGCTATCCTCTAGCATAGGTATTATCAACTGAATCAACAGATATATATAGCAAGAATACGAAACAGGCATGCATATATACCATATAACATGCTACAATATATCGCAAGAATTTGCTATAACAAATATGCATTTAACGCAAGATCATGCATATACACAAATACATCACAACAACAGTTATAACGGGTAGAAAACTTGCCTGAGCGACTTGGGGTGATAAAAGGCTCGGGACGAGTTTGGTAACCTATAAACAACAAGTAAGTTGGAATTAAACCAAAGTCGCTTGTAAATCTATACTTTAACTAACTTAGACTCTAACGCTTATTTTGCGCTTACTGATTCTCTTAAGTCACTCGAGTACCCTCGGCTCCACCATTTTTAATAATTTAACCTTTACGAGTTTTAAGGCGATTCCTTCGCGAGTGTCTTACCAACTGCCTAACACACTTACCATAAATGTTTCATACATTAATTAACCCTTTTTGGTCTTTAACCTATGTTTCAAAGTAAGGCGAGGGGAAAAGTTTCGTTCGCGAAACGCCGTTACTTGAAACGGTCATTTCTCCTAAACCGTGCATCGGAATCGAACGAACTACATATCAAAACGAAGCTCGTAACACGAACTATCTAAAAATGGCAATGGTCATAATCTAGCAGGGGGTTCTCGGGTCCTAATGTTATGCACAAAAACAGTCTAAAGAAAATCGGACGTTACGACGGCTATGTTTACGCGATTTCCCAATTTAAAACCATTCAAAACCAACCCAATTCAACCTCAAATCAAACATACAACCAACATCCATCCTTATCACCTCATATCAGCCCCAACCAATTCAATTTTAACATTCATACTTATGCCTAAGCTTGAATTTAACTATACTACAATCTTTTAACCAAAACAACAACATTTACCATTCCATTTCAATACCATTTCAATCCCAAACTCTAAATCACAAACATTAAGCTACAATATCACCCTACTAATCAAAATCATCTTATAATACATAGGAATCTAGGGTTTGGAGATGATATACCTTCCTTGAAGTGGTGGGAGGAGCTAGGAAGCCTTAAGAAGCTTTGAGAAGTCTTAGGAATGCTTGGATCTTCAAGGAAATCAAGAAAAATTCCAAGTTAAAAACTTGAAAACACTATTCATTGTCTTCTTCTTTGATTAAATGAAGAAGATTGAGAAGGAATTGATGGCTTAAACTCATGATATAGCCCTAAATAAGCATAAAGATGATTAGGGAATTATCTTACCAATTAAGGAGGCTTGGATCTTGAGTTTTGTATTTCTTGCCCTTTAAAATGATAAAAAGCCGAGAGCAAAAGATGAACAATGCCTTGGTTTCTTTTTGATTTTGATGAAGAATGAATTTGCTTGGCTTGGTTGATTTGTTTTTGTGTTTGATTTAGTTAATTACCTAGTTGCCCTTGATTTTGTGTGGTTAAAAAGCCACCACATCTCCTTCCTTCCCATGTCATGCCCATGTCATGTGGTGATGTCATCTTTCCCTCCTTGTCCTCTTCTCATTGGTTGGGTGACATCACTCTCTCTAATCTCTTTGATTAACTTCCTAATTGTTTGCCTAATGACCGCTGATCTGTTATACGGTTCGCTTAACTTTCGTTCTCGTTTATCGTTTGAAGGATCATACCCGGGATCTTATTACTTAGGTTCCCTTAACCCTTCTCAATACATTATATTCCTTTTTATGATCCTCTATTATAATCCTTTAATTTAAATCCTTTTTATCCTGTTACCTTATACTCAATTCTCTCCGTATCTAGTGGATTTCCGGGAAAAACCAAAGTGTTCGGAATTGGATTCTGACGATCTTTACATACACTCATATACCGTATAGAGTACTAATAAAATCTCATAATATCCATAACAGAACCCCTACATAGTGTGGCATGAAAAGTTTTCTCATTCAGCTAAAACACTATTCACAAGGGTTACAAAAAGTTCAAAATTTTGGGGGTTATTACAAGAAGGAAACCTATTACATATCCAAGTATGATTACTTCTGATATAAAGTCCTTCACCGCCTTAAATTCTGCAATCCTTTTCCTCATCGAATATCTACTGAAGTGATATATCCTGATGAAATCAACTGCTGATCATCAAGTACTGATATAAGTACTGATGCTGTCACACTTCATTAAATACTGATATTAAGTCCTGATAAGAACTCCTGATAGTTTCTGTCCTGATATCATCAATTATTTCTAACAATCTCCCCCAACTTGTGCATTATATAATTATGTACAAGTTCTAATTGATGATGTCAAAACTATCTAAATGCAGAAATCAAATAAACATATTCAATCTTATAGACAGTGAATATCTGACTTTATTCTTCATTCTGATCTCTAACACAATCTGAAAAATCTTCTAGAAACTTCCTCAGCAGATTTTTTTCCATTACATCCAAATACCATTGCATCCTCTGTTTGTGTTCTCTCAACCCATCTGTTGATTCATCATTTTGATAGATGGCAGCCCTGAGATCATCTAGCTTTGAGTTCCCAAGAGATAGATCATCCAGTTCCAGAAATCCAATCTTCTTTCCATAAGGATTAAAAGTTATGACTTCACTTCCTAGACTCATTTCTATCTTGGCTCCTCCAATAGGCATATCAACAACATATTTAGTTAAATCAATGTACTTTGGAATATAGTTAGATTTGTAAGGCTTCCCTCTCTGCTTCAACTGTATCAGGTTTTTTATGAATGCAGACCATCTGGCAGTTATAGGATTGGTTACCTTAAGAATTATAGCAATAAGTTTTAATTCCTGCCATGGTTTGTCTCTCAACTGTTCTTGAGTCAACCTTAATCTTCTCCCAGACTCCAGAAAATAAATCATTTTCTCTCCAACAAGATCAATAACAATTTGTACTGATATGATCTTCTGCAAGTCTTCAAGCATCACATTATGACCAATTTCTGTCAGATTAGCATGCTTCCTTAAAATCAAAGCATCTCCAATAGATGGATCAACATTTAACCTACCCAGACCACTTGTGATTCCAGGTTTTTTAGTATGAGAACTTCCATTATAAATATTCTTTAATGTTTTAAAAGAATCTCTTCTAGGTGCATGTTTCTTGCTTTCCCATAGTAACTTTTTCTTTTCTTCAAAGGTAAGTTCTGTCTTATCAGAGTTTATGTTTTCAGAATCAGATTTTGATAACTCAACTTAAATTGGGTTTGAAAAATCAACAACATGAGTAGAATTAGAGGTTGTGATCAGTTGAACAACAACTTCTTCTTCTTCAATAACTTGAGCAATATCAGAGGTTAACTTCAGTTTTTCAGCCTATTCAGCTCCATGAATCTTCCTTCTTTGATGAAATTGGCTGGCTTTTTTTTTCTTCAGCAATTTCATTAGTATCAAAAGATGGAGAAACTATATGGATTGGTTCTATCAGTATTTAATATTTAGATGCCTTACAACTTTGGCTTTAGGCTTTGGAGGCTTGGAATTTTCTCCTATCTTCTCCTTCCCCTTATGACTTATGTCAGCATTTAAGATTTCTTGAGACAATAGAGATCTTTCAGAATCTGCTTGATTCAAATCCCTTATAAGTACCCCTTTGGTTGGTCTATTAGAGGGATCATCTTCATAAGGATCTTGAGAGATAATAGCAACAGTATTTGCTGTTTTCACAGAATTCTTAAATTCTTCCTCCATTTGCCTTAGTTGTTCTAGATCAACTCCAGAATTTTCTTTCTCAAATATTCTTCTACTCACCTCAGAGTCAAATGCTTGAATATTTGGATCCTTGTAGAATAGAGTTGTCTTTCTTCCTTATACTTTCAGAGTTTGGAGATACTGACTTGCTTCTGCACCGGCTTCTATCTCCTGAATGCCTTGGTCATCATCAGCAGTTGTGACTTTCGGAGTTTATTGAAATGTTGTATTCACAGACAGCTTTAATTGTACTCTTCATTCACTTCTCCTAATTTCTATACCTTGTCTAGATTGAGACCTAATGATAGCTTTTGATGAGCCACTAGTTCCAACTAGTTCTTCACCTCTTCTTCTTATACTGTCCTTCTGTCCCCCCTTATTACCTCCATCAGTATTTTCATCATCAGCATTTATCAATGTCAGCTGTCTGCATTTAGATTTAACAATCTTCTCCCCTTTTTGGCATCATCACCAAGCAGTATAGAAAGAATTGGCTCCATTGAGTTCTAAACCTCTATAAGTTGTCCAGATATTTGCTCTTGCTTAGCTTCCAATCTAGCCTGATTGGCTTCAATTTTAGTTTGTCTGTCAACAATTGGTGCAATCTGCTTCTAAATTTCCTGATGAGTAGTCAACTTTAAAGCAATCAAGGATTCTTTGATTTGATTAATTTGAGAAGTAGTTACCTCTTGAGCTGTATGCAAGGATCTTACTATCGGAGCAAATGCTTTGAGGTGATTTAGCATGTCAGGATTTTGAATTCTTTGTTCAGCTATTTCTAGATGGTAACCAGCATTTGTTCTGGAAATAGGATAAGCAGCATCTTTCCATTTAGCATTCCAGATATCATCAAAATAATCCTGATTCTTTTTAGCATCTAACTCCTTAAGCTTCTGTTGCCTCACATGTTTAGACATATCTTCAAGGAAGACTAGATCATCTTCAGGATCTATAAGAGCATTGGAAGTATCAACTTCTTCACCATCATTAGATTCATCATTTATAACTGGATCTTGAACTATCTGCTGAACTTCATCTCCAGCTTCAACATTGAATATGGAATCAGAAATTGGAGCGGTATGTGACCCAACTGCCTCAGAAACTTCCATACCATCAACATTTAGTACAATATCTTCAAGAATTGTAGATAGATGAACTGGAGCTTCAGGACTGACCTCCAGAATCTCAGTACCTGTAGTGCTATGGTGACTCTGTAGTGGATAAATCTTTATGAATGGACTGTTGTGCTACTACATCTTCAGCAACAACATGGAGAATTTCAGGTGATGGAATAGTAGAGTGAATGGACGACAGGAAAGTATCAGTACTTAGACCTGTAGGGAGACTTTCAGCACTTGGTACATTAGAGTTTATCCTAGGGTCAACAGACTGTTGTTCAACAGCTTTATCTTTTGTACTTTGTGCACCTGCAAAATATAACAAGTAATACTTAATTTATATGTTCTTTTAAAGTAGTCTCACTCCACACAGCCTATAACTTTCAATAGGTAGAGTTTCTTCACAAGGATTACTAAATCCTGACTCTCATATACCTCTCCATTTGCCATGAACGATCCTACCTCTCTTTAATTCAGTTTTTATTAAATCATTTCACACAACTCATAGAAAAGGCTTAGATAATTTTTCCTACGGAAATAAGAGGTGGCTAAAGAAAGATGGTCTGTGGTCATACAACTAGAGGTACTCCTTAAATAAGGTCTAGAAATAATCATTCCAACATGATTTATAACATGCATTATAAATGCCGGTAAGACAAAATCAGTAGTTGAAGTAAATGCTGATAAAGTGAAATCAGTATTTATAACTTGTGAATCTGAAGATTCGGCTTCTTTGCAGACATTCAGTGGAGGAACTGATAAGATATTAGTAGATGGTGGTGATGGATAAACTCTGCCTTCAGCATCTATTACCAGAGTAACTACAGCAGGAGTGAAGCCTTTATTGCAACTTTGATGCAATGGTTCTTGTGTGGCTGGAGAATCAGGAGTTGCTGGATGACTTTGACACCCAGGTTCTTGTGTACTCTTCCCCACATTTGCAGTGTTTGACTCCTGAGCAGGCTCTTGAAAATCAGTTGTCTGACTGAATCTTTCAGGATCAAATTGCCTACAGAAGTCCTTGACCTGAGAAACTTCTGCATGAATTCTGGAAGTTTCTTCATCATGCCATTGTTGAACGGACTTTTCATTCAGAGGCTCTTGTTCTTCAATATCTGCTGCACCACTTTGAGGTGCAGGTTCTTGTGTGATTGGATCAGAAGTTTTGGCTGCTATATCCCTTTGAGATACAGGTTCTTGTGTGCTTGATCCAAGGAAAAGACCTTTCCCTTGTAGCCTCTTGACACTCTCTTCAACTTGCTCATGAAATATCTCCCTTGCTCTCTTGCCTTGCTGCTTGATAGGAGAGTCAGATAAATTTACAGGTGCATCAGGATTTGATGAAAATGCCCCCTGTGTCTCCTCAGCAATTTCCTGTTTTATCTTGAGCAAGTTTTGATTGTAGTAAGCTTTGACCAATCTTATTTTCTTTGACTTTGGGCTTGTACCAGCATCAGTACTTTTGGTACTTTGAACAGCATCATTAGTTGTGCCCTGCTCAGTTGGTAGTACAGCTGGTCTTGGAGAAGAATCAGAAGAAAGGTTTGGAAATCTAGAAGATAAGGTAGCATTATCCTCATCTGAATCTGATTCTAATCTAGCAAGTACAAGTTTGCTCTTGACAAATTCTGAAGGTTTAGAAGAATGAGGAACTTGTTTTGCTTTAATTTTTGACTTAGCTACACCAGGAATTGTATCCTTCTTGGCTAATTCTTTCTTTCTTCTTACAACAGGTGTCTTTTGGGAGGCACCTAAGGTGGCTTCTGTTTGTTATTGTGGTGGTGGTTGTGTTTGTGTTTGGGTTGTTGTGCTTGGGTAAGCTACATGGGGATTTTCAATAGTAATGGCCTGTAACTAAGCACTCTGTCTGTTAGGTAAGCCATAAGTCACAGGGAGCCTTACAATGAGCAAGTTCCTAGCAACCAAAGGAAACCTCAAAGGAGCTAAATTCTTCTTCTTTTCATCTTGAGAAATTAAGTCAGAAAAAGCCCTTTTTGTCAATTTAAATACTGGAGTTGACATGGAACGTCTTAGGCTTTTGGAATAAGAATAAAAATCTTTAAAGTCAGCAAATACTGATGTTGTCTTATCTTATGAAGATAATCCTGGTAGCAGACCTACAAAGGGTGTGGTAATCAAGGAAGTCAATCAAACTGATGTGGTAGGGCCTTTAAGGTCTCAAGCTATTTTAAATGCTGACAAAAGTTATAAGGGGAAAGAAAAGATTGGTGAGAAACCAAAGCCAAAACCTAAAGCTAAGTCCAAGAAGAAATCAACATCTAAGAGTTCAAAGTCACAAACATTGATAGATCCAATCTATTCAGTAGTTGCAGCTCATGATGATGTTGATGATCAAAATACTCAAGAATATGAAGCCAATCAGTTCTATAAAAGAAGAAAGATGATTCCTGGAGCTGATTGGGCTGAGAATTGAAGTTGATAACAACCTCTGACAATACTCAAGTTGTAGAGAAACAAATGTTGAAGCTCAACCAGTCATAAACTCTGATACTACTCAAGTTATTGAAAATTCAAGTAAAGTACAATCTGAAGTCATAAATCCGGATTCAGAGGACTTAAACTCTGATATGCCAAAATTAACTTTAGAAGATAAGAAGAAGCTACTATAGGGAAGCAAGACACCTGCACCAGTAAGAGATTCTTCTGAGACTATAAAGAAGATCTATAGTGGAAATTCTCAGTCTAGAAGAGCTGGTAGAACAAGTGGCTTGGGATATTCAAATGATGATTCTTTTGTTGCTGATGCTTTGATTCTAAGGAAGCGTAAAAATATGACAGAGATTGGTGATAACACACAGCTTGAAGATTTAAAGAAAATTAAATCAGTTCAGATTGTGAATGATCTAGTTGGTGAAAAGCTGATCTATTTTCTTGAATCTGGAAGGAGGTTGAGGCTCACTCAAGAGCATTTGAAGAATAAACCATGGCAGGAGTTGGAATTCATCACTACTTTACTCAAAGTAACTAACTCTACTACTGCAAGATGGTCTAAATTTTTGAAGAACTTAGTACATATGAAGCAGAGAGGAATGACATACAAGTCCAATTATATTCCAAAATACATTCATGAATCTGGACATTCTGTTGATATGCCTACTGTAGGAGCCAAAATGGTTAAGTCTCTAGGAAGAGAAGATCTTACTTTTAATCCTGATGGGAAGAAGATTGGAATTCTGGAACTGGATGATTTGGAACTTGGAGAATCAAATTTACATGAACTCAGAGCAGCTATTTATCAGAATGATGAATCTATAGAAGAGCTCAAGGATATCAAACAACAAATGCAAATGTATGTAAATGTTCTTGAAAGATAAATACTCAATAAACTCCTTGATGAAGCTCCAGATTGTACTGAAGTTCAAGACTGAATATAAAGTTTATAAGCACTGACTGTAAGAAAGATAATCTGTTTGAATTTCTGCATATAAATAGTTTTTGACATCATCAATTTAGAAATTGTCTATATTTCATAATGCACAAGTTGGGGGAGATTGTTAGAAGAAATTGATGATATTAGTTTATAAATCATCAGGGATTACTATTGGTATTTGATATCAGACTTTAGAGTGACTTCATCAACATTTGTCATCAGTACTTGCTTATCAGTAATTGACATCAGTATTTGGCCACTATAGCTAAAGATCAGGAGATATCAAAGATGGAAAGAGTTTGCAGAATTCAAATCGGTGAAGGGCTTTACTTCTAGTAGCAATCAAATTAAGGATATATTTGATGATTCCTTATTTTAATAAAATAGGATTCCTTATTTGATTGTGTAGCTGTGCAGTATATAAGCACACTTTAGGTTAACACTTTATTTGTCGCAGATTGATATATCTTTTATAACCTAACATCTCTCAAGGATATATGTTCATCCTTTGAGAGATTAGTTTATAATCAGTTTTTATCGATCTATAGAAAACTTTTTATATTGTTGAGTGCTTAATTCGATTTATTTGCATAAACTGTATTCAACCCCCTACAGTTGTATTAAGGACCTAACACTCTTCCTCACCATTTGGAACAAAAGATCTCTTCAATAAGACAAGGAAACCATCTAGGCAGAATAATTTTGAAGGTTTTATATGAAGTTCTTAAAACCTATAAAACATGTCACGAGTCCTTAGTTCCAAAAGTAACAAAACAGTCTAGTATATTAGGTCCGTAATCAACTGTAGAGGAGGGTGAATACAATTTATGCAAAAAATTCGATAAAGCTTTAACAGATGCAACAGTCTTTATATTAATCTGATAAAAACTGTTACACAAGTACTCTTTCAAACGATGAATAATTATCCTTGAGAGCTGCTAGGTTATCTGAAAGATATTACAATTCGTAACAGGTATAGTGTAAACCTAATATGTGCTTATATAGTGCACAGTTACATAATCAATAAAGAATCCTATTCAATTACAAGAAGGAACCTATTACATATCCAAGTATGATTACTTCTGATATAAAGTCCTTCACCGCCTTAAATTCTGCAATCCTTTTCCTCATCGAATATCTACTGAAGTGACATATCCTGATGAAATCAACTGCTGATCATCAAGTACTGATATAAGTACTGATGCTGTCACACTTCATTAAATACTGATATTAAGTCCTGATAAGAACTCCTGATAGTTTCCGTCCTGATATCATCAATTATATCTAACAATCTCCCCCAACCTGTGCATTATATAATTATGTACAAGTTCTAATTGATGATGTCAAAACTATTTAAATGTAGAAATCAAATAAACATATTCAATCTTATAGACAGTGAATATCTGACTTTATTCTTCATTCTGAACTCTAACACAATCTGAAAAATCTTCAAGAAACTTCCTCAACAGATTTTTTTCCATTACATCCAAATACCATTGCATCCTCTGTTTGTGTTCTCTCAACCCATCTATTGATTCATCATTTTGATAGATGGCAGCCCTAAGATCATCTAGCTTTGAGTTCGCAAGAGATAGATCATCCAGTTCCAGAAATCCAATCTTCTTTCCATCAGGATTAAAAGTTATGACTTCACTTCCTAGACTCATTTCTATATTGGCTCCTCCAATAGGCATATCAACAACATATTCAGTTAAATCAATGTACTTTGGAATATAGTTAGATTTGTAAGGCATCCCTCTCTGCTTCAACTGTATCAAGTTTTTTATTAATGCAGACCATCTGGCAGTTATAGGATTGGTTACCTTAAGAATTGTAGCAATAAGTTTTAATTCCTGCCATGGTTTGTCTCTCAACTGTTCTTGAGTCAACCTTAATCTTCTCCCAGACTCCAGAAAATAAATCATTTTCTCTCCAACAAGATCAATAACAATTTGTACTGATATGATCTTCTGCAAGTCTTCAAGCATCACATTATGACCAATTTCTGTCAGATTAGCATGCTTCCTTAAAATCAAAGCATCTCCAACAGATGGATCAGCATTTAACCTACCCAGACCACTTGTGATTCCAGGTTTTTTAGTATGAGAACTTCCATTATAAATCTTCTTTAATATTTTAAAAGAATCTCTTCTAGGTGCATGTTTCTTGCTTTCCAATAGTAACTTTTTCTTTTCTTCAAAGGTAAGTTCTGTCTTATCAGAGTTTATGTTTTCAGAATCAGATTTTGATAACTCAACTTAAATTGGGTTTGAAAAATCAACAACATGAGTAGAATTAGAGGTTGTGATCAGTTGAACAACAACTTCTTCTTCTTCATTAACTTGAGCAATATCAGAGGTTAACTTTAGTTTTTCAGCCCATTCAGCTCCATGAATCTTCCTTCTTTGATGAAATTAGCTGGCTTTTTTTTCTTCAGCAATTTCATTAGTATCAAAAGATGGAAAAATTGTATGGATTGGATCTATCAGTATTTAATATTTAGATGCCTTACAACTTTGGCTTTAGGCTTTGGAGGCTTGGAATTTTCTCCTATCTTCTCCTTCCCCTTATGACTTATGTCAATATTTAAGATTTCTTGAGACAATAGAGATCTTTCAGAATCTGTTTGATTCAAATCCCTTATAACTACCCCTTTGGTTGGTCTGTTAGAGGGATCATCTTCATAAGGATCTTGAGAGATAATAGCAACAGTATTTGCTGTTTTCACAGAATTCTTAAATTCTTCCTCCATTTGCCTTAGCTGTTCTAGATCAACTCCAGAATTTTCTTTCTCAAATATTCTTCTACTCACCTCAGAGTCAAATGCTTGAATATCTGGATCCTTGTATAATAGAGTTGTCTTTCTTCCTTATACTTTCAAAGTTTGGAGATACTGACTTGCTTCTGCACCGGCTTCTATCTCCAGAATGCCTTGGTCATCATCAGCAGTTGTGACTTTCGGAGTTTGTTGAATTGTTGTAGTCACAGACAGCTTTAATTGTACTCTTCATTCACTTCTCCTAATTTCTACACCTTGTCTAGATTGAGACCTAATGATAGCTTTTGATGAGCCACTAGTTCCAACTAGTTCTTCACCTCTTCTTCTTATACTATCCTTCTGTCCCCCCTTATTACCTCCATCAGGATTTTCATCATCAGCATTTATCAATGTCAGCTGTCTGCATTTAGATTTAACAATCTTCTCCCCTTTTTGGCATCATCACCAAGCAGTATAGAAAGAATCGGCTCCATTGAGTTATGAACCTCTATAAGTTGTCCAGATATTTGCTCTTACTTAGCTTCAATCTAGCCTGATTGGCTTCAATTTTAGTTTGTCTGTCAACAATTGGTGCAATCTGCTTCTAAATTTCCTGATGAACAGTCAACTTTAAAGCAATCAAGGATTCTTTGATTTGATTGATTTGAGAAGTAGTTACCTCTTGAGATGTATGCAAGGATCTTACTATCGGAGCAAATGCTTTGAGGTGATTTAGCATGTCAGGATTTTGAATTCTTTGTTCAGCTGTTTCTAGATGGTAACCAGCATTTGTTCTGGAAATAGGATAAGCAACATCTTTCCATTTAGCATTCCAGATATCATCAAAATAATCCCGATTCTTTTTAGCATCTAACTCCTTAAGATTCTGTTGCCTCACATGTTTAGACATATCTTCAAGGAAGACTAGATCTTCTTCAGGATCTATAAGAGCATTGGAAGTATCAACTTCTTCACCATCATTAGATTCTTCATTTACAACTGGATCTTGAACTATCTACTGAACTTCATCTCCAGCTTCAGCATTGAATATGGAATCAGAAATTGGAGCGGTATGTGACCCAACTGCCTCAGAAACTTCCATACCATCAACATTTAGTACAATATCTTCAAGAATTGTAGATAGATGAACTGGAGCTTCAGGACTGACCTCCAGAATCTCAGTACCTGTAGTGCTATGGTGACTCTGTAGTGGATAAATCTTTATGAATGGACTGTTATGCTACTACATCTTCAGTAACAACATGGAGAATTTCAGGTGATGGAATAGTAGAGTGAATGGACGACAGGAAAGTATCAGTACTTAGACCTGTAGGGAGACTTTCAGCACTTGGTACATTAGAGTTTATCCTAGGGTCAACAGACTGTTGTTCAACAGCTGTATCTTTTGTACTTTGTGCACCTGCAAAATATAACAAGTAATACTTAATTTATATGTTCTTTTAAAGTAGTCTCACTCCACACAGCTTATAACTTTCAATAGTTAGAATTTCTTCACAAGGATTACTAAATCCTGACTCTCATCTACCTCTCCATTTGCCATGAACGATCCTGCCTCTCTTTAATTCTGTTTTTATTAAATCATTTCACACAACTCACAGAAAAGGCTTAGATAATTTTTCCTACGGAAATAAGAGGTGGCTAAAGAAAGGTGGTCTGTGGTCATACAACTAGAGGTAGTCCTTAAATAAGGTCTAGAAATAATCATTCCAACATGATTTATAACATGCATTATAAATGCCGGTAAGACAAAATCAGTAGTTGAAGTAAATGCTGATAAAGTGAAATCAGTATTTATAACTTGTGAATCTGAAGATTCGGCTTCTTTGCAGACATTCAGTGGAGGAACTGATAAGATATCAGTAGATGGTGGTGATGGATAAACTCTTCCTTCAGCATCTATTACCAGAGTAACTACAACAGGAGTGAAGCCTTCATTGCAACTTTGATGCAATGGTTCTTGTGTGGCTGGAGAATCAGGAGTTGCTGGATGACTTTGACACCCAGGTTCTTGTGTACTCTTCCCCACATTTGCAGTGTTTGACTCCTGAGCAGGCTCTTCTTGAAAATCAGTTGTCTGACTGAATCTTTCAGGATCAAATTGCCTACAGAAGTCCTTAACCTGAGAAACTTCTGCATGAATTCTGGAAGTTTCTTCATCATGCCATTGTTGAATGGACTTTTCATTCAGAGGCTCTTGTTCTTCAATATCTGCTGCACCACTTTGAGGTGCAGGTTCTTGTGTGATTGGATCAGAAGTTGTGGCTTCTATATCCCTTTGAGATACAGGTTCTTATGTGCTTGATCCAGGGAAAAGACCTTTCCCTTGTAGCCTCTTGACACTCTCTTCAACTTGCTCATGAGAGATCTCCCTTGCTCTCTTGCTTTGCTGCTTGATAGAAGAGTTAGATAAATTTACAGGTGCATCAGGATTTGATGAAAATGCCCCCTGTGTCTCCTCAGCAATTTCTTGTTTTATCTTGAGCAAGTTCTGATTGTAGTAAGCTTTGACCAAATTTTTTTTTTTAGCTTTGGGCTTGTACCAGCATCAGTACTTTTGGTACTTTGAACAGCATCAGTAGTTGTGCCCTGCTCAGTTGGTTGTACATCTGGTCTTGGAGAAGAATCAGAAGAAAGGTTTGGAAATCTAGAAGATAAGGTAGCATTATCCTCATCCTCATCTGATTCTAATCTAGCAAGTACAAGTTTCCTCTTGACAAATTCTGAAGGTTTAGAAGAATGAGGAACTTGTTTTGCTTTAATTTTTGACTTACCTACACCATAAGTTGTATCCTTCTTGGCTAATTCTTTCTTTCTTCTTACAACAGGTGTCTTTTGGGAGGCACCTAAGGTGGCTTCTGTTTGTTATTGTGGTGGTGGTTGTGTTTGTGTTTGGGTTGTTGTGCTTGGGTAAGCTACATGGGGATTTCCAATAGTAATGGCCTGTAACTAAGCACTCCGTCTGTTAGGTAAGCCATAAGTCACAGGGAGCCTTACAATGAGCAAGTTCCTAGCAACCAAAGGAAACCTCAAAGGAGCTAAATTCTTCTTCTTTTCATCTTGAGAAATTAAGCCAGAAAAAGCCCTTTTTGTCAATTTAAATACTGACACTATTTGATTAGAAGGGACAGTGATATCAGGGAAACATATATTGAAGATTAGCTGTAATATCCGGGATACGACGTGTAATTATTTTTGTTAATAAATAAATATTATGTGATTATTATATGAATTTTGGTGAATTATCTGTGAAGTGGTATCTGTGTTTGGATATGTAAATATGATATAATTTGAGTATTATAATTTTTATAAGTCCAAAATAAAGTATAGATAATTGTGGTATTTTTCTAATCAATTTTTTATGTTGATTTATGATTTTATAGAAAATTTATGGAGTTAATAAATTATTTTTCCGAGTATTTATAAACTATTTTGTATAATCGGGAACCAGCCGACCTCAACCTTTTTTACGTTTTATAACCTGAAACTCTTCCGAGAACTCCTTCCTAACCTAATTGCAATATTCCGAGCATTTTCCATGTTTCGACTTTTTCGATCCGGCTTAGGGTTTGTCCTGTGCGGGTTTCGGCGCAATATTTTCGATATATTATTCGTTTCGGTAAATCAATAAAACTCGTATTTTCGATAAACGGGATCTTTTTATTAAACTATTACAATTATCACCTCGTAATAAGTGTAACCACGCGCTAAGACCAAGACTGCAATACAAATTGTACAGATTTGGATAATTATCCCGAAAACTGGTACCGTTTGGATCTGTTTTTTTATAAATAAACGTACTATTTTATATCCGGAATGATCCAAAGGGGTACCGATATTCCGTAAATATAAATAGCCCTTACCGTATTTTATTTCGTACAGAAAATCTTTTGCAGTCAGCAGTTATATAATTTTACAAAGAAAATCTATATATTCATATAAACTTTCAAGAATCAAACAAGCTTTTGGAGGTGTTATCGGATTCAGTTTGGAAAGCTTGAGTAACCAAAATGAAGGTCTTGACGTGTTTTATCGGGATCAACAAGTTTCAAAACTGCAGAATCAAAGGTTTATATTCTGTATTTTTATTTATTTTTGAATTAATTTGATTTAAATTATGAATTTTTGTTCGAGAGATTGTTTGTATGATTTGATGCTTGCATGTTGTAGAGTTTTCGATGCTGATCATTTTGGTATATTATACTTCAAATTTGGAGTTCAATAACATGGTTAAATTTGAGTTTGATCTTCGGATTATATAAATTAGGGTTTTTAATTATTTTGAATGTTCTTAATCAATTTTGGGGATTTCAATTCTGTTAATTCTGGAAAGATTTGAAGGTTATCAGCATGTTTATCTTGTTGAGGGGGATCGATTCATGATTTTTAGTTGATTTTAGGAATCGTAGTTTAGTAGATCGGAAAATGAAGCTCGGCGGCGGCGGAAATTTCCGGCTGATTTAGGGATGTTCTGGTGATTTAATTCGCATTTTCGTGTTCCTGGAAGCTTCTACTTTATTCCCTGTTAATCTTTCGTGTTTCTGGGTGGTTTTGCAATCGCCGGAAAAGCTTATGGACGGCATCCATGGCTTCCGGCGAGCTTGGGGGAGATGACTGTAAAATTTATAGTTTAGTCCCCCAAGTTTTGCAAACTTTGCATTATTCATACTTCTGTTTTAAAAACTTTCAAAAATCGAATTTCAGTTTTAAAAATACTCAAAAATCAGATTTCTGTTTTGGTTATTTGCAAAAATTATAGTTTCCTTTTTATAAAATTTTCAGAAATTGATTTTATTATTTTTAAAACTTCAAAAATTTATTATTCCTAGTCTGAAAATTATTTTAATTGCAAAATAAATCTTAATTATTTAATTAATTGATTTTAGTTAATAATTAATTATTTAATTATTCAATTAATTTAAATATTAATTGATTAATTAATTAATTTTAATTGATTATTTAATCGGATTTAATTATTTTAAATTGATTCAAAAATTCCGAAAAATAGTTTCGAGCTTTAAAATATTATTTTAAATTATTTTCAAGGCTCAAAAATTATTATAAAATTATTTAGAAGTCAAATTCTGGTATTCGAACCCTATTATTTAATTATAAAATGATTCAGAGTCCCGTTTTAATTTCGAAAAATGTTTAAACGTTCATATTAAATACTTTGAAATTCATTTTGACCCCGAATCTTCTTTGAAAAATTATTTTAATTGAATATCTTGCGTGTTATGTGCTACGTGCTATCTGATTGATGTGTTATATGCCTATGTGTTTATTGTTGGGCTGTTTTGGCCATAACTTTCAATCCGTAAATCGGATTTGGGTAAAACGAAGGGTGGATTAAACCTTATGACGTCTATATGACAATTAGAATATGTGAGATGAATATTGATAGATACTAATGATTCCTAGCAGAGTAGACAAGGCATTGAAAAAGGAAGCAGGTGATCAGAAAATGGAATTGATGCGTAGAAAATAAAGCAAGTGATCAGAGAATAGAAGCGAGGCATAGGAAAAGTAGACGAGTGGTTGTTGAATGAAGTCATTAGACAATTACAAGTGAAGTTGGAATCATTTGTGATAAGGCAAATACTTCTAAACTTTTTTGAGATATAATGTAAATGTTTCTAAATTCTCTCGTGAAATATTGTTAAGTATTCAAAATAGCTCTATTTTATATTGTAAGTACTTTGAATCATTCAGCCTTGAACTTGAGACACATCATTTGATCTTTGAGCCATAAGCCTTATTCTTTGTAAACCATCCCTTGTTGATTTACCAGATACTAAACCACACAAATACGATACTACTCCATAAATATATATACCCATCATATACCAAACACTGGAACAGAATTGTTTAAACATACTAAAACTTTCATACTCAACCATACCTTGTAACATCAAAGAACTAAAATCTTGTAAAAACATTGTTCATCTAATACTCGATTCTTCTATAGGCTGGAGGCCATTTCTTTTATATACTTGGATATACCCTTATGGTATTCATGAATTTTCACCATGCTCTTATGCAAATGTTTTATTGTTGTTGATTATGATCCGGTTTTATTGAATTATATTATTTATCATATTGAACTAATTTAAAATTGGATAGTTTTTCTTTATGAGGACCAGATTCGTGGTCAGACCAGATTCGTGGTCGAATTAGGCCAATGTGTGCCTTGGATCCAGTTCGTAGAGTAGAGTTGTGCGCCTTGCTCGGGGTTAATGCGTGACTGATCAGCAGCCTAACCTTGGTTTTAAAACTTAAAATGAATATCCAATTCTAATGATTGTTTAACAAGAATTTTAAATCTTCTGAATCATCTCGTTTGATCATCGATTAACCTCAGTTATTGTTATTATGACTTGCTGAGCTAGCTAGCTCACTCTTGCGAATCTTTTTAGGTATTCTACAGTTAAGAAGGATACAGGTGATAACGAGGTTTTCCAGTTCAATGTATGAGCTAGGATTCCAGATTGAGTTGGATCGAGCTAGCAGGAGCTTATTTCGGTAGTGAGATGGTAAGATTATAAAAATAATTTTATTATCAGTTGAAATTTGAATTAGTTGGGATTTGGTACGCTGTAATAAAAGTTAAGGTTGTGGCTTGTTTTCATACTTTAACCTATTACGATCCGTGGTTATGTAAAGCAGGGTCAATGCAAATAATATTTCTTATACAGGTTTATATATGGTGTATGTGTTGTGGACCCCAAACTTCTGACCCGGGTTTGGAGGGCGCCACAGGTTGGTATCAGAGCTACAGGTTATAAGTCACTGAAACAAGCCTAGATTGTCGGGATTGGGTAGAGGGTTAGGATTAGGCATAGGAGATAGAAAGATAAGGAGTCGTGAGGTTAAGTGCGACTGTATAATAGGTTTTCGGCATGGTTCGTGTTGCGATTCGGGATTCTTAGATTGCGACGTGATTTCCAGACAACGCCAATGGCAGATCCTGATTTCCCTGTATCATATGATCGTTTGGAGCCTTTCTTTTGAGGATCGTCATCTTATTCTAGATTTGATTTACACTTTGTTCTTCCATCGGTATTAATAATATTCCCTTCTGTTATGACAGTTGCGCCTCTCCAAGTTATTCTATGTTATTCTATCACCTCTTGATACGAGACTACCTATTCAAGAACCTCCATTTGCTTATTCTTGTTCTTCTGTACATTCAACTATGAATGTATCTTTTCAGTTTACTCTACACCATGTTCTATACCCTCAGTTTAAAACAAAACCTGTCTTATGGAACAATAGTATTTACGAGAAGGGATGCGATAGCTACAGTAAATGGTAAGTACATGAGATATTAATAAAGGTGAGAAGGGGTTTAGAAAGAAGATTCACGTGTTTCGAAGGATACCTGTTACCAGATTAAATGGAGCCACTAGTGAATAGACCACCCGTGATTAGCTTGTGAGATGGACTAAAGGAATTTTGAAAGAGTTAGAGAGAAAAGTATAGATCTGGAATTTTCGTAGAATTAGATGATAGTGCTATGATAAATGTGATATATAAAGCAGTGATATGACGTGATGTAAGTAAACTTTGTTCTATGAAATAGACTCGTTGGCTATTAGATAGACCTGTTCCACTTAATGACTGCAAAGACGATGACGGGAGTACTACCAGTATGGAAGCTTTGCAATGAAGCTACGAATAAGATAATATACAACAAAAACTGAAGTTTTCATCGATTAAGGAAGGTAATAGACCCAATGATGGAGAGAAGATAAATGGAAGTGAATGGACCTTTGTGTGATCGTTTCTTTAAGTTGGTATCTTGTTATAAGAAGGACAACAACCAACTCATATAGTAAGGACAACCAGATGTGTGATTTTCAAAATTTTTAAACAAGTTTTTGAAAACAATTTTCCCTTACAAAATTTCTAAAAGCCTCTTTGGAATAAAATAAGTTTTAAACATTGGTTGTCAAGTTACTACTTGAGTTTCTTGTTTGTTAAAAGACCCAAATCACCTGGAAGGATGCTGTTTCAGACTTAATATTGCTAATTCAGAGAATGAATTAACCCGCTATTATGAGGAAGTTGATTATTCTCAACAGTAAGGTATAAATATTGTTTGATAAGATCAACAACAGAATCAGTGCACAGAGTAACTATTCATCCAAATACTAGGACTATCAGAGTTCAAAGAATTCATTGATTTAACAAAAGCCTGAGCATGATCGAAGAAGATTGGGAAGATTTCCAGACTTCTCTAAAAGAAGAATATTATTAACAAAAGGATCGTTATGTTGAATGATTCATGGTTATTCTAAATTAAAAAGAGGAAACTCGAGGTAATCTGATAAGAATGCCATTATGATCGAATTGTTAAAGTATTATACGTGTAGATACGATGTTACAGACGCAAGACTTAACAAGTAAGAATCTACCATAATGCTTAATTTGCGAAGGCATTTCAGCGTACTTTCTAAAGTTGTTATATGACACAATTGGGATATGATCGAACAAGCTCGAAAGATGATTATAAGTGAAATATGGATGGTGACCAATGGTATCATTCTTGTCCTCAATACCACATCGTATATTCCTTTTTAATTCCTAAAAATGTATGAACTTCTTTTCTTAATAAATTCTTTCTCATGATATCAATAAGGAGGATTTCACATTCCTTTCAAATTTAATTGTTCCCCTCAAGTTTTGATTTCTGATTGGGACAAACAGTGTTATGATGAGACACTTTATCGGAATGACGAAGAGTCGGGTGGGACGCCACCTAATCATGTGCTGTATGCCATATGGTATGAAGGACTAGCCATCTTAAGTACCAATATGGTTGTCTTATCCATATTCAAATCATTACTTCTTCTTTCTTTTCAACTCTAAGTTTATTAAATTTGTGAATCTTTCTAGTTGTTTCGTCGTACAGTCATTCTTTGCAAGGGTTTTTTTATAAATAAAAGTCAACGTATTATGAACCAAGCGGGCAAAGTTCCATCCACCTCTCATGCATGAAAAATAAACAAGGGCATATGGCGAGGATTGTAAATCACTAGCCCTAGCCAGGGATGCACTAAGAGTCAAAGGAATCTACTTCAATAAGGAATACGTCTTCGAGAACGAGAGTTTACGATTTTCCTGTGAAATATGTTATTTAGAATACGGATGTGATGACGTGAATGATTATTACAGATATCTTATGCGTTAAAGTATTGAAATATGTGGAAGCAACTTGATCGTTTATCTCTCAAGGTTTTGTTGATAAGATGAATTACCCTATTGAATTGATAAGATTATGACTAAAGGACTAGCAATTCAAGAACGTGTAATTATTAAATAAGTAAGTGCCAATGGTGGAATTGAGATTTTCGGCAATAAGTTTTGAAAAATTGATATCATTTGAGGTAAGAGGATTGGACATTATTCTAAGAAATGAATTAACTATTCAAGCGTGATGCCCAGATAGACCCTCATGATGGAAGATAGTTCTGAAGATGCTAAATGAGAATATGATAAGGTTTAGAGGACGAAGGATGGTAAAGAACTTGTTAACAATGATTTAAGTTAAAAGGTTATAGTGACCAAGATGTAAGCGCTATGGCGATTACAAATAAAAGTCAGGAGCAAATAGAATTTGAAGATTTTATAGTCTTAAGATGTGTTTCCAGACGAGCTACCAATATTTCCTTTAGATAGAGAAATTGAGTTCATGATTGGCTTAGCACCTGAAAGGAAGCCAGTGTCCAAAGCCCCGCACAGAATGGCGCCAGATAAAATAAAGGATTTAGCAAAGCAAATACAGGAAATGATTAGAAGAGGAAGAAATTGGACCTAGTGTACCCCATAAGGTTCACCGGTATTATTTGTTAATAAGAAAGATGGAAGTAGGAGATTAATTGTCGATTAGTGAAAGCTCGACAAGTTTACTATCAAGAGCAAGTATCCGTTACCTCGAACTAATGATTTATTTGATCAGATAAAAGAAGCAGAGTATTTTCTAAGATTGATTTAAGATTGGAGTATTATCAATTGAAGACTAAACCTATGGACATATCAAGATAATTTTTAGAACTAGGAACTGTTGTTATACAATTCTAGTACTATCATTTGGATTAACCAATATACCAGTAAAATATAAACTTGATGACCAGAATCTTGAAGGAAGATCCAAATAAGTTGTATTTATGTTACTTAAAGTCAAAGGAGAATCATGCAAAGTATTTAATGATAGCTGAGAATAATTCTTAGCATAAATAGTCAGTGAGAAGGAGACCAAAAAGGGAATCCAGTAGAAATTAAAGTTATTTTGAATAAAGAAAGACCAAAAGCACTAACAAAAGTAAGAAGTTTTATTATTGGCCAGTTATTATTAGAAATTGTTCAAGGGTTCTTGAAGATTGCAACACCTTTGATGAATTTTACTAGGAATAGCGGGAAGTTTATATGGAAGGGTAAAATGTGAAGAAAGTTTTGCGGAGTTAAAGGAGAGAATGGTCACGACACCTATTTTATCACTTTGAGAATATCAAGTAGACTTGGTAGTTTATAGTGATACTTCTCATAAGGAAATATCATGTGTGTTGATGCAGCACAATAAAGTTATTGTATATGCATCCAGACAACCGAAACCTTATGAGCAGAAGTACCCTACTCATAATTGGGAATTAGCAGTAATAATAATATTCGCTTTGAAAGATTGGGAAACATTATATGTATGAAGAAAGATGTGAGATACATTCAAACTATCAGAGTTTGAAGTACGTATTCACGAGGAAGAGCAAATATAGTGGAAAGCGATAAGCAAAAAGGAGAGAACGAACATAGAGACTGCACCAGAAGAATTATCTATGGAATTTTAGAAGTTGGAATCGGAAGTCAGAATTCATAATCCAAAAGGAGCAAGGATGGATAGTATGACCTTTCAGTCGAAGTTGTTAAAAGAAGATAAAAAGATATCAAAAGAAGATGATGGATCAGGATATTAATAGTTAGCAAGAGGAAGTAATGGATCATGATATTAACGGTTTGATGAGGGGAAATCTATGCACTTAAAAGAATGATCACGGTATCCTCATATTTTCTTTCAGAACTTGGATTCTATGAGTGGAAAAATTAAGGAATGAGATCCTAAAGGGAATTTACAATCCTAAGTATTTAATCCGTGCAAGAAATACCAAAATATACAGAAGTTTAAAGAAGAATATTGATAGCCGCATACAAAAATAAATTTCACAACGGATCATGAGGTGTTGGGCATTTTAAATAAGTAAGGCAAGTGTTAGGGGCCTAGTGGATTATTGCAACCAGTAAAAATACAGAATGGAAATAGGAATATATACTCTAGATTTTATAGTCAGATTACCAAGAATGAAAGCAAACCATGATGCTAATTAAGTTATGGTGAACGAGTTGGCTAAATCAGCTCATTTCTTGCCCATTAATGAAATATATTCACTGGATAAGTTGCTTCACATGCATTTGAAAGAAATAGTAATTTGTCATGAGGTCCTTGCGTCTATTGTATAAAATCAAGATCCATGATTCAATTCAGGATTTTGCAAAAGTTTTCCAGAATGTCAGGCACCAAGTCAAATATGAGTATAGCTTATCGTCCGCAGACTGACGGCCAAGAGCGAGAAAATGATCCAAACAATTGAAGGCATGTTATGTGTTTAAGCCAATGAATTCAAAGGAAAGTGAGGCGAGCATTTGCCCTTAGTAAAATTTGCTTACAACAACAGTTATCGTGCCAGTATTGGGATGCTACAATACAAAGCTCTTTATGAACGTAAATGTCGATTACCAGTATATTGAGATGAAGTTGGCAAATGTGAAATATTTGGATTAGAGTTGCTACAACAGATAAGGGAAGCTGTCGAGATTATTTAGAAAAGGACAAGTGCCACGTAGGATTGTTAAAGGAAATGTGTAGATCAAGCTAAAAAGGGTACATAATTGAAAGAAGAAGATTTATTATTGTTAGCAGTGTTACCGTGAAAAGGGATCATCCAGGATCGAAAAAGAAAAGAACGTTGAGTCCGAGATACGTTGCACCTTTTGAAATTTCGAAATATATGGGTAAAATAGCATACGAATTAGCGTTACCCCGCACGGGTAGCATATTCATAATATTTCTATATGGCAATGTTAGAAAAGTATAATCTAAGAATTTTAGACATGCGATAGAATATGAGCCGATAGAACTTCAGGCAGAATTGTCCTATGTTGAGAATCCAATAAGGATTATAGAATGGAAAGAGAAAGTATTAAGAAGGAAAGTTATAAAGTAGTAAGATTATTGTGGAAACCCAAGGGTTGAAAGGATAGCCCAAAGTTCAGAAAGTGATATAAGTGAAATACTGCCCTGAGTTATTTGCTTAAGTGATTCCGAGGACAGAATCCTTTTAAGGGGGAGAGGATGTAATATCCGGGATACGACGTGTAATTATTTTTGTTAATAAATAAATATCATGTGATTATTATATGAATTTTGGTGAATTATCTGTGACGTGGTATCTGTGTTTGGATATGTAAATATGATATAATTTGAGTATTATAATTTTTATAAGTCCAAAATAAAGTATAGATAATTGTGATATTTTTCTATCAATTTTTTATGTTGATTTATGATTTTATAGAATTTTTTTTATAATCGGGAACCAGCCGACCTCAACCGTTTTTACGTTTTATAACCCGAAACTCTTCCGAGAACTCCTTCCTAACCTAATTGCAATATTCCGAGCATTTTCCATGTTTCGACTTTTTCGATCCGGCGTACGATTTGTCATGTGCGGGTCCCGGCGCAATATTTTCGATACATTATTCATTTCGGTAAATCAATAAAACTCGTATTTTCGATAAACGGGATCTTTTTATTAAACTATTACAATTATCACCTTGTAATAAGTGTAACCAATCGCTGAGACCAGGACTGCAGTACAAATTGTACATATTTGGATAATTATCCCGAAAACCGGTACCGTTGGGATCTGTTTTTATAAATAAACGTACTATTTTATATCCGGAATGATCCAAAGGGGTACCGATATTCCGTAAATATAAATAGCCCTTACCGTATTTTATTTCGTACAGAAAATTATTTGCAGTCAGCAGTTATATAATTTTACACAGAAAATCTATATATTCATATAAACTTTCAAGAATCAAACAAGCTTTTAGAGGTGTTATCGGATTCAGTTTGGAAAGCTTGAGTAACCAAAATGAAGGTCTTGACGTGTTCTATCGGGATCAACAAGTTTCAAAACTGCAGAATCAAAGGTTTATTTTCTGTATTTTTATTTATTTTCGAATTAATTTGATTTAAATTATGAATTTTTGTTCTAGAGATTGTTTGTATGATTTGATGCTTGCATGTTGTAGAGTTTTTGATGCTGATCATTTTGGTATATTATACTTCAAATTTGGAGTTCAATAATATGGTTAAATTTGAGTTTGATCTTCGGATTATATAAATTAGGGTTTTTAATTATTTTGAATGTTCTTAATCAATTTTGGGGATTTCTATTCTGTTAATTCTGGAAAGATTTGAAGGTTATCAACATGTTTATCTTGTTGAGAGGGATCGATTCATGATTTTTAGTTGATTTTAGGAATCATAGTTTAGTAGATCGGAAAATGAAGCTCGGCGGCGGCGGAAATTTCCGGCTGATTTACGGATGTTCTGGTGATTTAATTCGCATTTTCGCGTTCCTGGAAGCTTTTACTTTATTCCCTATTAATCTGTCGTGTTTCTGGGTGGTTTTGCAGTCGCCGGAAAAGCTTATGGACGGCGTCCATGGCTTCCGGCGAGCTTGGGGGAGATGACTGTAAAATTTACAGTTTAGTCTCCCAAGTTTTGCAAACTTTGCATTATTCATACTTCTGTTTTAAAAACTTTCAAAAATCGAATTTCAGTTTTAAAAATACTCAAAAATCAGATTTCTGTTTTGGTTATTTGCAAAAATTATAGTTTCCTTTTTATAAAATTTTCAGAAATTCTTTTTATTATTTTTAAAACTTCAAAAATTTATTATTCCTAGTCTGAAAATTATTTTAATTGCAAAATAAATCTTAATTATTTAATTAATTGATTTTAGTTAATAATTAATTATTTAATTAGTCAATTAATTTAAATATTAATTGATTAATTAATTAATTTTAATTGATTATTTAATCAAATTTAATTATTTTAAATTGATTTAAAAATTCTGAAAAATAGTTTCGAGCTTTAAAATATTATTTTAAATTATTTTCAAGGCTCGATAATTATAATAAAATTATTTTGAAGTCAAATTCGGGTATTCAAACCCTATTATTTAATTATAAAATGATTCGGAATCCCGTTTTAATTTTGAAAAATATTTAAAAGTTCATATTAAATACTTGGAAAATCATTTTGACCCCAAATCTTCTTTGAAAAATTATTTTAATTGAATATCTTGCGTTTTATGTGCTACGTGCTATCTGATTGATGTTTTATATGCCTATGTGTTTATTCTTGGGCTGTTTTGGCCATAACTGTCAATCCGTAAATCGGATTTGGGTAAAACGAAGGGTAGATTAAACCTTATGACGTCTATATGACAATTAGAATATGTGAGATGAATATTGATAGATACTTATGATGCCTAGCAGAGTAGACAAGGCATTTAAAAGGGAAGCAGGTGATCAGAAAATGGAATTGATGCGTAGAAAATAAAGCAAGTGATCAGAGAATAGAAGCGAGACATAGGAAAAGTAGACGAGTGGTTGTTGAATGGAGTCATTAGACAAGTACAAGTGAAGTTGGAATCATTTATGATAAGGCAAGTACTTCTAAACATTTTTGAGATATAATGTAAATGTTTTTAAATTCTCTCGTGAAATATTGTTAAGTATTCAAAATAGCTCTGTTTTATATTGTAAGTACTTTGAATCATTCAGCCTTGAACCTGAGCCACATCATTTGATCTTTGAGCCGTAAGCCTTATTCTTTGTAAACCATCCCTTGTTGATTTACCAGATACTAAACGACACAAATACGATACTACTCCACAAATATATATACCGATCATATACCAAACACTGGAACAGAATTGTTTAAACATACAGAAACTTTAATACTCAACCATACCTTGTGACATCAAAGAACTAAAATCTTGTAAAAACATTGTTCATCTAATACTCGATTCTTCTACAGGCTGGAGGCCATTTCTTTTATATACTTCGACATACCCTTGTGGTATCCATGAATTTTCACCATGCTCTTATGCAAATGTTTTATTATTGTTGATTATGATCCGGTTTTATTGAATTATATTATTTATCATATTGAACTGCTTTAGAATTGGATAGTTTTTCTTTATGAGGACCAGATTCGTGGTCAGACCAGATTTGTGGTCGAATTAGGCCAATGTGTGCCTTGGATCCAGTTCGTAAAGCAGAGCTGTGCGCCTTGCTCGGGGTTAGTGCGTGAGTGATCAGCAGCCTAACCTTGGTTTTAAAACTTAAAATGAATATCCAATTCTAATGATTGTTTAACAAGAATCTTAAATCTTCTGAATCATCTCGTTTGATCATTGATTAACCTCAATTATTGTTATTGTGACTTGCTGAGCTAGCTAGCTCACTCTTGCGAATCTTTTTATGTATTCTACAGTAAAGAAGGATACGGTTGATAGCGAGGTTTTCTAGTTTAATATACGAGCTAGGATTTCAGATTGAGTTGGATCGAGCTAGCAGGAGCTTACTTCGGTAGTGAGATAGTAAGATTATAAAAATAATTTTATTATCAGTTGTAATTTGAATTAGTTGGGATTTGGTACGTTGTAATAAAAGTTAAGGTTGTGGCTTGTTTTCATACTTTAACCTGTTACGATCCGTGGTTATGTAAAGCAGGGTCAATGCAAATAATATTTCTTATACAGGTTTATATATGGTGTATGTGTTGTGGATGTAACACCCCCAAATCCGGGGTCGGGGATCCGGGTTGTCACGAGTTCCATTTCCCTTAATAATACTTAATCTTAATAATCAACCAACTACTGCGTACTATGACCCCACAATATACACACACACCACAAGTTATAGTCTCAGAGGTGAATACTAAACAATAACACAAGTCATTTTATTCCACAATTATAAGTCATTATACCTCAAAAGGGTTTCTGAATAAATTTACATATTCTTTACCATTATTACAATTCATAAATATACATAAGTCTGGTACATCAAAAGTTGAAAGCCTAGCCTATTGGTAGACCCTACCTCAGCTACAACGGCATCAACGCCAATAGGAAACTGCGAAACGTTTCCTATCCGCTCGCGAATTGGGAGTTTGATCCTGTTCATCTTGTCTATCTGTTGTTGTGTGATGAAAGAAGAAAGCAAGGGTGAGCAACAAGCCCACCGAAATAATATGTATTATAATTAAAAATATATGAGCATTCTCATAGTACTCATGAAAGTCTTGGGCAAGAAGAAATGAACCAAGTTTATTATCTTAACACGACCAAGTCATAAAATATTCAGTATATATATACATATATACTTTTCACAATCTTTGAAATCCTCTGACATGTATAATATACACAGAGTTCCAGTTTATAACTATATAAAATATCGTTGCAAGGTGATCTCATATTTCTAACCTTGTCTCAACATTTTTCTGAAAATCTTTGTCATGCATAAGATAATCATTTACTAGATATAAGTTGAAAAGATGAAGTTACAAGATACTCCCATATACTTATATCTTTTCCGAATACTACTTGAACTACCACCGTTCAAGTTATAATTAGTTTCAAAAGCTCACCACACAGAAGAGACTACAAGATAAGACTTGAATAGATTCAATCTTTGAAATATTATTGAATGAAATGAAGTTACGAGATACTTCATAAAGTCACGATATAGATATATCCATATATATCTCTCACACATTTCCTGAAAACCTCTGTCATGTAAAGTATGAACAGAGTTACAATATCCAATGAATTTGGAAAGAAAAGAATTTTGGCATAAACTCGATATCTTGCTGATCAGGCAAAGATACCAATAAGTAACCTTTTCTACTGTAGATGGATGAATTCCTCGCCGGTCATCACCCTGGCCGCATTAGGACCTCGCGCTAGACCGTTACCCGGCCACTCATGCGTGGATGGACTGTCACCCAGCCTCTTACATCTTCATAGACCGTACCCCGGCCTGTCGCTTATGCCGACTCAATTAGATGGACTTACTTCCCCAACGTTGGGCAAGTAATCAAATTGTTTTCTCAAAACAACAACCTCGTTGCGAATATAAAATACACCACAGAGCCGGATCCCTAAGATTTTTGAGCGAATATTCAAGTCTCCTTCGAAAGGAAGATCTTAAATCTGAAAACGAGTTTTGGGATCCGCTCTAACTTTTAAAATCATTTTGAAGACTCGAAAATATTTTTAAGAATATTTGGAGTAATGCTGATTTAATGAAATAAATCAGTCCCGATATATTAGAAAATATCTGAATATTATTATTTAAATAATATTCCCATAAGGATAATCCTTATAAAAATAATTGAAGTAAAAGTTTTAAAACTTATACTTGAAATGAATAATAAATAACCAAAGATATACTTATACGAAAGTATGATCTTTAATTGAATAATCGAAAATAAGTTTGATTATCGAAACATTATTCTTTAATAAAATAAAGAATATTATTTAATAAATAAGCGGAGTCATAAGTCTTCAAATGAATATTCAAAATAATATTCATTAAATAAAATAAACGGAGTCTTAAGTCCTCAAATGAATATTCAAAATAATATTCATTAAATAAAGTAAGCGGAGTCATAAGTCCTCGAATGAATATTCAGAATAATATTCATTAAATAAAATAAAGTTATCGAATAAACCTTATTCGATTAATAGTTTTGAAAACTATATCAATATATATATATATATCAATATATATATATATTATACTCGGGAACATCGACTCCCGCTTTAGAAAAATGTTCACCTTTGGGTCCCCTATACTAAGGGTATACGCAACTACTGCTTATCTCTAGCATAGGTATTATGCAACTTATAAGCATTTGAATCAATAATTATATATCAAGATTACGAAACAGACATGCATATATACCATATCAGCATGCTCCAATATATTGCAAGATTTGCTAATAACAATCATGCACTTATCACAAGATAATGCCTATACATATATACATCACAACAACAGTATAACGGGTAGAAAACTTGCCTAAGTGTTCCGGGGTAGACTTAAGCTTAGAGTGGGTCCGGTAACCTATGAACAACAACATAAGCCGGAATTAAACCACGGTCGCTTAAGAAACTAGACTTTAACCATTTAGAGCCCTAACGTTCGCTTTCGCGCTTAACGATTCACTTAAGTTGCTCGAGTACCCTCGGCTCCACCATTTTTAATAAATTAACCATTAAGAGTTTTAAGGAGATTCTTTTGCGAGTACCTTACCAGCTGCATAATACACTTAACATAATTGTTTCATACCCCAATTAGTCATTTAAAGTCCTTAACCAAGGTTTCAAAGTAAGGCGAGGGGTAATGGTTCGGTCGCGAAGCGCCGTTACTTAAAACGGTCGTTTCTCCTAAACCGTACATCGGATTCAAACGAACCACATATCAAAACGAAGCTCGTAACATGAACTATCTAATCATGGTACTGGTAAGAACCTAACAGTGAGTTCATGGGTCCTGATGTTAAGAACAAAAACAATCTAAAGTAAATCGGGCATTACGACAACTATGTTTACGCGATTACCAAATTTTATCCTATTCTAAATCAATCCACAATCAACCACAATTCAACCATACAACCAAACTCCATCCATACATTAATAAAACAGCCCCAACACCTCAAGTTCTCCAATTTATATTATTCTCAAACATGAACTAAAACTATTCTTAAGTTCATTAACTAATAACCAAGATTTACAACTCCAAAAACATCACAAAACCAACTAATCTCTACATATTCAATCACCATGCTTCTCATGAACTATCCTACTCATAATAAGCTCTTAATATTCAATAACAATGCTAGGTTAAGAGATTATACCTTCCTTGGTGAGTAAGAGTAACTAAGGAGCTTGGAATCACCCTTGAAAGTCCTTACCAAAGCTTAATCTAACCAAAACACAAGATCAAACAATTTAAATTTATTGAAAACACTATTCACTCTCTTCTTAAATGATTTATTGAAAGATATTATGAAGGAATTTGGAGCTTAAACTCCTAGGATAGCCATAACTAATCATAAGGAACCTTGGATAATTACCTTGCAATTTAACAATGGTTGGATCTTGGATTTTGAAATTTTCCTCTTTGAAAAACAAGAAAAGCCGAGAGCTTCTCTTGAATAATGAGAGTCAACTCTATTTTTGTGTTTTTTTTGATTTGTTTGGCTTGGTTGATCCACTTTTGTTTTGATTTATTACCTTTTAACCATGGTGAATTTTCTGTGGTTTATAATCAACCAACCTTCCTTCCTTTTTGGTCATGCTTAGGTCATCATTCTTATGTCATCTTCCCATGTTTGTCCTCTTCTTATTGGTTTGATGACATCATCCTCACTAACCTCTTTGATTAGCTCCTAATTACTTGGCTAATGATCGCTGATCTGTTATACGGTTCGCTTAACTTTCATTTTCGTTTATCATTTGAGGGATCATACCCGAGATCTTATTACTTGGGTTCCCTTAACCTTTCTCAATACATTATATTCCTTTTATGATCCTTTCTTGTAATCCTTGAATTTAAATCCTTTTTATCCTGTTCCCTTATACTCAATTCTTTCGGTATCTGGTGGATTTTCGGGAAAATCAAAGTGTTCGAATTTGGATTCTGACGATCTTTACATACACTTATATCCCATATAAAGTACTAATAAGATCTTAGAATAACAATAGAAGAACCCCTACATAGTGTGGCATGGAAAGTTTTCTTATTCAGCATAATCAGCAAAACACTATTCATAAGGGTTACTAAAAGTTCAAAAATTTTGGGGTTATTACAGTCTCCCCTCCTTAAAAGGATTCCGTCCCGGAATCAGGAAAAAATGAATAGGGATACTTTCTTAGCATTGCACTTTCTAACTTTCAAGTTAATCTTCCCACATTGTGGTTTTACCATCAAACTCTAACTAGTTTGATAGCCCTTCTCCTAAGCACTTGTTCCTTTTCAATCTATAACCCTTCCTGGTTGCTCCATATAGGTTACGTCGGGTTGCATGTCTATGATCTCATATGCCCCTATTTGTCTGGCATCCGAATTATACTTCCATAATATTGATACGTGGAACACGTTATGAACTTGCTACATGTTCAGGGGTAGGGCTAGCTCATATGCTAACTTCCCAATACGTCTTAATACCTCAAAGGGTCCAACAACTCGTGGGCTTAGCTTTCCTTTCTTTCTGAACCTCATCCATCCTTTCCAAGGGATAACTTTAACATTACTAGGTCCCCTATTTCCTATTCCTTGTCCTTTCATGTCAAATCAACATACTTTTTATGTCCACCTTGGGCTACTACCAGCCGTCCTCTGATTAGATCTATTATATCCTTGGTCCTTTGGACCAGTACTGGTCTGAGCATCTTGCGCTCTGTAACATCATCCTAACATAAGGGAGATCGACATTGTCTTCCCTCAAGGATCTCATAAGGCGATATCTCAATACTGACATATGATCTATTGTCGTAAGAAAACTCAATCCGTGTTAAGTGACCATTTCAAATTCTTTCAAGTCTATTGCACAGACTCTCATCATAGCTTCTAGCATTATAGCTTTTGCTTCTCAATACCCATTCTTTTCCAGTTCGTAGTCATTACTATCTTCCGTACATAATACTATACCGGTTACACTTTTGCTCGTTAGCATTCTATAACCTTTTGGAAAGAAAAGAATTTTGGCATAAACCTGATATCTTGCTGATCAGGAAAAGATACCAATAAGTAACCTTTTCTACTGTAGATGGATGAATTCCTCGCCGGTCATCACCCTGGCCGCATTAGGACCTCACGCTAGACCGTTACCCAGCCACTCACGCGTGGATGGACTGCCACCCAGCCTCTTACACCTTCATAGACCGTACCCCGGCCTGTCGCTTATGCCGACTCAATTAGATGGACTTACTTCCCGAACGTTGGGCAAGTAATCAAATTGTTTTCTCAAAACAGCAACCTCGTTGCGAATATAAAATACACCACAGAGCCGGATCCTTAATATTTTTGAGCGAATATTCAAGTCTCCTTCGAAAGGAAGATCTTAAATCTGAAAACGAGTTTTGGGATCCGCTCTAACTTTTAAAATCATTTTGAAGACTCGAAAACATTTTTAAGAATGTTTGGAGTAATGCTGATTTAATGAAATAAATCAGTCCTGATATATTAGAAAATATCTGAATATTATTATTTAAATAATATTTCCATAAGTATAATCCTTATAAAAATAATTGAAGTAAAAGTTTTAAAACTTATACTTGAAATGAATAATAAATAACCAAAGATATACTTATACGAAAGTATGATCTTTAATTGAATAATTGAAAATAAGTTTGATTATCGAAACATTATTCTTTAATAAAATAAAGAATATTATTTAATAAATAAGCGGAGTCATAAGTCCTCAAATGAATATTCAAAATAATATTCATTAAATAAAATAAACGGAGTCTTAAGTCCTCGAATGAATATTCAAAATAATATTCATTAAATAAAATAAAGTTATCGAATAAACCTTATTCAATTAATAGTTTTGAAAACTATATCAATATATATATATATATACATTATACTCGGGTACATCGACTCCCGGTTTAGAAAAATGTTCACCTTTGGGTCCCCTATACTAAGGGTACGCAACTACTGCTTATCTCTAGCATAGGTATTATGCAACTTATAAGCATTTGAATCAATAATTAGATATCAAGATTATGAAATAGACATGCATATATACCATATCAGCATGCTCCAATATATCGCAAGATTTTCTAATAACAATCATGCACTTATCACAAGATAATGCATATACATATATACATCACAACAACAGTATAACGGGTAGAAAACTTGCCTGAGTGTTCCGGGGTAGACTTAAGCTTAGAGTGGGTCCGGTAACCTATGAACAACAACATAAGCTGGAATTAAACCACGGTCGCTTAAGAAACTAGACTTTAACCATTTAGAGCCCTAACGTTCGCTTTTGCGCTTAACGATTCACTTAAGTCGCTCGAGTACCCTCGGCTCCACCATTTTTAATAAATTAACCATTAAGAGTTTTAAGGAAATTCTTTTGCGAGTACCTTACCAACTGCCTAATCCACTTAAAATAATTGTTTCTTACCACAATTAGTCATTTAAAGTCCTTAACCAAGGTTTCAAAGTAAGGCGAGGGGTAATGGTTCGGTCGCGAAGCGCCATTACTTAAAACGGTCGTTTCTCCTAAACCGTACATCGGATTCAAACGAACAACATATCAAAACGAAGCTCGTAACATGAAATATCTAATCATGGTAATGGTCAGAACCTAACAGTGAGTTCATGGGTCCTGATGTTAAGAACAAAAACAGTCTAAAGTAAATCGGGCATTATGACGGCTATGTTTACGCGATTACCAAATTTTATCCTATTCCAAATCAATCCACAATCAACCACAATTCAACCATACAACCAAACTCCATCCATACATTACTAAAACAGCCCCAACACCTCAAGTTCTCCAATTTATATTATTCTCAAACATGAACTAAAACTATTCTTAAGTTCATTAACTAATAACCAAGATTTACAACTCCAAAAACATCACAAAACCAACTAATCTCTACATATTCAATCACCATGCTTCTCATGAACTATCCTACTCATAATAAGCTCTTAATATTCAATAACAATGCTAGTTTAAGAGATTATACCTTCCTTGGTGAGTAAGAGTAACTAAGGAGCTTGGAATCACCCTTGAAAGTCCTTACAAAAGCTTAATCTAACCAAAAACACAAGATCAAACAATTTAAATTTCTTGAAAACACTATTCGCTCTCTTCTTAAATGATTTATTAAAAGAGATTGTGAAGGAATTTGGAGCTTAAACTCCTAGGATAGCCATATTAATCATAAGGAACCTTGGATAATTACCTTGCAATTTAACAATGGTTGGATCTTGGATTTTGAAATTTTCCTCTTTGAAAAACAAGAAAAGCTGAGAGCTTCTCTTGAATAATGAGAGTCAACTTTGTTTTTGTGTTTTTTTTGATTTGTTTGGCTTGGTTGATCCACTTTTGTTTTGATGTATTACCTTTTAACCCTGGTGAATTTTGTGTGGTTTATAATCAACCAACCTTCCTTCCTTTTTGGTCATGCTTAGGTCATCATTCTTATGTCATCTTCCCATGCTTGTCCTCTTCTTATTGGTTTGATGAAATCATCCTCACTAACCTCTTTGATTAGCTCCTAATTACTTGGCTAATGACCGCTGATCTGTTATACGGTTCGCTTAACTTTCATTTTCGTTTATCGTTTGAGGGATCATACCCGGGATCTTATTACTTGGGTTCCCTTAACCTTTCTCAATACATTATATTCCTTTTATGATCCTTTCTTATAATCCTTGAATTTAAATCCTTTTGATCCTGTTCCCTTATACTCAATTCTTTCGGTATCTGGTGGATTTTCAGGAAAATCAAAGTGTTCGAATTTGGATTCTGACGATCTTTACATACACTTATATCCCATATAAAGTACTAATAAGATCTCAGAATAACAATAGAAGAACCCCTACATAGTGGGGCATGGAAAGTTTTCTTATTCAGCATAATCAGCAAAACACTATTCATAAGGGTTACTAAAAGTTCAAAAATTTTGGGGTTATTACAGTGGACCCCAAACTTCTGACCCGGGTTTAGAGGGCGCCACAGGTTGGTATCAGAGCTACAGGTTATAAGTCACTGAAACAAGCCTAGATTGTCGGGATTGGGTAGATAGTTAGGATTAGGCATATGAGATAGAAAGATAAGGAGTCGTGAGGTTGAGTGCGACTGTATAATAGGTTTCCGGCACAGTTCGTGTTGCGATTCGGGATTCTTATATTGCGATGTGATTTCCAGACAACGGCAATGGCAGATCCTGATTTCCCTGTATCATATGATCATTTGGAGCCTTCCGTTTGAGGATCGTCATCTTATTCTAGATTTGATTTACACTTTGTTCTTCCATCGGTATTAATGGTATTCCCTTCTGTTATGATAGTTGCGCCTCTCCAAGTTATTCTATGCTATTCTATCACCTCTTGATACGAGACTACCTATTCAAGAACCTCTATTTGCTTATTCTTGTTCTTCTGTACATTCAACTATGAATGTATCTTTTCAGTTTACTCTACACCATGTTCTATACCCTCAGTTTAAAACAAAACCTGTCTTATGGAACAACAGTATTTACGAGAAGGGATGCGATAGCTACAGTAAATTGTAAGTACATGAGATATTAATAAAGGTGAGAAGGGGTTTAGAAAGAAGATTCACGTGTTTCGGAGGATAGCTGTTACCAGATTAAATGGAGCCACTAGTGAATAGACCACCCGTGATTAGCTTGTGAGATGGACTAAAGGAATTTTGAAAGAGTTAGAGAGAAAAGTATAGATCTGGAATTTTCGTAGAATTAGATGATAGTGCTATGATAAATGTGATATATAAAGCAGTGATGTGATGTGATGTAAGTAAACTTTGTTCTATGGAATAGACTCGTTGGATGTTAGATAGACCTGTCCCACTTAATAACTGCAAAGACGATGACAGGAGTACTACCAGTATGGAAGCTTTGCAATAAAGCTACGAATAAGATAATATGCAACGACAACTGAAGTTTTCATCGATTAAGGAAGGTAATAGACCCAATGAAGGAGAGAAGATAAATGGAAGTGAATGGACCATTGTGTGATCGTTTCTTTAACTTGGTATCTTGTTATAAGAAGGACAACAACCAACTCATATAGTAAGGACAACCAGAAGTGTGATTTTCAAAATTTTTAAACAAGTTTTCAAAAAAGATTTTCCCTTAAAAAATTTCTAAAAGCCTCTTCGGAATAAAATAAGTTTTAAACATTGGTTGTCAAGTTACTACTTGAGTTTCTTGTTTGTTAAAAGACCCGGATCACCTGGAAGGATGCTGTTTCAGACTTAGTATTGCTAATTCAGAGAACGAAGTAACCCGCGATTATGAGGAAGTTGATTATTCTCAACAGTAAGGTGTAAATATTGTTTGATAAGATCAACAACAGAATCAACGCACAAAGTAACTATTCATCCAAATACTAGGACTATCAGAGTTCAAAGTATTCATTAATTTAACAGAAGCCTGAGCATGATCGAAGAAGATTGGGAAGATTTCCAGACTTTTCTAAAAGAAGAATATTATTAACAAAAGGATCGTTATGTTGAATTATTCATGGTTATTCTAAATTAAAAAGAGGAAACTCGAGGTAATCTGATAAGAATGCCATTATGATCGAATTGTTAAAGTATTATACGTGTAGATACGATGTTACATACACAAGACTTAACAAGTAAGAATCTACCATAATGCTTAATTTGCGAAGCCATTTCAGCGTACTTTCTAAAGTTGTTATATGACACAATTGGGATATGATCGAACAAGCTCGAAAGATGAATATAAGTGAAATATGGATGGTGACCAATGGTATCATTCTTGTCCTCAATACCACATCGTAAATTCCTTTTTAATTCCTAAAAATGTATGAACTTCTTTTCTTAATAAATTCTTTCTCATGATATCAAAAAGGAGGATTTCACATTCCTTTCAAATTTAATTGTTCCCCTCAAGTTTTGCTTTTTGATTGGGACAAACAGTGTTATGATGAGACACTTTATCGGAATGACGAAGAGTCGGGTAGGACGCCACCTAATCATATGTTGTATGCCATATGGTATGAAGGACCGACCATCTTAAGTACCAATGTGGTTGTCTCATCCATATTCAAATCATTACTTCTTCTTTCTTTTCAACTCTAAGTTTATTAAATTTGTGAATGTTTCTAGTTCTTTCATCGTACAGTCGTTCTTTGCAAGGGTTTTTTTAAAATAAAAGTCAACGTATTATGAACCAAGCGGGCAAAGTTCCATCCACCTCTCATGCATGAAAAATAAACAAGGGCATATGGCGAGGATTATAAATCACTAGCCCTAGCCAGAAATGCACTAAGAGTCAAGGAAATCTACTTCAATAAGGAATACGTCTTCGAGAATGAGAGTTTGCGATTTTCCTGTGAAATATGTTATTTAGAATACGGATGTGATGACGTGAATGATTATTACAGATATCTTATGCGTTAAAGTATTGAAAGATGTGGAAGCAACTTGATTGTTTATCTCTCAAGGTTTTGTTGATAAGATGAATTACCCTGTTGAATTGATAAGATTATGACTAAAGGACTAGCAATTCAAGAACGTGTAATTATTAAATAAGTAAGTGCCAATGGTGGAATTGAGATTTCCGGCAATAAGTTGTGAAAAATTGATATCATTTGAGGTAAGATATTGGACATTATTCTAAGAAATGGATTAACTATTCAAGCGTGATGCCCAGATAGACCCTCATGATGGAAGATAGTTCTGAAGACGCTAAATAAGAATATGATGAGGTTTAGAGGACGAAGGATGGTAAAGAACTTGTTAACAATGATTTAAGTTAAAAGGTTATAGTGACCAAGATGTAAGCGCTATGGCAATTATCAATAAAAGTCAGGAGCAAACAAAATTTGAAGATTTTATAGTCTTAAGATGTGTTTCCAGACGAGTTACCAATATTTCCTTTAGATAGAGAAATTGAGTTCATGATTGGCTTAGCACCTGAAAGGAAGCCAGTGTCCAAAGCCCCGCACAGAATGGCGCCAGATAAAATAAAGGAGTTAGCAAAGCAAATACAGGAAATGATTAGAAGAGGAAGAAATTGGACCTAGTGTACCCCATAAGGTTCACCGGTATTATTTGTTAATAAGAAAGATGGAAGTAGGAGATTAATTGTCGATTAGTGAAAGCTCGACAAGTTTACTATCAAGAGCAAGTATCCGTTACCTCGAACTAATGATTTGTTTGATCAGATAAAAAAAGCAGAGTATTTTCTAAGATTGATTTAAGATTTGAGTATTATCAATTGAAGACTGGACCTATGGACATATCAAGATAATTTTTAGAACTAGGAACTGTTGTTATACAATTCTAGTACTATCATTTGGATTAACCAATATACCAGTAATATTTAAACTTGATGACCAGAATCTTGAAGGAAGATCCGAATAAGTTGTATTTATGTTACTTAAATTCAAAGGAGAATCATGCAAAGTATTTAATGATAGCTGGGAAGTCGAAGAAAAGAAAGAAGTTGTATGAAAAGTCTACCAGGTAAAAATTTTAATGGCAGGAAGTATAATTCTTAGCATAAATAGTCAGTGAGAAGGAGACCAAAAAGGGAATCCAGTAGAAATTAAAGTTATTTTGAATAAAGAAAGACCAAAAGCACCAACAAAAGTAAGAAGTTTTATTATTGGCCAGTTATTATCAGAAATTGTTCAAGGGTTCTTGAAGATTGCAACACCTTTGATGAATTTTACTAGGAATAGCGGGAAGTTTATATGAAAGGGTAAAGTGTGAAGAAAGTTTTGCGGAGTTAAAGGAGAGAATGGTCACGGCACCTGTTTTATCACTTTGAGAATATCAAGGAGACTTGGTAGTTTATAGTGATACTTCTCATAAGGAAATAGCATGCGTGTTGATGCAGCACAATAAAGTTATTGTATATGCATCCAGACAACCGAAACCTTATGAGCAGAAGTACCCTACTCATAATTGGGAATTAGCAGTAATAATAATATTCGCTTTGAAAGATTGGGAAACATTATATGTATGAAGAAAGATGTGATATACATACGAACCATAAGAGTTTGAAGTACGTATTCACGAGGAAGAGTAAATGTAGTGGCAAGCGATAAACAAAAAGGAGAGAACGAACATAGAGACTGCACCAGAAGAATTATCTATGGAATTTTAGAAGTTGGAATTGGAAGTCAGAATTCATAATCCAAAAGGAGCAAGGATGGATAGTATGACCTTTCAGTCGAAGTTGTTAAGAGAAGATAAAGGGATATCAAAAGAAGATGATGGATCAGGATGTTAATAGTTAGCAAGAGGAAGTAATTGATCATGATATTAACAGTTTGATGAGAGGAAATCTATGCACTTAAAAGAATGATCACGGTATCCTCATATTTTCTTTCAGAACTTGGATGCTATGAGTGGAAAAATTAAGGAATGAGATCCTAAAGGGAATTTACAATCCTAAGTATTTAATCCGTGCAAGAAATACCAAAATATACAGAAGTTTAAAGAAGAATATTGATAGCCGCATACGAAAAAGAAATTTCACAACAGATCATGAGGTGTTGGGCATTTTAAATAAGTAAGGCAAGTGTTAGGGGCCTAGTGGATTATTGCAACCAGTAAAAATACAGAATGGAAATAGGAATATATACTCTAGATTTTATAGTCAGATTACCAAGAATGAAAGCAAACCACGATGCTAATTAAGTTATGGTGAACGAGTTGGCTAAATCAGCTCATTTCTTGCCCATTAATGAAAGATATTCACTGGATAACTTGGTTCACATGCATTTGAAAGAAATAGTAATTTGTCATGAGGTCCCTGCGTCTATTGTATAAAATCAAGATCCACGATTCAATTCAGGATTTTGCAAAAGTTTTCCAGAATGTCAGGCACCAAGTCAAATATGAGTATAGCTTATCGTCCGCAGACTGACGGCCAAGAGCGAGAAAATGATCCAAACAATTGAAGGCATGTTACGTGTTTAAGCTAATGAATTCAAAGGAAAGTGAGGCGAGCATTTGCCCTTAGTAAAATTTGCTTACAACAACAGTTATCGTGCCAGTATTGGGATGCTACAATACGAAGGTCTTTATGAACGTAAATGTCGATTACCAGTATATTGAGATAAAGTTGGCAAATGTGAAATATTTGGATTAGAGTTGCTACAACAGATAAAGGAAGATGTCGAGATTATTTAGAAAAGGACAAGTACCACGCAGGATTGTTAAAGGAAATGTGTAGATCAAGCTAAAAAGGGTACATAATTTAAAGAAGAAGATTTATTATTGTTAGCAGTGTTACCGTGAAAAGGGATCATCCAGGATCGGAAAAGAAAAGAACGTTGAGTCCGAGATATATTGGACCTTTTGAAATTTCGAAATATATGGGTAAAATAGCATACGAATTAGCGTTACCCCGCACGGGTAGCATATTCATAATATTTCTATATGGCAATGTTAGAAAAGTATAATCTAAGAATTCTAGACATGCGATAGAATATGAGCCGATAGAACTTCAGGCAGAATTGTCCTATGTTGAGAATCCAATAAGGATTATAGAAAGGAAAGAGAAAGTATTAAGAAGGAAAGTTATAAAGTAGTAAGATTATTGTGGAAACCCAAGGGTTGAAAGGATAGCCCAAGGTTCAGAAAGTGATATAAGTGAAAGACTGCCCTGAGTTATTTGCTTAAGTGATTCTGATGACAGAATCCTTTTAAGGGGGAAGGATGTAATATCCGGGATACGACGTGTAATTATTTTTGTTAATAAATAAATATTATGTGATTATTATATGAATTTTGGTGAATTATCTGTGAAGTGGTATCTGTGTTTGGATATGTAAATATGATATAATTTGAGTATTATAATTTTTATAAGTCCAAAATAAAGTATAGATAATTGTGGTATTTTCTATCAATTTTTTATGTTGATTTATGATTTTATAGAAAATTTATGGAGTTAATAAATTATTTTTCCGAGTATTTATAAACTATTTTGTATAACCGGGAACCAGCTGACCTCAACCGTTTTTACGTTTTATAACCCGAAACTCTTCCGAGAACTCCTTCCTAACCTAATTGCAATATTTTGAGCATTTTCCATGTTTCGACGTTTTCTATCCGGCGTACGATTTGTCCTGTGCGGGTCCCGGCACAATATTTTCGATACATTATTCATTTCGGTAAATCAATAAAACTCGTATTTTTGATAAATGGGATCTTTTTATTAAACTATTATAATTATCACCTCGTAATAAGTGTAACCAGGCGCTGAGACCAAGACTGCAGTACAAATTGTACAGATTTGGATAATTATCCCGAAAACCGATACCGTTTGGATATGTTTTTATAAATAAATGTACTATTTTATATCCGGAATGATCCAAAGGGGTACCGATATTCCGTAAATATAAATAGCCCTTACCGTATTTTATTTCGTACAGAAAATCATTTGCAGTCAGCAGTTATATAGTTTTACAGAGAAAATCTATATTCATATAAACTTTCAAGAATCAAACAAGCTTTTGGAGGTGTTATCGGATTTAGTTTAAAAAGCTTGAGTAACCAAAATGAAGGTCTTGACGTGTTCTATCGGGATCAACAAGTTTCAAAACTGTAGAATCAAAGGTTTATTTTCTGTATTTTTATTTATTTTCGAATTAATTTGATTTAAATTATGAATTTTTGTTCGAGAGATTGTTTGTATGATTTGATGCTTGCATGTTGTAGAGTTTTTGATGCTGATCATTTTGGTATATAATACTTCAAATTTGGAGTTCAATAACATGGTTAAATTTGAGTTTGATCTTCGGATTATATAAATTAGGGTTTTTAATTATTTTGAATGTTCTTAATCAATTTTGGGGATTTCTATTCTGTTAATTCTGGAATGATTTGAAGGTTATCAGCATGTTTATCTTGTTGAGAGGGATCGATTCATGATTTTTAGTTGATTTTAGGAATCGTAGTTTAGTAGATCGGAAAATGAAGCTCGGCGGCGGCGGAAATTTTCGGCTGATTTACGGATGTTCTGGTGATTTAATTCGCATTTTCGCGTTCCTGGAAGCTTCTACTTTATTCCCTGTTAATCTGTCGTGTTTCTGGGTGGTTTTGCAGTCGCCGGAAAAGCTTATGGACGGCGTCCATGACTTCCGGCGAGCTTGGGGGAGATGACTGTAAAATTTACAGTTTAGTCCCCCAAGTTTTGCAAAGTTTGCATTATTCATACTTCTGTTTTAAAAACTTTCAAAAATCGAATTTCAGTTTAAAAAATACTCAAAAATCAGATTTTTGTTTTGGTTATTTGCAAAAATTATAGTTTCCTTTTTATAAAATTTTCAGAAATTGATTTTATTATTTTTAAAACTTCAAAAATTTATTATTCCTTTTCTGAAAATTATTTTAAATGCAAAATAAATTTTAATTATTTAATTAATTGATTTTAGTTAATAACTAATTATTTAATTAGTTAATTAATTTAAATATTAATTGATTAATTAATTTAATTAATTATTAATTAATTATTAATTGATTATTTAATTGGATTTAATTATTTTAAATTGATTTAAAAATTCCGAAAAATAGTTTCGAGCTTTAAAATATTATTTTAAATTATTTTCAAGGCTCGATAATTATTATAAATTTATTTTGAAGTCAAATTCGGGTATTCGAATCCTATTATTTAATTATAAAATGATTCGGAGTCCCGTTTTAATTTTGAAAAATGTTTAAAAATTCATATTAAATACCTGGAAAATTATTTTGACCCCTTATCTTCTTTGAAAAATTATTTTAATTGAATATCTTGCATGTTATGTGCTATGTGCTATCTGATTGATGTTTTATATGCCTATGTATTTATTGTTGGGCTGTTTTGGCCATAACTTTCAATCCGTAAATCGGATTTGGGTAAAACGAAGGGTAGATTAAACCTTATGACGTCTATTATGACAATTAGAATATGTGAGATGAATATTGATAGATACTTATGATGCCTAGCAGAGTAGACAAGGCATAGATAATGGAAGCAGGTGATCAGAAAATGGAATTGATGCGTAGAAAATAAAGCAAGTGATCAGAGAATGGAAGCGAGGCATAGGAAAAGTAGATGCGTGGTTGTTGAATGGAGTCATTAGACAAGTACAAGTGAAGTTGGAATCATTTGTGATAAGGCAAGTACTTCTAAACTTTTTCGAGATATAATGTAAATATTTTTAAATTCTCTCGTGAAATATTGTTAAGTATTCTAAATAGCTCTGTTTTATATTGTAAGTACTTTGAATCATTCAGCCTTGAACCTGAGCCACATCATTTGATCTTTGAGCCATAAGCCTTATTCTTTGTAAACCATTCCTTGTTGATATACCAGATACTAAACCACACAAATACGATACTACTCCATAAATATATATACCCATCATATACCAAACACTGGAACAGAATTGTTTAAACATACAGAAACTTTCATACTCAACCATACCTTGTGACATCAAAGAACTAAAATCTTGTAAAAACATTGTTCATCTAATACTCGAGTCTTCTACACGCTGGAGGCCATTTCTTTTATATACTTGGACATACCCTTGTGGTATCCATTAATTTTCACCATGCTCTTATGCAAATGTTTTATTGTTGTTGATTATGATCCGGTTTTATTGAATTATATTATTTATCATATTGAACTGCTTTAGAATTGGATAGTTTTCTTTATGAGGACCAGATTCGTGGTCAGACCAGATTCGTGGTCAGACCAGATTCGTGGTCGAATTAGGCCAATGTCTGCCTTAGATCCAGTTCATAGAGCAGAGCTGTGTGCCTTGCTCGGGGTTAGTGCGTGACTGATCAGCAGCCTAACCTTGATTTTAAAACTTAAAATGAATATCCAATTCTAATGATTGTTTAACAAGAATCTTAAATCCTCTGAATCATCTCGTTTGATCATTGATTGACCTCAGTTATTGTTATTGTGACTTGTTGAGCTAGCTAGCTCACTCTTGCGAATTTTTTTATGTATTCTACAGTTAAGAAGGATACGGTTGATAGCGAGGTTTTCCAGTTCAATGTACGAGTTAGGATTCCAGATTGAGTTGGATCGAGCTAGCAGGAGCTTACTTCGGTAGTGAGATAGTAAAATTATAAAAATAATTTTATTATCAGTTGTAATTTGAATTAGTTGGGATTTGGTACGTTATAATAAAAGTTAAGGTTGTGGCTTGTTTTCATACTTTAACCTGTTGCGATCCGTGGTTATGTAAAGCAGGGTCAATGCAAATAATATTTCTTATACAGGTTTATATATGGTGTATGTGTTGTGGACCCCAAACTTCTGACCCGGGTTTGGAGGGTGCCACATTAACTAACAGAATCTAGCATAATATATATAGTATATCTATCAGCAGTTAATCTATCACCTATTAAAGATAAGACTACTCTACCAAAATCATAATTTGAACCATGAATCGGAGAGTACCCTATCTGCTGTGTCATGATGGGTAGAGCATCAAAATTAGAAGATTTGTTGTTGAAGGCCTTTGTAATGCAATCAAAGAAGAATTCCATTCCTTCCTGTGCCCATTCCTTTTCAATTGGCCAAGGTTCTTCAAGTCCTTGTAATAACCAATCTCCCTAAAGAATCTCCTCATTTCAGTGTCTCCCATAAACACAGAGTATGAGTCATGTGCATGCAACTGTAATGCGTCTTTTACAGTCTGAGAAGTAACTATCCTTCTCTTCTTGTCAAACTCAAACACCAAGATTGGAGTTCCATTGGCACTTCCATCATCATACACTCCAGTTTTCCAGATAGAGGGCACCTTATGCTGATGTGTTTAGTCATAGAATGTTGTACCAGATTTCCTTTTATTGCAATAGCACTTTGATTATCACAATATATAGCAATAACAAAATACTCTAACCCATAATCCAGTAACTGATTCTTCATCCATAGAATTTGAGCACAACAGCTTTTTGCAATAATATATTCAGCTTCTGCAGTTGATGTGGAAATTGACTTTTGTTTCTTGCTAAACCAAGAAACCAATCTGCCACCAAGAAATTGGCTGCTTCTAGAAGTGCTTTTCCTGTCTATTTTACATCCTACAAAATCAACATCTGAATATCCAATTAGCTTAAAGTCTGAATCTCTAGGATGCCATAATCCAAGATTCATGGTACCTTTGAGATATTTAAAAATTCTTTTCACAGCTAATATATGGGGTTTTCTTGGATCATCTTGGAACCTTGCACAGAGACATGTAGCATACATGATATCAGGTCTACTAGCAGTCAAATATAGGAGTGAGCCAATCATACCTCTGTAGTTAGTTATATCTACTGATGAACCAGTATTTAAGTCTAAGTTGGTTGCAGTGGCCATGGGAGTTATTGCAGTTGAACTGTCTTGCATTCCAAATCTTTTGAGCAAATTCCTGGTGTATTTGGATTGAGTTATAAAGATCCCTTCATTAGTTATTTAACTTGTAACCCCAGAAAATAACTCAATTCTCCCATTACACTCATTTGATATCTAGACTACATTAGCTTTGCAAATATCTCACAAAGTTTATCATTAGTAGAACCAAAAATGATATCATCAACATATATCTCTACTAATAACAAGTCCTTACCATGGTATTCATAAAAGAGATTTTTGTTAATTGTACCTCTTATGAAACCACTTTCTAATATAAATAGAGCAAGTTTTTCATACCAGGCTCTTGGAGCTTGTTTTAGTCCATAGAGTGCTTTATCCAGTTTATAGACATGATCAGAATATTTTGGATCTGTGAACCCTGGAGGCTGTTCAACATAAACTTCCTCTTCAAGTTCACCATTCAGAAATGCACTTTTTACATCCATTTGGAACACTTTAAACTTTTTGTGAGCAGCATAGGCAAGAAAAATTCTGATTGCCTCAATCCTTGTAACTGGAGCAAAAATCTCATCATAATCAATGCCTTCTTTGTTGAGAATAGCCCTTTGCAACCAGTCTTGCTTTATTTCTTGTAATGATGTCCTCACTGTCAGTTTTGTTTCTGAACACCCACTTTGCACCAATAATTGATCTATTCTTTGGTTTTGGTACAAGAGTCTAGACTTTGTTCCTTTCAAATTTATTAAGCTCCTCTTGCATTGCTGTAATTCAGTCAGCATCTTGAAGAGCTTCTTCCACTTTATTTTTTTTAATTTGAGATAGCAAAGAATGGTAGAGACATTCATTTGGAGTGGATTTTTTGGTTCTTACACCACTATCAGGATTTCCAATGATTAAGTCAGGTGTGTGTGACTTAGACCATTTTCTTGTAGATGGAAGTTGACTCCTTGAAGAAGAATGTGACGGCCTCAACCCCGGGGTCAGGAGTTGACATCAACCATAACATAACAACCAACATATTATAATCCACCTTAATGATAAAACATAAACACGACCCCTTTTTACCAAGATCTTTTCCAGGTTTAAGTATGATTTAGGTTACAACTATTACAAAACTAACTCATTATAACTGTCCTAACAATACTATCTTAATGCAGCAACTCAACAGACCACTTTCGATCTGACACCACTACCTCAGAGGAGCCTAGAACGGAAAGAACTGGAGCTCTGCCATGACTACCATGAAAGAATCTCTCAGGAATCTGCAATGCATATATAATCCATTATGCAAGGGTGAGCAATCACTTGCTCAGCAGTACCACTATATGAATTACAAGTAAAGCAACTTATGATAAAACAGTGATAGGAACAGAAATTATAACTTGTTTATAAAAGCAAGATAAATATTCATAAACTGGATGTTCAAAACTAGCATGCTCTGTAAAACAATAACATCAGTTGTGTGCAGTGTAAGTACCAGAGTCCAATTTTAGCATGCTATTCACATTTATAAATCCACTGTATCAAGTACTTAATCCCCTACGGGAATCACAAAGCCAAATCAGATACGTAACGGATATGTGAAGACAACTGATTAGGCTATCAACACCAGACGGCTCCAACTACATCCCATATACCTGTTCTGGAACTCAGAGACTAGTTAGGTCTCTGACCTGCTGGACTAATCAGTTATGAATTACGCGCAACCGGATTAGCCTCTTAACCCACTTCAATAGGCCTACTCTGGCCCCTATGTATCCCATATCTGATCGTTTTATCCAGTTTTTAAAATACTTGTACCTATCTCATTTTAAAATCATTTATTTTAAACAACACACGTAAAACTGATTCACAAATCATTTTCATTCGAGATTGGTACCTTTCGAAGTTACTTTTCCCCCAAAACAGGTTTAAAACAATGATTTATAACTACAGGGGATACGTAACTTAAAATGTTTATGTTCCTTTACGAGAATAAAAACAACAGTTTATTCATAGGTAATGAACCATAAAAGAATGGTCAGGGGTACTTACCTTGCAGAGCTTTACAACTATCTCTGATTGACCTTGAACCGACTTGGATGCTCGGCTTAATCGTCTAACTATTAGACTATTCTGGATACGACTTTGACACTCAGGTCCTTTGCTTGGGACCTCGTTGAGCTTGTCGACTGATCACTAGGCTATCTTTAGTCTGACGTCAACTTTCGGGTTTTTCGACTAGAACCAGAGTAACGCCGAAAAAGGAACGGTGGGGAATATCTCTGGGAAGCTGAGAACAAGCGAGGGAGAGGAGGATAAACGAGAGTGTCGAACAGAGGAGAAGAAATCGCCTAAATCGAGCCCCCCTCCTGCTTTGATCATTCCCTTGCTTCTCAGTTTTTGCATTATGTTATTTTGTTTCTTTTTGTTTTTGTTTTGTTATTATTTCCCCCAATCAGCAACACACACGAAGCTAAAGGATTGCTGGAAATTCAACACGTGTCCCTAACGGAAACAGATTCAGAAAATCACGGAAACAGTCTTAAAATATTATAAAAATATCCCGAAGTTTATAAATATATATGTTTCGTAATTTTAAAAAAAATTTTGAAATATAATTTATCCCCACTTTTAACAACTAAACGAATCGATGCGCGGGTGAAAATAATTCCAAAAATTTCTAAATTAATTTTAAAATTCTCAGAATATTATAAACTTCATAAAATATGGGTTTCATAATTTTTAAAGAATTTTGGAATTAAATACAGATTTTACAAATGAATCCAATCAGAAAATCATATAAAGAGAACTAATTAGAGAAATATTGATTTCTCAATTTTATAAAATCCTGAAAATAATTATTGGAATTATAAAATTATAAAACCAATTTTAGGGACAATCCAAATATTTATGCAAATTAATTTTCATTAAATCCACTTTTAAAAGTGAAAAAAAATCAGTATAACTCGATAATTAATTACACAAATAAACCATGTACAACATAATTCACACATAACTAATAATAAACAATACACAGCTGTCAAAATTAATACACATATTTTATTTAATTAATTATTCAACAATAACACTCTTAAAATAATACAAAATATACGAGTCGTTATATCCTTCCCCCCTTAAAAAGATTCTGTACTCGGAATCTTAACTAACTAAATAAGTGAGGATATTTGTCAAGTATATCTGACTCTAACTCCCAAGTAGAGGATTTATTCAAAGCATACTTACTATATATATAAACTCATTCCTAAGGACTCGCTCTTAACGATCTAGGATTTGGATCGATCATTCTACGCAGAATAAATTTGGATGAGAGCCCACTGGCTCCTAATCAACGACTTGGTTCGAATCAGAAACATATCGCTTTAACTTTGACACATGAAACACACTACTAATTTGCTGCAACTGCGGCGGCAATACTAACTCATGAGCAACTTTATCTATCTTCCGTGATACCCCGAACGGTTCCATATATTTAGGACTCAACTCGCCCTTTCTAATCAACCTAACCAATCTCTTCCAAGGTGAAACTTTTATCAATACCAACGATCCTATTTCTATATCCATACTCTTTCGATGCAATCCGCCTTCTTTCTTTGTCTAACCCGAGCTACTTCAACTCCTTTCCAAATCAACTCCACTACTCATTGGTGTGCTGAATTAACTAAGGACCTAACAACATCTCTACTCCCACTTTCTCTCAATAGAGGGGGAACCCACGCTTATGTCCATATAAGGCTTCACAAGGTAGCATTCCCCTACTAGCATGATAACTATTAGCATAGAAAAACTCAATCAATGGTAGGTGATTACCTCAGTTTCCTTTTAAACCTAAAATATATATATTCTCGACATATTTTATATCTTCTGAATCGTCCTCTCACTTTGATCCTTCATCTAAAGATGATAGATGGTACTCACTTTCAACTTAGTTTCCAAATATTCGAACACTTCTTACTTATTTTCATCAGTTAAAGCTGTAAAGTAATCTCATATATTCACTTTTTATCACCTTCAGGTATTTGAACTTCAACTTCCACTCTTTCCAATTTTTTATTAACTCTTTAGTGATCTTAGTTACATTCAATCCTTTCTTTCTGCACAAGGCATCTGTTACCACACCGGCTTTTCTTAGGTGGTTTTTAATGAAATAATCAAAATCTTTTGTTAATCTCAGCCAAAATTCATACCTTGAAATCTTAACGTATAGTTTCCCCCTTTTCAACCTTCGTAGGGAAATCCTTGGGCGTTCTACATGGATTTTCTTAGTTTTTTTTAAATAGATGAGGATGTTATTAATAAATAAAATTATACTTTACAAGTACACTTTATACACTTTGTTCAATAAATCCCTAAACGCGACTGATGTATTTTCTAATCCAAATAATATCACTAGAACTTGTAATGTCCATACTTTACTCTAAACACTGTCTTTAGTATGACCTCAGGCTTATCTTTAGCTGACGGTAGCCTGATCTTAGGTCATCCTTCAAGAACCAACACGTTTCTTTAGTTGAATCATATAAATAATCGATTCTATGTAGGGGTTACTTATTCCTATTCGTCAACTTTTCAAACTTCTGATAATTAGCACATAACTGCATACATCCATCCTTTTCTTCTTTTCTATAGACTACATTTGTGCACAACACGGAATACACCTTGCTCATTATTCCTTCATCTCACAATCCTGAAGCTTCCTTCTTAATATCCACTACATGCACTAGTTATACCTTATATTCTTGCTTATGCCCTTGGATACTCGTCCTAATATTAGCTTCCGTAAACATTATAATTTGCTTCTTCTGGCAATCAATCATTTTCCTATAACAAACACTCAATCCACTTCTAAAGTGTCTATAGGGTATTTAAGACATGACTGATTTACTGGGACTTTATTCCGAAGGGTTCATTTAAATATTCCAACATTAACTCCATTCTATCCATATATAATTAACTTAGACACTCCAACTTGACTTGGCTAGAGCTGACTGTGGTGTTATTAGGCTTGTTTAAAGAAAAACTTTGTCCTCTAAGTTCTTTATTCTTATTCCTTCCAACTTTTTTCTAAGACTTCTGGCTAGATCCTTCTGGACCTGATGCTTCTTCCACATCATCTATCTTTCGCTTCTTATCTTCTTTTTCTCTAGCGGCTAACTTCTGATCAATCTCAATTACCAAGGCGGCCTGAACTACAGAAGGATACGTCTTGAGTTGCAATGCCACAACTCCACTTCGAACCTCAGGCTTCAACCCCTATTGAAACCTTCTTGCCTTCTGGGTCTCCGTACTTACATACTTAGGAATTAATCGGCCAATTCTGTAAACTTGACCTCATACTCCATCACACTTCTTTCACTTTATTTCAGTTCTAAAAAATCGACTTCCAACTGATTCCTTAGACAATCGGGAAAATACCTCTCCAAGAAAATTTTTGTAAAACTCGTCCAAGAAACATGGCCTTCTCCTTCCAACGCACGAGTGGATTCCCACCAATAATTTGATTCATTCTTAAGAAAGTAGCTTGCATAATCTGTCTTAAGATCATCTGTGGCGCCTCCAAACCCGGGTCAGAAGTTTGGGGTCCACACACACACACCTTATTTGTAACCTGCTTATAACAGTGATAAAGATAATAATAATATATAGTGACCCTATTTACCAACTACCACGGATCACAACAGGTTAAAGTATGTACACAAGCCACACACACACTTATATTACAAACGCCCAAATCCCAGCTATTCAAACTTACAACCGAATATTAAACATTATTACAAATTTCATAAACTTAAACTATTCCAAAAGCTGTCAGCTAGCTTAACTCGATCAACCTGGAACCCTAGCTCTCGCACTGGATTGGGGATCCTCGCCACCAACAGGTTCCTTCTTAACTGGAAAAGAACATAAACAACATTGCACAAATGAGCTAACTAGCTCAGCAAATCATATTGACAAGACTGAGAATAATGATCATCAAGTGAAAAGAGTAATGGTATCAAGTGAACAATGAATAATGATTTAGAATGGGATATTATATTTTTAATTTAAAAACCAAGGTTAGGCTGCTGATCAGTCACGCACTAACCCCGAGCAAGGTACACAGCTCTGCTCTAATTATTGGATCCAAGGCACACATTGGCCTAACTTGACCACCAATCTGGTCTGACCACGAATCTGGTCCACAATTTTATAACACAATCCAATTCTAACATAATAATAGAATAAATAATGTAAAACAGTAAACAAAATCGTAAGCAACATTGGATGCCCAATAATGAGATGGTTCCAATTTTCACAAATGAAATATGGCTATCAAATGGTGAAAGAAATGAATAACAAAAGAATCAAAGTTTCAAGGTTATAAGAATTTGGTCTTTCAGAGCGTAAAGTACAATGGTTTGAATATGTAAGCAATCTGATTCAGTGTTTGGTATTTAGTTTGCATGTATTTGTGGAGTAGTATCGTATATCTGTGGTTTGTATTCGGGTATTCAACAATCAATAGTTCAGAAAGAATAAGGTTTACGGTTCAAAGATCAATAACTGGAATCAAGGTTTAGGGTTCAGTGCTTCAAAGCACTTGCAATATAAAACAGAACTATCAATAATCTACAATATATCTCGAGAAAGTTTAGAACACTTGCCTGGTACTGGCTTGCTATACTTCACCAATTTCCAATAACAATCTCCTACTCCTCGACTATCTGTTTCCCTTTCCTACGCCTTGCCTCTTCTGCTCACATAACATAAGTATCTATCAATACTCAACTCGTACGATTCTATTCGGTATACACTTCTATCTACCCTTCGCTTTACCCAAATCCGACTAACGGATTGAAAGTTAAGCTAAAAACAAGTAAACACTGAACATATAGACCGGAAGTCAAACAAACAAGTCATATATAGCACATAGTACGTCAAACAACCAATGAAATTTCATTTACAAAGAAGTCTCGGGTCATAAACAGTCTTTCGGGCATTTAATATAATTTTTAAAATATTTTTCGGAGTCAAAACGGGTCGTTGGGTAGGTTTTAAAGCAATAAACAGGGTTGGGTTGGCCAAATATGGCTTTAAAATAATATTCTAATAATTATCGAGCCTTGAAAACAATTTAAAATAATATTTTAAAGCTCGAAACTATTTTTTGAAAATTTTAAATTATTTATAAATAATTAAATCTAATTAAATCATTAATTAAAATCAATTAATAATTAATTAAATCAATTAATTAATTAATTTTCGAATTAATTGACCAATTAATCAATTAATTATTAACTTAAATTAATTAACTAATTAATTCAGATTTAGTGTTGAATTAAAAATAATTTTTGGAATTAAAATAATAATTTTTGGAATTTTCAATAATTAAAAATGAATTTTTATAATTAAAATAAATAGGAAATATAATTTATAAATAATTTATAAACAGGAATCCCTTATTTGCAAAATTTACAAACCACAGGGACCAAACTGCATCGTTCTTAAAACTACAGGTACTAAACTGCAATTTTACAGAGGTTCGCCGGAAAACAATCGGGGTTCGCCGGAGAAGACGATTCCGGCGTCCTCACCCCACCATCACCTCCAGATCACAACTACAATTCACAAGGAACACAACCATGTAATCAAATCATTCTGATAATCCCTGAGTTGGCCGAAAATTGGCCGAGAAGTTCGCCGGTTTCCGGAGAACTCGAAGAAATTTCAAAACTCAACTCCCTTCAAACCAGGGATCTTCTGTTAACATACTATATACCAATCGATTGCAAATTTTAAGGGGAACAAAACCCACCCATCTAGAACATCTAATAACCCCTGGAACAAAAAGCCCTAAATTTCAATTAAGAACATTCATACGGGTTATAAACCCTAATTTCAAAATTCGAAAATCAAACTCAATTTTGAACATGTTATTGAACTCCAAATCAGTCATATGACATATCAAAATCATCAGGATAACAAGCTCTGCAACATGCAGCGTCAAATCATTCAAACAATCATCCGTACAAAAATTCATATTTTAAATCAAAATAATTAGAAAATAAATAAAAATATATAAAATCAACCTTTGATTCCGCAGTAAAACGAGTTCTGGAATCTGATAGTACTCATCAACCCTTCGATTTGGTTACTCGAGCTTTCCAAACAAAGATCAATAACACCTTCAAAAGCTGGTTTGATTTTCAGAAGATTTTATGAATATATGAATTTTCTCTGTAAATTTCTATAATTATTGTTTGCAAATAATTTTCGGTACGAAATAAAATACGGTAATGGCTATTTATAATTACGGAAAATTAGTATCTCGTTGGATCATTCCGGATATAAAATAGTATGTTTATTTATAAAAACGGATCGAAACGGTACCGGTTTTCGGGATAATTATCCAAATCAGTATAATTTGTACTGCGGTCTTGGTCTTAGCGCCTGGTTACACGTATTACGAGGTGATAATTATAATAGTTTAATAAAAAGATCATGTTTATCGAAAATAAGAGTTTTATTGATTTACCGAAACAAATAATGTATCGAAAATATTGTGTCGGGACTCGCACAGGACAAACCGTACGCCAGATCGAAAAAGTCGAAACATGGAAAAATGCTCGGAATATTGCAATTAGGTTAGGAAGGAGTTCTCGAAAGAGTTTCAGGTTATAAAAACGTAAAAGCGAGTGAAGTCGGCTGGTTCCCGATTATATAAAATAGTTTATAATTACTCGGATAAAGAATTCATAAAATCCATAAATTCCCTATAAAATCATAAATCAACAAAAAAATAAATAGGAATATATGACAATTATCTATATTTTATTTTGGACATATAAAAATTAAAATACTGAATTTATATTATTTTTAAACATCCAAACACATATATCACTTAACAAATACTTCACAGAATAAATATGGAACATGCATAATATTTATTTATTCTCAAAATAATTAGACGATATATCCCAAATATTACATCCTTCCCCCTTAAAAGGATTCTGTCCTCAGAATCTCCTAAGAAAACAAATGAGGGTACTTTTCTCTCATATCACTTTCTAACTCCCAGGTTGACTCTTCAACCTTTGGGTTTCTCCACAGTACTCTGACTAACTTTACCACTTTATTTCTTAACACTTTCTCTCTTTCTTCTAGAATCTTTATCAGACTCTCTACATACGACAAATCTGCTTGAAGCTCTATTGACTCTTATTCGATTACATGCCTGGAGTCTGGATTATACTTTCGAAGCATCGATACGTTAAAAACATTGTGAATGTGCTTCATGTGCGGAGGTAACGCCAGCTCGTAAGCTACTTTGCCAACACGCTTTAGAATATCAAAAGGTCCGACATATCTAGGGCTTAGTTTTCCTTTCTTTCTGAATCTTGTCAATCCTTTCCACGGCGATACTTTGAGTAATACCAGATTTCCTTCTTCAAATTCCATATCTTTCCTTGATTGATCTATATACTTTCTTTGACGGTCTTGTGCTGCTATCAATCTCTTCTGGATAACTTCAACAACTTCCTTCGTCTGTTGCACTAATTCAGATCCAAGTATTTTGCGTTCTCCTACTTCGTCCTAATATACAGGAGATCGACATTTGCGTCCATAAAGAGCTTCATAAGGTTGCATCCCAATACTGGCATGATAACTGTTGTTGTAAGCAAATTCTACCAAGGGTAAATGCTCGTCCCAACTTCCTTTGAAATCAATAGCACAAACACGTAACATGTCTTCGATTTTCTGAATTGTTCTTTCGCTTTGGCCGTCCGTCTGTGGATGGTGAGCCGTACTCATGTTTAATCTCGTTCCCAAACATTCTTGAAAACTTTTCCAAAACCTCGAATTAAATCTCGGATCTCGATCGGATACGATAGACACAGGAACTTCATGACGAACTACGATTTCTTTCAGGTACATATGGACTAACTTGTCTAGTGAAAATCTTTTATTTATAGGCAGAAAATGACCTGACTTGGTAAGTCTGTCCATTATAACCCAAATGGCATCATGATTGGCTTTCGTCCTTGGTAATCCGACTATGAAATCCATGGCGATATGCTCCCACTTCCACTCTGGAATCTCCAATGGCTGCAACAACCCACTTGGTCTCCGATGCTCTTCTTTAACTGTAATATCCCATATTTTCAAATATTATTATTATTATTTGGAATTGTTTATGTGATTTTATGTGAATTTTGGTGAATTATCTGGTAATTGAAGTGATGTTTTGAATGTCTATATGTAATATTCTTTGATTATTTTAAATATTATATGTTCAGAATAAAATATAGATAATTGTGATGTTTTTCTGATAATTTTTGGACTGATATATGATTTTAAAATGATTTATGGATTTAATAATTATTTTCTGAGTAGTTACAAAACTATTTTATAAAGCCGGGAATCGTCCAACCTCAACCGTTTTTACGTTTTTACAACCCAAAACTCTTCCGAAAACTCCTTTCTAACCGAATCTGGATATTTTGAACATTTTCCGTGTTTTAACTTTTTCAATCCGGATTACGGTTTGACCCGTAAGCATCCTGGCATACAATTTTCGATACAATAGTCGTTTTGATAAATCAACAAAACACATATTCTAGAAAGGCAGGATAATATTACATTATTTTTGTATAAAGTATTTTATCAGAAGCTCGGTTTTGATAATTATCCAAATCTGGTATTAAATTGTATCATCTTATAGTTACTTAGCGACTAAGTAATCTATTTTCGGATCTGATATGACCCAGCAGGATACTCGTTACGTGTTTAAACTACATTTATATGAATCGATCTGCAATCTGGACTCGTATTTATGTGCGTCTTTACCGAGGTACTCGATTTATCTCGTTTTATGTGCATTTGAATGTAATTTATGTCTTTTCGGGGTTTTCTGTTAATTTAGGAATCGTTTTTGTTTTTTTTTCAAAAAAAATCAACGGACCGGGACCCCCTCCGGGACGTCAAAGTCCACAAAATTCATGTTTTTATTTTTATAAAATCAATCGTATTTCAAATACCTAATATTTTTGCATTTTTAAATTATTCGCAATTTTTGGGAAATTTTGATATAAATGTTGTATTTTATCGCTTTTAAAATTATTCCCCGTAATAATTATTTTTGGGCCTAATTATTTTAATTATGGGAATAAAAACACCCTTAATTGATTTTAGGGGTATTTATTTTCTAAAATATAAATAGTGTAATTATCTATTTTATTTCATTTATTTTTTTATTAAAAGCAAAGTTAGAAAATAAAGAATTTGGGGGGTGTGATTTCATTCATCATCTTCATCAACAGGTTTTGGGAGATTTAACAAACCGTTTTCGATGATTCTTGAACCAAATTAAAGCTTGTTTTCAGCTCTTCAAATTGATACCATAATCTTTATATCAGGTCGGTTATCTTGTAAAATCGATTTTTTTATTTTATTTGTATCATTCTGGGTCGTCAAAGTTGAAGCTGAATATGTGTTTCTAGGAGTTAGTCGAGTGAGTTTGGTAAGGAATCAGAGCTGTTGCGTGTTGTTTATAGGAAAAACGGAGTCTCGCCGGAACCGGTGAACTCGCCGGAAACTCCAGATTATCCAACGTGTTCTTCGTGTTCGTTGAGACCCATTTTCGACCCGTATCGGTTTATAAAAGACCCGACTTTGATTTATTTTCCCCCCAAAACCCAAACACTAAATCTGTTTTTGTATTTTCTGTTTTAAAATTTATTCAAAATTCTTTTTCTTATTATAAAAAATTATTTATTTTAATTTTAAAAATCATTTAATTATTATTTTAATTTCAAAAATTATTTACTTAATTATTTTAAATTTCAAAAATTATTTTATTTTATTATTTTAAAAAATCTGAAAATTTTATTCATTTAAATTGGTTAATTATTTTGATAATTAATCAGTTTATTTAGATAATTTGTATTAATTTTATTTTAATTCCAAAAATTATGGAAAAGTCATTTTTAATTATGATTTTTCCTAAATATTGATTTAAAAATTATTTTGGGCTTTTAAAAATATATTTAGGTGTTTAAAAATTAATTAATATTATTATTAATTGAGTTATTCCTAATTATTCGTATTTTATTCCTAGAAAATAAACCGTTCGTCCGTTTAATACGAAACGAACGTGTATAGACTCAGAAAAATTTTCCGCTTTCATTAAAATACTTTCGAGACCCAAATACTTTTTGTTTCGAAAGGTCGCTTGTTTTGCAAGTTAATTCTGAGTCACGTATTTACAAAAAAGAGGTATTTTGACCTGATTTCAGTTTTAAACGTATCAAGTCGAACCTTTTGACGAACCGAGGCATGTGTTATATGAAATATATGATACGTGAATTATGTGTTTACGTGCTATATAAGTTACGTGCGTATGTGAGTCAGAATTCTTGTACTTGACTGTTTTCTTTATGTGCGGGCTATCGTATGGGTAGACGATAGAGTTTTGACGCGCACTTCTTCGAGTAATTATCTTTTAGATGATTAAAGTTATATATTTTAATTATAGATGCAGATTATTCGAGTCGATCAGGACTAGATGGAATGGATGAAGAGTAGAGTTGAATAGTATGGAATCTTGGGTTACAGCACTGCATGAGCAACATATCAGAGATTTAACGAAGTAAAAGACGTTGATGCCTTGAGATGCCATACTAAGATAATTGTGACATTGCAAGTGTGACTAACTGCTAAAAACCAAAGGCAAGTATCCCTATCATCACTTATTTTTCAAGTGATATATATTTTTGAATCCTATTATGCAAGTATTGCTTTCCCTATTCTCAGTTTTGAATAGATAAATACTTTATATATTGCTGAAATAAATGAGTCTGTTTATGCAAGAAATTATCTGCTATTCTTTGTTCAGAATAGTCAAGTGTTTTACTTATCCAACTATCGGGTTTATAAATGTTTTGGATTTTGAGAAAGATGACGTTGTTTTGGTTTTTCTGCCCAAGTAAATGGGTGAATCAAGTTTCTAAGGGTGTCGAGTAATATGATCTCTTTCAATAAAATATTTTAAGATTGGATACTTACTGATTGCGTAAGAGGCCGTGGCGGCGGTCCAGTGGTGAGCTAGGTATTATACATGATATAATAACTTTTTAGGCCGTATGTGCCTTGGGTACCTCTTTGTTTAGTTGGATATGCTTCGGGATACCGGTGTTACTCCGCGGCTGATCACCGGCGGCAACACACCGTCGTTCGAGGATTCCAATCTAAATTATGATATTTTTTTGATAATCATACAATAAATAATTTATCAATTGTTTCTGTTTTGGATTAATGGTGAAATGCAGTTTTGATTCAGTTTCTGATTTGTGCTGATACTTACTTTATTGTTAAATATCAAAGGTGGTATTAGTATAGATGATTAATGTTGACTTCAGTATGGGATGTGTTGAGCATCAAACTTCGTATTAAAATCTAATTTGATCTGATAACAAAATGAGTATTAATATCAAGAGTTCAGTTTTGAATAAAGGTTGTGGTTCAGTCCATAGTCATTGTTTTATATTATTGTCGTTTACGATATTTCCGTAAACACAGTTTTACGAGTTTTATCCTCGTCAAGATTCAAAGTGTTGCTGAAGCATTTCACTCAAAAATATCAAAAAAAGTTTTGAATACAGTGTGAAATAATTATTCGATTTTTAATAAATTTTCTGTTTCAGCAATTATGATTTTAAATGTTCTGCTCTAATGCAAATGTCGGTTTTATATCAAAATACCATATATATATTATAATGTACTTGATGAGCATTTCTTGCGCTCATACTTGCCTGTTTTCAAATTTAACCTCCAGTGAGGATTAACTTGCGCTGTTTAGCCGCGTAATTCGAGGAAGCAAATAAGAAGCTTTTGAAAGGTGGTTGGTCCAGGGTTTGCGGACTAGTGTAAGTTTTATTGTATAAAGTTGTTTATATTATATTATATTATATTATAGTGGTGTATTTTATAGTTGGTCCTAGAAAACTTCTTTTTGATGTTATACTAGCGGGTTAAGTTTTGAGATTGAATTTTTTTGAAAAGAGTTTTAAAAGAAAGTGAAAAATTTATTTGTGGAATTTTGATATCTTGTTTCTAGAACTGTAACATTAAAAGATCTTGGATTAGTTGGGGTCATAGATGATAAAAATCTTCCGCTGGCATTTGTTTATTGATTAAACAGGTTAATTTGGATTGAGATTTCTTCGTGACGACCAAATCCCCTGACCTCGGATTTGGGGGCATTACAGGTTGGTATCAGAGCAGAGGTTATAGTAAACTAGAAATGTGAGTGTGTAGGAGTGTGTATAGTTATGTAAGGACGTTTGAGCTCATATCGAGTTCCTGTTGGACTATTGGATATAGTACCAACGAGTAAGCTAAGATAGGCGCATTTGGTTGAGTTGATTGTGCTAAGCTAGATGGTACTCCGGGAAACTACAAACTTCTATTGTGGAATCTTCTGAGGCTATTATGATTCGACGATGATGGAGATTATCGATATCCTCAAAACATGAAAAAGTGTCTAAAATCGGATGACTAGCCAACTGAAGAGTTCAAATATAAGATATGTATTAAGACTTTGGCAATACCTTCTTTTCTATAACTTCTTTTGACCTCTCTGAAAAGAGGTATCTGTTAGAGGATATAGTCCCTAACACCCGTTTAATCATTTTGTGCCAGAATTTTATTCTCTGGATTTCATTTCCTTCAGAAATATCAGCTTTGAAATCTTTTCAGTTTTATTCATTTGATTTTGAATTCCTTTGATATTCTTTTATTCTGACTGAGATGAACAACCCTAACTATAGGGGACACAAGGTATACCTGTCTGTGTGATAGGAGTTGGATGGGACGCCATCACTTGTGTGTGTTGTGACTACAAGAAGGTTAACAACCTTTAGTAGTGTCTTAATTTGGACACACAATACCAAGTTCATTTGATCATATTGATCTCTCAGTTATTCTTTTATTTCAACAATATTTTTTCTCAAATTCAGATTTTGGTCCCGTTAGGGTATCAAATTCTTTTCTTTTTGAAATTCCATGATTTTATCATCCCAAACATTCGAAGGTATGCCAATCAAGTTGGGCTAAGTTATCTTGGTCAAGTCAAAATAAGGCCATGTGATGGAATTACCAATAGCAACAGTGGATTGTGATGCGATTAAAATATCAGTGGCATATAACGAAGTCAGTCTGTTTCTTTACTTCCTTCTCTATTTATCTCCATCCCTCTTTCTTTTTCTTTCTCACTATATTTCTCTCTATTCTTCTTTCTCGCAATCAGTAAAAGTGATTCTATTGAGAAATTTGTCAAAGGATGTGGATGCAACAATGGTGCAAAATGAAGCTCCCGTGATAACTGCGTGGCATAAGGAATTTTAGTGTTATTTGAAATTTTTGAGAAAAGGTGCGTATGTAAGATTAGAAAGTTGGCTAGAAGATCCCTAGTGCTCTCTTCTGCTGATTCTGAGGACGGAATCCTTATAAGGGGGGTAGATTGTAATATCCCATATTTTCAAATATTATTATTATTATTTGGAATTGTTTATGTGATTTTATGTGAATTTTGGGGAATTATCTGGTAATTGAAGTGATGTTTTGAATGTCTATATGTGATATTCTTTGAAGTATTTTAATTATTATATGTTCAGAATAAAATATAGATAATTGTGATGTTTTTTTGATAATTTTTGGACTGATATATGATTTTATAATGATTTATGGATTTAATAATTATTTTCTGAGTAGTTACAAAACTATTTTATAAAGCCGGGAATCGTCCAACCTCAACCGTTTTAACGTTTTTACAACCCGAAACTCTTCCAAAAACTCCTTCCTAATCGAATCTGGATATTTTGAACATTTTCCTTGTTTTAACTTTTTCAATCCGGATTACGGTTTGACCCGTACGCATCCCGGCGTACAATTTTCAATACGATAATCATTTTGATAAATCAACAAAACCCGTATTCTAGAAAGGCGGGATAATATTACATTATTTTTGTGTAAAGTATTTTATAAGAAGCTCGATTTTGATAATTATCCAAATCTGGTATTAAATTGTATCATTTTATAGTTACTTAGCGACTAAGTAATCTATTTTCGGATCTGATATGACCCAGCAGAATACTCGTTACCTGTTTAAACTGCATTTATATGAATCGATCTGCAATCTGGACTCGTATTTATGTGCGTCTTTATCGAGGTGCTCAATTTATCTCGTTTTATGTGCATTTGAATGTAATTTATGTGTTTTCAGGATTTTCCGTTAATTTAGGAATCGTTTTTATTTTTTTCAAAAAAAATTAACGGTCCGGGACCCTACCGGGACGTCAAAGTCCACAAAATTCTTTTCTTTTATTTTTATAAAATCAATCGTATTTCAAATACCCAATATTTTTGCATTTTTAAATTATTCACAATTTTTGGGAAATTTTGATGTAAATGTTGTATTTTATCGCTATTAAAATTATTCCCCGTAATAATTATTTTTGGGCCTAATTATTTTAATAATGGGAATAAAAACACCCTTAATTAATTTTAGGGGTATTTATTTTCCAAAAATATAAATAGTGTAATTATCTATTTTATTTCATTTATTTTTTTATTGAAAGAAAAGTTAGAAAATAAAGAATTTTGGGGGTGTGATTTCATTCATCATCTTCATCAACAGATTTTGGGAGATTTAGCAAACCATTTTCGATGATTCTTGAACCAAATTAAAGCTTGTTTTGAGCTCTTCAAATTGATACCAGAATCTTTATACATGGTCGGTTATCTTGTAAAATTGATTTTTTTATTTTATTTGTAAGATTGGGGTTGAATTCGGGTTTGGATTTCTTGATGTTTCTAATTGTTTTGAAGATGGTAGTAGCTTGAACTTGATCTGAGGAATTGATTCACGTATATATTGCAGTTATTTATGCGTTAGTTTGTGTAGTTTGACTAAATCGATTTTATAATTGATAATTTTTTATTTTTTCAATGATTTATGAAATGCTTTGAGGTTATGGATATGTAAATAGGTTTGTATGATTCTCAGCATCATTTTGGTATACAGCACGTCGAAATTTGTTCAGAAATAATCGAAATTGGTGTTGGCCGGAGTTGGAGCTCAATCGTCGGCTTCAATGGAGGTGTTGGGCGGTGATGAGGTTTTCGTTTTGGGTCGTCAAAGTTGAAGCTGAATCTGTGTGTCTGGGAGTTAGTCGAGTGAATTTGGTAAAGAATAAGAGCTGTTGCAAGTTGTTTATAGGAAAAACGGAGTCTCGCCGGAACCGGTGAACTCGCCGGAATCTGCAGATTATCCGGCGTGTTCTTCGTGTTCTTCGAGACCCGTTTTCGACCCGTTTCGATTTATAGAAGACCCGATTTTGATTTATTCCCCCCCCCCAAAACCCAAACACTAAATTTCTGTTTTAAAATTTATTCAAAATTCTTTTTCTTATTATCAAAAATCATTAATTTTAATTTTAAAAATCATTTACTTATTATTTTAATTTCTAAAAATTATTTACTTAACTATTTTAAATTCCAAAAATTATTTTCTTTTATTATTTTTAAAAATCTAAAATTTTATTCATTTAAATTGATTTTATTTTGATAATTAATCAGTTTATTTAGATATTTGTATTAATTTTATTTTAATTCAAAAAATTATGGAAAAGTGATTTTTAATTCTAATTTTTCCTAAATATTGATTTAAAAATTATTTTGAGATTTTAAAAATATATTTAGGTGTTTAAAAATCAATTAATATTATTATTAATTGAGTTATTCCTAATTATTCGTATTTTATTCCTAGAAAATAAACCGTTCGTCCATTTAATACGAAAGGAACATGTATAGACTCAGAAAAATATTCCGCTTTCATTAAAATACTTTCGAGACTCAAATACTTTTTGTTTCGAAAGGTCGCTTGTTTTGCAAGTTAATTCTGAGTCACGTATTTACAAAAAAGAGGTATTTTGACCCGATTTCAGTTTTAAACATATCAAGTTGAACCTTTTGACGAACCGAGGCATGTGTTATATGAAATATATGATACGTGAATTATGTGTTTACGTTCTATATAAGTTACGTGCGTATGTGAGTCAGAATTCTTGTACTTGACTGTTTTCTTTATGTGCGGGCTATCGTAAGGGTAGACGATAGAGTTTTGACGCGCACTTCTTCGAGTAATTATCTTTTAGATGATTAAAGTTATATATTTTAATTATAGATGCAGATTATTCGAGTCGATCAGGACTAGATGGAATGGATGAAGAGTAGAGTTGAATAGTATGGAATCTTGGGTTACAGCACTGCATGAGCAACATATCAGAGATTTAGCGAAGTAAAAGACGTTGATGCCTTGAGATGCCATACTAAGATAATTATGTCAATGCGAGTGTGACTAACTGCTAAAACCCAAAGGCAAGTATCCCTATCATCACTTATTATTCAAGTGATATATATGTTTGAATCCTTTTATGCAAGTATTGCTTTCCTTATTCTCAAGTTTGAATAGATAAATGCTTTACATATCGCTGAAATAAATGAGTCTGTTTATGCAAGAAATTATTTGCTATACTTTGTTCAGAATAGTCAAGTGTTTTACTTATCCAACTATCGGGTTTATAAATGTTTTGGATTTTGAGAAAAATGACATTGTTTTGGTTTTTCTGCCCAAGTAAATGGATGAATCAAGTTTCTAAGGGTATCGAGTAATATGATCGCTTTCAATAAAATGTTTTTAGATTGGATACTTACTGATTACGTAAGAGGCCGTGGCGGCGGTCCAGCGGTGAGCTAGGTATTATATAGGATATAATACCTTTTTAGGCCGTATATACCTTGGGTACCTCTTTGTTTAGTTGGATATGCTTCGGGATACCGGTGTTGCTCCGCGGCTGATCACCGGCGGCAACATACCGTCGTTCAAGTATTCCAATCTAAATTATGATATTTTTTTGATAGTCATACAATAAATAATTTATCAATTGTTTATGTTTTGGATTAATGGTGAAATGCAGTTTTGATTCAGTTTCTGATTTGTGCTGATACTTACTTTGTTGTTAAATATCAAAGGTGGTATTAGTATAGATGATTGATGTTGACTTCAGTATGGGATGTGTTGAGCATCAAACTTCGTATTGATATCTAATTTGATATGATAACAAAATGAGTATTAATATCAAGAGTTCTATTTTGAATAAAGGTTGTGATTCAGTCCATAGTCATTGTTTCATATTATTGTCGTTTACGATATTTCCGTAAACACAGTTTTATGAGTTTTATCCTCATCAAGATTCAAAGTATTGCTGAAGCATTTCGCTCGAAAATATCAAAAAGAGTTTTGAATACAGTGAGAAACAATTATCCGATTTTTAATAAATTTTCTGTTTCAGCAATTATGATTTTAAATGTTCTGCTCTAATGCAAATATCGGTTTTATATCAAAATACCATATATATATTATAATGAACTTGCTGAGCATTTCTTTCGCTCATACTTGCCTGTTTTCAAATTTAACCTCCAGTGAGGATTAACTTGCGCTGTTTAGCCGCGTAATTCGAGGAAGCAAAGAAGAAGCTTTTGAAAGGTGGTTGGTCCAGGGTTTGCGGACTAGTGTAAGTTTTATTGTATAAAGTTGTTTATATTATAGTTGTGTATTTTATAGTTGGTCCTAGTATACTTCTTTTCGATGTTATACTAGCGGGTTAAGTTTTGAGATTGAAATTTTTTGAAAAGAGTTTTAAAAGAAAGTGAAAAATTTATTTGTGGAATTTGGATATCTTGTTTCTAGAATTGTAACCTTAAAAGACCTTGGATTAGTTGGAGTCATAGATGATAAAAATCTTCCTCTGGCATTTGTTTATTGATTAAACATGTTAATTTGGATTGAGATTTCTTCGTGATGACCAAATCCCCTGACCCCGGATTTGGGGGCTTTATAGGTTGGTATCAGAGCCGAGTTTATAGTAAACTAGAAACGAGAGTATGTAGGAGTATGTATAGTTATGTAAGGACGTTTGAGCTCATATCGAGTTCCTGTTGGACTATTGGATATAGTACCAACGAGTAAGCTAAGATAGGCGCATTTGGTTGAGTTGATTGTGCTAAGCTGGATGGTACTCCGGGAAACTGTAAACTTCTATTGTGGAATCTTCTGAGGCTAATATGATTCGACGACGATGGAGATTATCGATATCCTCTGAACATGAAAAAGTGTCTAAAATCGGATGACTAGTCAACTGAAGAGTTCAAATATAAGATATGTATTAAGATTTTGGCAACACCTTCTTTTCTATAACTTCTTTTGACCTCTCTCAAAAGAGGTATCTGTTAGAGGATATAGTCCCTAACACCCGTTTAATTATTTTGTGCCAGAATTTTGTTCTCTGGATTTCATTTCCTTCAGAAATATCAGCTTTGAAATCTTTTCAGTTTTATTCATTTGATTTTGAATTTCTTTGATATTCTTTTATTCTGACTGAGATGAACAACCCTAACTATAGGGGACACAAGGTATACCAGTCTGTGTGATAGGAGTTGGATGGGACGCCATCACTTGTGTGTGTTGTGACTACAAGAAGGTTAACAACCTTTAGTAGTGTCTTAATTTGGACACACAATACCAAGTTCATTTGATCATATTGATCTCTCAGTTATTCTTTTATTTCAACAATACTTTATCTCAAATTCAGATTTTGGTCCCGTTTGGGTATCAAATTCTTTTCTCTTTGAAATTCCATGATTTTATCATCCCAAACATTCGAAGGTATGCCAATCAAGTTAGGCTGAGTTATCTTGGTCAAGTCAAAATAAGGCTATGTGATGGGATTACCAATAATAACAGTGGATTACGATGCGATTAAAATATCAGTGGCGTATAATGAAGTCAGTCTGTTTCTTTACTTCTTTCTCTATTTATCTCTATCGCTCTTTCTTTTTCTTTCTCTCTATTCTTCTTTCTCGCAATCAGTAAAAGTGATTCCATTGAGAAATTGGTCAAAGGATGTGGATGAAACAATGGTGCAAAATGAAGCTCCCGTGATAACTGTGTGGCATAAGGAATTTTAGTGTTATTTGAAATTTTTGAGAAACGGTGCGTATGTAAGATTGGAAAGTTAGCTAGAAGATCCCTAGTGCTCTCTTTTGCTGATTCCAAGGACGGAATCCTTATAAGGGGGGTAGATTGAAATATTCCATATTTTCAAATACTATTATTATTTTTATTTGGAATTGTTTATGTGATTTTATGTGAATTTTGCTGAATTATCTGGTAACTGAAGTGATGTTTTGAATGTCTATATGTGATATTTTTTGAGTATTTTAATTATTATATGTTCAGAATAAAATATAGATAATTGTGATATTTTTCTGATAATTTTTGGACTGATATATGATTTTATAATGATTTATGGATTTAATAATTATTTTCTGAGTAGTTACAAAACTATTTTATAAAGCCGGAAATCGTCCAACCTCAACCGTTTTTACGTTTTTACAACCCGAAACTCTTCCGAAAACTCCTTCCTAACCGAATCTGGATATTTTGAACATTTTACGTGTTTTAACTTTGTCAATCCGAATTACAGTTTGACCCGTACGCATCCCGGCGTACAATTTTCGATACGATAATCGTTTTGATAAATCAACAAAACCCGTATTCTAGAAAGGCGGGATAATATAACATTATTTTTGTATAAAGTATTTTATAAGAAGCTCGGTTTTGATAATTATCCAAATCTGGTATTAAATTGTATCATTTTATAGTTATTTAGCGACTAAGTAATCTATTTTCGGATCTGATATGACCCAGCAGAATACTCGTTACATGTTTAAACTGCATTTATTTGAATCGATCTGCAATCTGGACTCGTATTTATGTGCGTCTTTATCGAGCTACTCAATTTATCTTGTTTTATGTGCATTTGAATGTAATTTATGTGTTTTCGGGGTTTTCTGTTAATTTAGGAATCGTTTTTTTTTTTTTCAAAAAAAATCAACGTACCAGGACCCGACCGGGACGTCAAGTCCACAAAATTCGTGTTTTTATTTTTATAAAATCAATCGTATTTTAAATACCCAATATTTTTGCATTTTTAAATTATTCACAATTTTTGGAAAATTTTGGTATAAATGTTGTATTTTATCGCTATTAAAATTATTCCCCGTAATAATTATTTTTGGGCCTAATTATTTTAATTATGGGAATAAAAACACCCTTAATTGATTTTAGGGGTATTTATTTTCCAAATATATAAATAGTGTAATTATCTATTTTATTTCTTTTATTTTTTTATTAAAAGCAAAGTTAGAAAATAAAGAATTTTGGGGGTGTGATTTCATCATCATCTTCATCAAAAGATTTTGAGAGATTTAACAAATCGTTTTCGATGATTCTTGAACCAAATTAAAGCTTGTTTTGAGCTCTTCAAATTGATACCAGAATCTTTATACAAGGTCGGTTATCTTGTAAAATCGATTTTTTTATTTTATTTGTATGATTGGGGTTGAATTCGGGTTTGGATTTCTTGATGTTTCTGATTATTTTGAAGATGGTAGTAGCTTGAACTTGATTTGAGGAATTGATTCATGTATATATTGCAGTTGTTTATACGTTAGTTTGTGTAGTTTGACTAAATTGATTTTATAATTGATAATTTTTGATTTTTTGAATGATTTATGAATTGCTTCGAGGTTATGGATATGTAAATAGGTTTGTATGATTCTTAGCATCATTTTGGTATACAGCACGTCGAAATTGGTTCAGAAATAATTGAAACTGGTGTTGGCCGGAGTTGGAGCTCAATCGTCGGCCTCAATGGAGGTGTTGGGCGGCGATGAGGTTTCTGTTTTGGGTCATCAAAGTTGAAGCTGAATCTGTGTTTCTGGGAGTTAGTCGAGTGAGTTTTGGTAAAGAATCAGAGCTGTTGTGTGTTATTTATAGGCAAAACGGAGTCTCGCCGGAACCGTTGAACTCGCCGGAATCTGCAGATTATCCGGCATGTTCTTCGTGTTTTTCGAGACCCGTTTTCGACCCGTTTCGGTTTATAAAAGACCCGACTTTGATTTATTTTCCCTCGAAACCCAAACACTAAATCTGTTTTTGTATTTTCTGTTTTAAAATTTATTCAAAATTCTTTTTCTTATTATCAAAAATCATTTATTTTAATTTTAAAAATCATTTACTTATTATTTTAATTTCTAAAAATTATTCACTTAATTATTTTAAATTCCAAAAATTATTTTCTTTTATTATTTTCAAAAATCTGAAAATTTTATTCATTTAAATTGATTAATTATTTTGATAATTAATCAGTTTATTTAGATAATTTGTATTAATTTTATTTTAATTCCAAAAATTATGGAAAAGTCATTTTCAATTCTGATTTTTCCTAAATATTGATTTAAAAATAATTTTGAGCTTTTCAAAATATATTTAGGTGTTTAAAAAATCAATTAATATTATTATTAATTGAGTTATTCCAAAATATTCGTATTTTATTCCTAGAAAATAAACCGTTCGTCCGTTTAATACGAAACGAATGTGTATAGACTCAAAAAAAATATTTCGCTTTCATTAAAAATACTTTCGAGACCCAAATCCTTTTTTTTTTGAAAGGTCTCTTATTTTGCAAGTTAATTCTGAGTCGCGTATTTACCAAAAAGACGTATTTTGACCCGATTTCAGTTTTAAATGTATCAAGTCGAACCTTTTGACAAACCGAGGAATGTGTTATATGAAATATGTGATACGTGAATTATGTGTTCACGTGCTATGTAAGTTACGTGCGTATGTGAGTCAGAATTCTTGTACTTGACTATTTTCTTTATGTGCGGGCTATCGTATGGGTAGACGATAGAGTTTTGACGCGCACTTCCTCGAGTAATTATCTTTTAGATGATTAAAGTTATATATTTTAATTATAGATACAGATTATTCGAGTCGATCAAGACTAGATGGAATGGATGAAGAGTAGAGTTGAATAGTATGGAATCTTGGGTTACAGCACTGCATGAGCAGCATATCAGAAATTTAGCGAAGTAAAAGACGTTGATGCCTTGAGATGCCATACTAAGATAATTGCGTCATTGCGAGTGTGACTAACTACTAAAACCCAAAGGCAGGTATCCCTATCATCACTTATTGTTCAAGTGATATATATTTTTGAATCCTATTATGCAAGTATTGCATTCCCTATTCTTAGTTTTGAATAGATAAATGCTTTACATATTGCTGAAATAAATGTGTCTGTTTATGCAAGAACTTATCTGCTATTCTATGTTCAGAATAGTCAAGTGTTTTACTTATCTATTGGGTTTATAAATATTTTGGATTTTGAGAAAGATGACGTTGTTTTGGTTTTTCTACCCATGTAAATGGGCGAATCACGTTTATAAGGGTATCGAGTAATATGATCCCTTTCAATAAAATATTTTAAGATTGGATACTTACTGATTGCGTAAGAGGCTGTGGCGGCGCTCCAGCGGTGAGCTAGGTATTATACAGGATATAATACCTTTTTAGGCCGTATGTGCCTTGGGTACCTCTTTGTTTAGTTGGATATGCTTCGGCATACCGGTGCTGCCCCGCGGCTGATCACCGGCGACTACACACCGTCGTTCGAGGATTCTAATCTAAATTATGATATTATTTTGATAATAATAGAATAAATAATTTATCAATTGTTTCCGTTTTGGATTAATGGTGAAATGCAGTTTTGATTCAGTTTCTGATTTGTGCTGATACTTACTTTGTTGTTAAATATCAAAGGTGGTATTAGTATAGATGATTGATGTTGACTTCAGTATGGGATGTGTTGAGCATCAAAGTTCGTATTGATATCTAATTTGATATGATAACAAAATGAGTATTAATATCAAGAGTTCGGTTTTGAATAATGGTTGTGATTCAGTCCATAGTCATTGTTTCATATTATTGTCGTTTACGATATTTCCGTAAACACAGTTTTACGAGTTTTATCCTCGTCAAGATTCAAAGTATTGCTGAAGCATTTCGCTCGAAAATATTAAAAAGAGTTTTGAATATAGTGAGAAACAATTATCCGATTTTTAATAAATTTTCTGTTTCAACAATTATGATTTTAAATGTTCTGCTCTAATGCAAATGTCATTTTTATATCAAAATACCATATATATTATGATGAACTTGCTGAGCATTTCTTTCGCTCATACTTGCTTATTTTCAAATTTAACCTATAGTGAGGATTCACTTGCGCTGTTTAGCCGCGTAATTCGAGGAAGCAAAGAAGAAGCTTTTGAAAGGTGGTTGGTCCAGGGTTTGCGAACTAGTGTAAGTTTTATTGTATAAAGTTGTTTATATTATATTATATTATAGTTGTGTATTTTATAGTTGGTCCTAGTATACTTCTTTTCGATGTTATACTGGTTTAATTTTTGAGATTGAATTTTTTTGAAAAGAGTTTTAAAAGAAAGTGAAAAATTTATTTGTGGAATTTGGATATCTTTTTTCTAGAACTGTAATCTTAAAAGATCTTGGATTAGTTGGGGTCATAGATGATAAAAATCTTCCGCTGGCATTTGTTTATTGATTAAACAGGTTAATTTGGATTGAGATTTCTTCGTGACGACCAAATCCCCTGACCCCGGATTTGGGGCGTTACATTAACTCTCTGACATGTATAACATCTACTAACCCATTCCCAAATCTCCCTCTTCATATCTGGCCACCAATAATTTTCCTTTAAATCTATGTACATCTTGGTACTCCCTGGATGGATTGAATACCTTGAATTATGAGCTTCCTGTAAAATTTCATTCTTCAACTCCGTCACTGGTGGAATCCAAATTCTAGAAGAAAACTTAAGAATACCTTGATCGTCCTTTTGTGTGCACAATTCCTCACCTACCAAACGGTTAATGTCCTGATCCATTACCTCTTCTTGACACTTCCTTATCTTCTTTAATAATTCCGACTGGAAAGTCATACTATACACTTTTGCTTCATCAGGCTTGCAAACTCTAATCTCTAATTCCAGTTTCTGAAATTCCTTTTATATCTCTTCGGGTACTGATAACACATTCAACTTTTCTTTCCGACTTAACGCATCCGCCACAACGTTTGCTTTACCGGGATGATAGTTAATCGTGCAATCATAATCCTTAATCAACTCTAACCATCTTCTCTGTCTCATATTAAGATCCTTTTGTGTGAATATGTACTTCAAGCTTTTGTGATCCTTATAAATCTCGCATTTTTCTCCATATAAATAATGTCTCCACATCTTCAAAGCGAATACTATAGCTGCTAGCTCTAAATTATGAGTAAGATATTTTTGTTCATGTGGTTTCAATTGCCTTGATGCATACGCAATAACCTTATCGTGCTACAGTAAGACACATCCGAGTCCTTTATGGGAAGCATCGCTATAGATTACGAAATTCCCTTGGTCATCTGGAAGCGAAAAAATAGGTGCCGTGATTAATCTTCGCTTCAATTCCTGAAAACTTTCTTCATATTTATCGTTCCATATAAACTTTTCATTCTTCCGTGTAAGCTTTGTCAATGGTGTCGTAATCCTTGAGAAATTTTGAACGAATCGGCGATAATATCCCGCTAATCCTAAGAAACTTCTTACCTCTGATGGTGTTCTCGGTCTTTCCCAATTTGCAATTGCTTCAATCTTCGCTGGGTCCACTTTGATCCCTTCATTACTGACTATGTGTCCTAAGAATTGGACTTCCTGTAACCAAAACTCACACATCAAGAATTTAGCATATGACTTTTTCTTCCTCAAAATCTCTAAAGCCGTTCTCAAATGTTATGCATGATCCTCTTCTATTTGTGAATAAATCAAAATATCATCTATACACACAATAACAAACTTGTCCAAGTATTTGTTGAAAATTATGTTCATCAGGTCCATGAATGCTGCCGGGGCATTGGTTAATCCAAAAGACATCACTAAAAATTTATAATGTCCATACCTTGTCCTGAAAGCTGTCTTTGGTATATCCTTTGGCTTAATCTTTATTTGGTGATATCCCGATCTCAAATCGATCTTGGAAAAGTACTTGGCTCCTTTCAACAGGTCAAATAAATCATCAATTCTGGGTAACGGATACTGGTTCTTGATTGTAAGCTTGTTGAGCTCTCGATAGTCGATACACAGTCTCATGCTCCCATCCTTCCTCTTGACAAATAGTACCGGTTCACCCCACAGGGATACACTGGGTCTGATTACTCCTTTTTCTAACAACTCTTGTAATTGCTTTGCTAGTTCCTTATCTCAACGGCCGCCATTCTGTACGGGGCCTTGGATACTGGTTCCGTTCCAGGTGCTAAGTCGATTGCAAACTCAATTTCTCTGTCTGGAGGAAGTCCTGGTAACTCATCGGGGAACACGTCTGGGAATTCATTGACTACCGGAATATCTTCAAGTTTTGCTGGCTCCTGACTTCTATCAATCACATATGCAATGATATACTCGCATCCTTGTCATAGTAACCTTTTAGCTTGGATCAGTGTTAAGAACTTCTTTGCTTGTTTCTGGCCCTTAAACGTTACTATCCTCTCGTCTGGCATTTTCACCATTACCTTCTTATTTCGACAATCTATTTGAGCATCGTGCTTAGATAACCAATCCATTCCTAAGATAACGTCAAACTCTCCTAGCTTAAATGGTATCAAGTCCACACAAAACTTACTACCAGAAATCTCAATCTCATAATTCCCACAAACTTGATTAACAGATATACATTCTTGATTTGCTAATTCCACAGTCATTATTTCATTTAAATACTCAACTGAACAGTTTAACTTACTAACAAAATCTTGAGAAATAAACGATCGAGTTGCTCCCAAATCTATTAACACTTTGGCACATAAAGAATTCACATTAAGCGTACCTGCCACGACATCAGTATCCTGGATAGCGTCCTTCACAGACATATCAAAAACTCTAGCCCTGGGAGTCTCATTCATTGCTGGAGTAGATCCCATAATTCTTAATGCATTACTGACTGGGGCTGGTGTCTTGCAATCCCTGGCTATATGTCCTAGCTTTCCATATTTAAAGCATGTAAATCCAGTAGCTGGAACCTTAACAGTTGGATTCCGAGTAGGCTGATCCTTGTTTACTGGTTCTCTTGCTGGCTGATTGTGGCACTCCCTCGAATAGTGCCCTTTCTGATTACACTTGAAACAAATCACGTTCAACTTATTACAAACTCCTCCGTGCTTCTTCCCACATACCTGACAATATGGAAAAGTTAGCCTCAACTGATTAGGCTGATTCACATTGACTTGACGGTTACCTTGACCTCCGTCGCCTGCATTTTCCTCCGTCGCCTGCATTTTGCTTTTTGAAATTAAAATTTCACCCTGGATGAAACTTGCCCTTACTAAAATTTGGAAACTTCCCTGGTTATGACTGTCCTTCATTTCCTTCAAACATCCTCTTCTTACTTCCCGTTTCTTTCTGTGACATCTCACTCTCAGTTTCTGCAATCATGGCCTTCTGTACAACTCCTTCATAGGTATCCGATTCAAATATAGCTACCTTCCCTTTAATCCATGGCTTCAGACCTTGCTGGAATCTATTGGCCTTCTTCCTGTCAGTATCTACATATGATGGAACATACTTTGATAATTCTTCAAACTTACTTTCATAATCAGCTACCGACATATTTCCTTGCTTTAGCTCTAAAAACTTCAGCTCCATCTGATCCTGAACAAACTGAGGAAAATACTTTTCAAAAACAATTCTTTGAACCTCTCTCAAGTAATAACATCTATACCTTCCGATGTCTTCATAGTCTCCCACCAATATGTGGCCTCATTCTTCAAATAATAACTTGCAAACTCCACCTTTTGTTCTTCCTTCACTTTAACTAAAGCAAACAACTTCTCTATTTCCTTTAACCAAACATTCGCTTCAATCGGATCTAAGGAACCCTTGAATTCTGGTGGGTTTACCGCCTGAAAAGTTTTGAAAGTTACCTGGGGATTGGTTTGTCTTTGTTGTTGTTGTGTCAGGTGAACTGTTTGTTGAGCCAAGATTTGAAGAATCTGGGCTATTGCTGGGTCTATGGGTCCTGGGTTTATATTCTGGTTGGTATCATCTTGGTTGTTATTGTTGTTGTTGGTTTCTTCATTCTGGGTGTTGGTGCGGGTATTTCTTCTTGGAGGCATTTCTGTAAAGAATCAAATAACTTATTTAGCCTTTAAATCAAATCCTTTGCATAAAAGAAAAGTTTTGTAAAACAGAAATATCTCTTTTTGAAAATAGTTATAACAGTTGAACTAAATAAATTGCATGCTTCTTTACAAAATATAAACAGTTAAGGGAATAGGGTATATGGTATCACAGGGGTATAACTGGTGCAGTAAATAAAGTAAAGTAAATCATGTGCAGTAATGTAAATGACAATGATGGAAAGGAAAAGGTACCGATATATATATATATATATATATATATAGATCAAAAGTTTTAGGTAGTACAAGCGTTAAAACACTTCAGAAGTAAAAGCAAAAGGGTATAACAAACCTACTCACTAGTCAGCAGATCTAGTCTATAATACAACCCAAAAGTCCACTGATACATACTACACACTACTGTACATACTAAACAACCACAACAGCACTGATTAGCATCTCCATCTCTGTGCCTCTGGCTCATGTCAAGTCTGGACCTCTAATCTCCTCAAGCTCCTCCAGAACCCACTTAGCCCACTCCACAAGAAAATCAGGGATGATATCCTCACGAGTAGCCTCAGCAATCCTCACAGCAGCTGCTCTCCGAAACACCTGGAGTCTCTCTCTGGGTCGCCTCTCACCACTCCCAACCTCTCTAGTACGCATAATATGTAATAACTCCTGAATCTGACCCCGTATGATTCGCTGCTCCATAAGGCCAGCCTCGAACTAATGATATGGGACAGGATAGGAAGAGAACTGAAAAGGTACACCTATAACTGAGTGACCAGTAAGACCTGAATCAGCAGGTGGGGGTCCTCTGATAGGTGGTCTCATGTCTGGGGGTGGAATGGCCTGCAGTGGTACGGGCTGCAACACAGGTGGAGGTAAAAATAGCCAACACTGGTGGAACAACAGGACGTGGATCTGAAGATGGTCCTCCAACTGAGGGCTCTGAGTGATCAGCTGGTATGGAGATGAAAGAGTCGGCCATCGCTGCTATCTGAAATCATATCGCAATCTAAGAATCTCGAACCACAACACGAATTATACTAATACCTGTTATACCGTCGCACTCATCCTCTCGACGTTCTATCTTTCTATTTCCTTACTTCTAATCCTAACCCTCTACCCATTCCCGTCAACCTAGGCTTGTGTCAGTGACTTATAACCTGTAGCTCTGATACCAAACCTGTGGCGCCCTCCAAACCCGGGTCAGAAGTTTGGGGTCCACACACACACACACACCTTTTTTGTAACCTGCTTATAACAGTGATAAAGATAATAATAGTATGCAGTGACCCTATTTACCAACTACCACGGATCACAACAGGTTAAAGTATGTACATAAGCCACACACACACTTATATTACAAACGCCCAAATCCCAACTATTCAAACTTACAACCGAATATTAATCATTATTACAAACTCCATAAACTTAAACTATTCCAAAAGCTGTCAGCTAGCTTAACTCGATAAACCTGGACCCCTAGCTCTCGCACTGGATTGGGGATCCTCACCAGCAACAGGTTTCTTAACTGGAAAAGAACATAAACAACATCGCACAAATGAGCTAACTAGCTCAACAAGTCACATTGACAAGACTGAGAATAATGATCATCAAGTGAAAAGAGTTATGGTATCAAGTGAACAATGAATAATAATTTAGAATTGGATATTATATTTTTATTTTAAAAACCAAGGTTAGGCTGCTGATCAGTCACGCACAAACCCCGAGCAAGGCACACAGCTCTGCTCTAATTACTGGATCCAAGGCACACATTGGCCTAACTTGACCACCAATCTGGTCTGACCATGAATCTGGTCCACAATTTCATAAAACAATCCAATTCTAACATAATAACAGAATAAATAATGAAAAGCAGTAAACAAAATCGTAAGCAATATTGGATGCCCAATAATAAGATGGTTCCAATTTTTACAAATGAAATATGGCTATCAAATGGTGAAAGAAATAGATAACAAAAGAATCAAAGTTTCAAGGTTATAAGAATTTGGTCTTTCAGAGCGTAAGGTATAATGGTTTGAATATGTAAGCAATCTGATTCAGTGTTTGGTATTTAGTTTACATGTATTTGTGGAGTAATATCGTATATCTATGGTTTGTATTCGGGTATTCAACAATCAATGGTTCAGAAAGAATAAGGTTTACGGTTCAAAGATCAATAACTGGAATTAAGGTTTAGGGTTCAGTGCTTTAAAGCACTTGCAATATAAAACAGAACTATCAATAATCTACAATATATCTCGAGAAAGTTCAGAACACTTTCCTGGTACTAGCTTGCTATACTTCACCAATTTCCAATCACAATCTTCTACTCCTCGTCTATCTGTTTCCCTTTCCTACGCCTTGCCTCTTCTGCTCACATAACATAAGTATCTATCAATACTCAACTCATATGATTCTATTTGGTATACTTTTCTATATACCCTTCGCTTTACCCAAATCCGACTAACGGATTGAAAGTTACGCTAAAGAAACAAGTAAACACTAAACATATAGACCGACAGTCAAACAAACAAGTCATATATAGCACATAGCACGTCAAACAATCAATGAAATTTTATTTATAAAGAAGTCTCGGGTCATAAACAGTCTTTCGGGCATTTAATATGATTTTTAAAACATTTTGCGGAGTCAAAACGGGTCGTTGGGTAGGTTTTTAAGCAATAAACAGGGTTCGGTTGGCCAAATCTGGCTTTAAAATAATTTTCTAATAATTATCGAGCCTTGAAAACAATTTAAAATAATATTTAAAAGCTCGAAACTATTTTTTGGAATTTTTAAATCATTTATAAATAATTAAATCTAATTAAATAATTAATTAAAATCAATTAGTAATTAATTAAATCAATTAATCAATTAATTTTCGAATTAATTGACCAATTAATCAATTATTTATTAACTAAAACTAATTAACTAATTAATTCAGATTTATTTTTGAATTAAAAATAATTTTTGGAATTAAAATAATAATTTTTGGAATTTTCAGTAATTAAAAACGAATTTTTATAATTAAAATAAATAGGAAATATAATTTTTAAATAATTTATAAACAGGAATACCTTATTTGCAAAATTTACAAACTACAGGGACCAAACTGCATCGTTCTTAAAACTACAGATACTAAACTGTAATTTTACAGAGGTTCGCCGGAAAACAAGCGGGGTTCGCTGGAGAAGACGATTCCGGCGTCCTCACCCCACCATCACCTCCAGATCACAACTACAATTCACAAGGAACACAACCATGTAATCAAATCATTCTGATAATCCCTGAGTTGGCCGGAAATTGGCCAAGAAGTTCGCCGGTTTCCGGCGAACTCGAAGAAATTTCAAAACTCAACTCCCTTCAAACCAGGAATCGTTTGTTAACATACTATATACCAATCGATTGAAAATTTCAAGGGGAACAAAACCCACCCATCTATAACATCTAATAACCCCTGGAACAAAAAGCCCTAAATTTCAATTAAGAATATTCATACGGGTTATAAACCCTAATTTCAAAATTCGAAAATCAAACTCAATTTTGAACATGTTATTGAACTCCAAATCAGTCATATGACATATCAAAATCATCAGGAAAACAAGCTCTACAACATGCAAGCATCAAATCATTCAAACAATCATCCGTACAAAAATTCATATTTTTAATCTAAATAATTCAAAAATAAATAAAAATATATAAAATCAACCTTTGATTCTGCAGTAAATGAGTTCTGGAATTTGATAGTACTCCTCAAACCCTTCGATTTGGTTACTCGAGCTTTCCAAACAAAGATCAATAACACCTTCAAAAGCTGGTTTGATTTTCAGAAGATTTTATGAATATATGAATTTTCTCTGTAAATTTCTATAATTACTGTTTGCAAATGATTTTCGATACGAAATAAAATACGGTAAAGGCTATTTATAATTACGGAAAATTAGTATCCCGTTGGATCATTTCGGATATAAATAGTACGTTTATTTATAAAAACGGATCCAAACGGTACCGGTTTTCAGGATAATTATCCAAATCAGTACAATTTGTACTGCGGTCTTGGTCTCAGCGCCTAGTTACACATATTACGAGGTGATAATAATAGTAGTTTAATAAAAAGATCTCGTTTATCAAAAATACGAGTTTTATTGATTTACCGAAACGAATAATGTATCGAAAATATTACGCCGGGACCCGCACAGGACAAACCGTATGCCGGATCGAAAAAGTCGAAACATGGAAAATGCTCGGAATATTGCAATTAGGTTAGAAAGGAGTTCTCGGAAGAGTTTCGGGTTATAAAAACGTATAAACGAGTGAAGTCGGCTGGTTCCTGATTATATAAAATAGTTTATAATTACTCGGAAAAAGAATTTATAAAATCCATAAATTCCCAATAAAATCATAAATCAACAAAAAAATAAATAGGAAGATATGACAATTATCTATATTTTATTTTGGACATATAAAAATTAAAATACTCAATTTATATTATTTTTAAACATCCAAACACATATATCACTTAACAAATACTTCATAGAATAAATACGGAACATGCATAATATTTATTTATTCACAAAATAATTACACGATATATCCCAGATATTACATCATCTCTTACTTGTGTGAGGGTAAATGCCTTTTCCAATTCCTTAAGCCAATTTCTGGCAACAACAAGGTCCACTTCGCCCTTAAACTCTAGGGGCTTAACATACTGAAAGGATTTAAAACTAGTAGTTTGGTTTGGCTCTCCTTGTTGATGTTGTTGCTGCTGAATCTGTTGGATTAACTGCAACTGTTGTTGCTGCTGCTAGCGCAATAAGTCTAGAATTTTGTTTATAACTGGACCCTACGCAAAACTACTACTATTTTCTTTCGACCGGGTAGCTTTCTTGGGTGACATTTTCCCGAAATATAACAGGGAATTTATTCAAAAACATAACGAGGATGTGTAAAAAAAATATCACCGTTCAAATGGTGCACCTGTATCAGGAAAATGCTGCCCAATCCAAGTAGTCATGTCTTTATTATTGGGATCCATTTATAAAAGATATCTAGATTAACAACACTAGCAACAATAACAACAATGACAGTAGCAGAATCAACAACAGCGCATAAAAATTGGAATATAAAAATACTAAACAGTGTAGCATGACTTCTTAATATAACAACAACTGATCAACCTCCCAGCCATTAAAAATACAACAATAAAAAAATCGATATACCGCAAAGCTAGACGGACTACACTAGTCACCAACCAAAAAAGGTAAACTGTAGGTCAAGTTAAACTCAAGGAATCATGGACTTGGCTGACATGCTAGTCCAAGTTTCAACCAACCATCCCTCTCAAGGCGATTTCTTATCTCTTGCAAATGATCCATCTACCACTGAGTTAGCTTTCCTAAAGCCGCAACCTTCAATATCGAATCATGAACCTCTCAGCTATCTTCATTTATAAAGTAGCAACTAGATGTAAAACTTCTATTTCTCCTGACAGTAAACTTTTGTTTACTTTCAATGGCCAGGATTGTCTTATACAGAGGTTACTGACGAATTCATTGCCATGGAATATCAAATGGAATTTCAAACTTAAGGAATTAATGATATAGGGAGGAAAAGTAAAGAAGACATAAATATGACTGAGGGAAACCATACAAGTACATAAGATGGCCAGTCTTAGCACCATACGGTTACAACACATAATTCGGTGGCGTCCCACCAGACTCTTTGTCACACAGACAAATAGTCAAATCATATGCATTGTCTGTCCCAATCAACTGTTAGAATCACCGAGGGAGGAAACAATGTTTATATAGAAAATACACAAATAGGAAGAGGAGATCTGATTTATGATAAGATCAATGGAACCTTAAGTTGCTTAATTCGAGCTTTGACCTTCTTACGGGAAAACAAGCAACTTATTGGGCAGTAAGAATTATTCTTGAACAAAGTACATCTCAAAAGAATACGGAAAAGGGTTGAAGATATAAACAACGGTACTGATCAACATATACCATGAGACCTGTTTTTCATAGCAGCCGCTAACTACTAGCATTCCATCTACACTCACTGAGGTCGCACACACGGTCCAGCAACATCACTTGACATAGAAAAATATGATATTTAGAAATAATATTGGTGTCTTTTCAGCTGACATATCAAGGATCCGCTCAAAAACTGAATTCTCGCGATCAGAATCATTTTCTCGAGAGGAATATCTAAAACCTCTATCAGGCATTACCAACGATACATATACTAGGGAGATATACTAAATGCAAGGACAGTTCTAGTTCTAGCCAATCCTCAATAGACATCAGGGTTACGCCTTCGAAACCCTTGACTGAACTCTTAGACTCGCTCCTCTGATTGAGCTGCTGACTCACATCTATATATAAACCTTCCTGTACTCTTTTAACTCTACTCCTAACCTAAATCAGGGACTGAAACCTGTAGTTCTGATACCAATTATGATGGCCTCAACCCCAGGGTCAAGAGTTGACGTCAACCACAATATAATAACCAACATATTATAATCCACCTTAATGATAAAAACATAAACATGACCCCTTTTTACCAAGATCTTTTCCAGGTTTAAGTATGATTTAGGTTACAAGTATTGCAAAACTAACTCATTACAACTATCCTGACAATACTATCTTAATGCAGCAACTCAACAGACCACTTTCGATCAGACACCACTACCTCAGATGAGCCTGGAACGGAAAGAACTGGAGCTCTGCCCTAACTACCATGAAAGAATCTCCTAGGAATCTGCAATACATATATAAAACATTCTGCAAGGGTGAGCAATCAATTGCTCAGCAGTACCACTATATGAATAACAAGTAAAGCAACTTATGATAAAACAGTGATAGAAATAGAAATTATAACTCATTTACAAAAGCAAGATAAACATTCATAAACAGGTTATTCAAAACTAGCATGCTCTGTAAAAAAAATAACATTAGTTGTGTGTTGTGTAAGTACCAGAGTCCAATTTTAGCATGCTATTCACATTTATAAATCCATTGTATCAATTACTTAATCCCCTACGGGAATCAAAAAGCCAAATCAGATACGTAATGGATATGTGAAGACAACTGATCAGGCTATCAACATGAGACGGCTCCAACTGCCATCCCATATATCTGTTCCGGAACTCAGAGACTAGCTAGGTCTCTGACCTGCTGGACTAATCAGTTATGAATTGCGTGCAACTGAATTGGCCTCTTATGCCACCTCAATAAGCCTACTCTGGCCCCTATGCATCCCATATTTGATCATTTTATCCAGTTTTTAAAATACTTGTACCTATATCATTTCAAAATCATTCATTTTAAATAGCACACATAAAACTGATTCACAATTCATTTTCATTCGAGATAGGTACCTTTCGAAGTTACTTTTCCCCTAAAACAGGTTTAAAACAGTGATTTATAACTACAGGGGATACGTAACTTAAACATTTATGTTCCTTTACGAGAATAAAATAACACTTTATTCATACATACTGAACCATAAAAGAATGGTTAGGGGTACTTGCCTTGCAGAGCTTTATAACTATCTCTGATTGACCTTGAACCGACTTGGATGCTCGGCTTAATCGTCTAACTGTTAGACTATTCTGGATCCGACTTTGACACTCAGGCCCTTTGCTTGGGACCTCGTTGAGCTTGTCGACTGATCATTAGGCTATCTTTAGTCCGAAGTCAACTTTCGGGTTTTTTGACTAGGACCAGAGTAACTCCGGAAAAGGAACGGCTGGGAATAACTCAGGGAAGCTGAGAAGAAGCGAGGGAGAGGAGGATAAACGAGAGTGTCGAACAGAGGAGAAGAAATCGCCTAAATCGAGCCCCCTCCTGCTTTGATCATTCCCTTGCTTCTCAGTTTTTGCATTATGTTATTTTGTTTCTTTTTATTTTTGTTTTGTTATTATTTCCCCCAATCAGCAACAAACACGAAGCTAAAGGATTGCTGGAAATTCAACACGTGTCCCTCTATTGTTTATAGGCCCGATCTTTAATCCGAAATTCGATTTTAGCGAACCGAGTCGCACTTGAAATAGATTCAGAAAATCACGAAAATAGTCTTAAAATATTATAAATATCCAGAGTTTATAAAAACATAAGTTTCGTAATTTTATAACAATTTTTCAAACACAATTTATCCCCGCTTTTAACAACTAAACGAATCGACGTGGGGGTAAAAATAATCCCAAAAATTTCCAAAATATTTTTTTAAAAAATTATCAGAATATTATAAACTTCATAAAATATGGCTTTCGTAATTTTTGAAGAATTCTGGACTTAAATACAGATTTTACAAATAAATCCAATCAGAAAATCATATAAAGAGAAATAATTAGTGAAATATTGATTTCTCAATTTCATAAAATCCTAAAAATAATTATTGGAATTATAAAATTATAAAACCAATTTTAGGGACAATCAAAATATTTATGCAAATAAATTTGCATTAAATCCACTTTTAAAAGTGAAAACAAATCAGTATAACTCGATAATTAATTATGCAAATAAACCACGCACACCATAATTCACACATAACTAATAATAAACAACACACATCTGTCAAAATCAATACACATATTTTATTTAATTAATTATTCAACAATTACACTCTTAAAATAATACAAAATATACAAGTCGTTATAAAGAACCTCCCCATGATCCATGAACTCTCTATTATTTCTTTGACTTGTAACACTTTCATTTCCTGATGCTCCCCCTGAATCAGTATTCCCAGTGCTATCAGTATTTGACTCATCAGTGTTTGAGGAATTAGTGTATGATGAATTATTTACTGATGTTCTTTGAGTTGAATCACTTGAAGAAGACTCTGGATTTGAATCATGTTGCTCCCCCTCAACATGTGCTTCAGTATTTGCATAATTTCCACCGTCATGTGGATAATCAGAGCTTTGAGTGATATCAGGATTTACTGTATCAGGACTTGTCAGAATCTTAGGATTTAGCTGTTCAGCATATGGTACTTCATTTGAAAATTCCAACTCATCATGGTCATCTGCATCTTTTAGACCAGTAATCTTCTTATCATCAAAAGATACATGTATATATTTCATGACTTTCCTTATTCTCAGATTGTAAACTTTGAAGGCTTTTGTAGACAATGGATATCCCACAAAAATATCTTCATCATCTTTTAGATCAAATTTGGTAAGCTGTTCAGGATAAGTTTTGAGAAAAAAATACTTGCAACCAAAAATATGAAAGTACTTCAAATTTGGCTTCTTTCCCTTCACCATCTCAAATGGTGTTTTACCATGCTTGTTGATCAAATTTGCATTCTGTGTGAAGTAAGCAGTCTGCAAAGCCTCAACCCAAAAAATAGGTAGGCAGTCTTGCTTCCTCTAGCATGGTTCTTGTAGCTTCTATGAGAGTTCTATTCTTTCTTTCAACAACTCCATTTTGTCGTGGAGTTCCAGGAGCCGAAAACTCTTATTTTATCCCCTTGAATTTGCAGATTTCTTCCATGGAACTGTTCTTAAATTCAGTTCCATTATTACTTCTGATTATCTTCACTTTGTATGTTAATCCTTTTTTCAGTTCTCTTACATGATCAAGAAGAATGGATGGAGATTCATCCTTGGTGTGCAGAAAGTACACCCATGTGTATCTTGTATATTTATCAACAATTACAAGTGCATACCTCTTCTTGGAAATTGACATAACATTTACTGGACCAAAGAGATTAATATGAAGTAGATGATATGATTCAAGAATAGAGGATTCAGTTTTACTCTTGAAAGATTTTTTTCTTTGGCATGAATTACATAAGCCATCAGGAGTAAATACTGTATTGGAAAATCTTCTCACTAGATCTTTTCTCACAAGTTCATTGATGTTGTTGAAGTTGAGGTGAGAAAGTCTTTTGTGCCAGCTCCAGCTGTCTTCCACATATGCTCTACTAAGAAAACAAACTTCTGATTCATCAATAATTATGGAGACCCTAACTTCATATAAGTTACCATGTCTTACACCATTCATTGCAACCGTGCCATCAAATTCACTGATAATTTCATAATGTTTCTTATAAAATTTCACATGGTAATTTCTGTCACATATTTGACTTACACTGATCAAATTATGCTTGAGTCCTGTAACCAGAGCTACATTTTCAATGATGACAGTCCCAATTTTGATTTTGCCATATTCCAAGATTTTTCCTAAGTTGCCATCTCCATAAGAAACACTTGGGCCAGCCTCCTCCTTAAACTCTGATAGCATGGATTTATAACTAGTCATATGTCCTGAGCATCCACTATCCAAGATTAGAGAAGTTTTTCTGTTACCCTGCAATCAGCATTTAAAATTAGTTAGTGTTTTGAAGGACCCAGACTTACTTGGATCCTTTGGCCTTTTTAAATTTATTTACATATGCTGCAGAAGACTTCATATCAGAGTTTATGTTAGCATCCTTATTATCAGTATTTACACATACATAAATATATTTTGCTTTATTCAAAGAGGGTTTTAGTTTATAATAATCATAATACAAATTGTGATACTCTTTACATGTATAAATAGAGTTCCACACACTTCCACAATGAAAACAAGGACTCTGTGGTTTATATCTAACTGTTCTATTCCTAAACTCTAATTTGGCTGAACAATATTTATCTCTTTATTCTTCCTGCAAGAATTAGCAAGATGATTAGTACTACCACAGTTCAAACATGTCTTTCTAGGTGCATTGGGAGCATTTACATAATTACCATTCTTATTTAATCCTACTTTACCAATTCTATTTTTTCTAGGCCTTTTCTCCTTGTCTTTCATGTGTACTTCCTTCAGCTTTTGCTTAAGCTGTTTCTGAGTCATTAAACCAATATTTACTGATCTTGAGTGAACCTGTTCACTCTTATTAGTACTTAAGTTTGACTTAGGTGTTGAGGTTGAACCTTCCTCATAAATTGACTTAACAGTATCAGCACTTGAATTAAACTTAACGGGCTTCAACTGAACCTTGTTCAGTTTTTCCTTGATATCAGTATTTACTGGTTTAGTTTTCTCGGTTTATTTTCCATTTTTCTTATCAGACTTAGATCTTTTAGCATATCCTAATCCTAATCCCCAACAGCCATTTTCTAAAATCTCCTGAGTTGTTTTTCCTAAGTTAGTCCAAAGCTTAATAACCTCTCTTTCTTTAGCTAACTCTTTTTTTAAATAAGCATGCTCTTCTAACAGTTTTTCTTTGACATAAACAACATTAAATTTTTTTTTGAATTTCTAGCATGGAAAGCAACTCAAGTTCAAGGTGATCATTCCTTTTCTTTAACTCAGAGTTTTCAATCTTGATTCTATTCTCTAAGGTTTGATCCCTATAAATAACATGCAAGGATTTAAGAAACAGTCTTAATTTATGGATCTCATCAGTATCAAAAGCAAGGGTGGTTTGCGGTGTTGGGTTTCGAGCACATAAACGCAACAGAAACAGTAATTAAAAATGTAAAAAAATAGAATTTTCGAAACACACCGCAGGATCCATACGGAAAAACATATATTTAATTCATAGATCAGATTGTTTACCTTAAGAAGCTTTACCAATTGGTTGACTAATGGAGATCCAAAGCTTGTTCAATCACCACGCATCCCGCTCTCACGATCTACGCTCTATCGGTATTCACACGAATGTTTGAACTCAAGGATTGGATGTGTACTAGCACAAACTCATTTCTTTTTGCTCTCTCCATCTTCTCTCTTGGTGGCTAAGGTTTTTGTAAAAGTCTTTCTTCCAAAATCAGCCACATAAGAGATATTATATAAAGAGTAGAAAAAGAATTATAACTCTTAACTAAATAGGAGATATTATATAACTCCTATTTGTATAATAATTAAGTCACACTTAATTATTTAACAAATGAATTTCATAATTAATATTAGTAAATTCGAATATCAATATTTATCTAATTAATTAAGTCAAACTTAATTAATATTATAAATAATTCAAATTACTTTAATTTAATTTAAATCCAATTTAAATTAAATAATCCTTCAAGCATTCTTTGCGTGTGACCCTATATGTTATTATTACGTTGGCAACGAATTTTAAATCTAATTTAAAATCGTAAACAATGAGCGGCATCTAGTAATATATCATTGCTACCCAAGTAATAATAATTGAATCGGTGATCGATTAAACCTTTCGTGAATAATGTATAATATAATATAATTCCTTTAACCACATATTATAGATTAAACTAGAGGCATGTAATGTGTCATCCTCATCAATGTTTACTCCAGGTTTCCTTGATCAATGAGTATACTATCATATCAAATCAACATTTGAACGTGGCCACGCATTTTGTAGTCTAGCTCACACAAGAGGCCAATAATATCACTCCTAAAATAGAAGGGTTAAATCCCATCTAGATTATTCATATTTCTCATACGATTCATAATATACCCAATGTCCACTTTTATCATCACCCGGTCAAGGATAACGTTTAATGGAATCAATGTATATTAATTCTCGTATAGAAATATAATGACTTCAGGTCTAAGGACCATTACATCATTATCACTGTGAGAATTACTTATGACACAACAGACATGTAGAATCTCACATCGGGTCTGTCCAGCACCATGTACATATACATCTGCCTGTGTCTTTGACTTTAGTATCACTATACCTATGATCAATGAGATGTGATCATCAGTCAACAAACACACTAGTCTTAATGCATTATTATTGTCCCTTAATAATAATACTCGACTAGGGACCTTTAGGAATATTGATACTATTCTCATAATCTTATTTCTAAGTCACATACTTAAAGATATAGAATTGCATATCATATTCCAAGGATATTTATTAATCTAACATTTATATCACAGTAAATTAAGAATTAATAAATTATAAAGGGAATAATCGATAAAACATAAACATTAATAATCCAAATATCTTTAACTAAAACACCATAGTGTTGTCTCTAGGGCACAAACACTAACAATCTCCCACTTGCACTAGAGCCAGTCACCCATGTATCTAATACTCATGGAACTAGTATGACCATCGTGCTTCTGCTGCGATAAAGCCTTAGTCAGTGGGTCTGCAACATTATCATTACTATGCACTTTACATTTATATCTCCTTGATCATTAATCTCATTAATAAGGTGATATCACCTAAGGACATGCCTAAACAGTCTCCTTGGCTGTTTCAAAAGTATCAATATATTCGGTTTTCATTATAGAATCATCAATGTTCTTACTATGAAACATTCTAGCTAATATAACTTATATTTAGACAAAACACAAACTGGACATAGACACATAATCATCCTTGTCTATCCAGAAATTAGGTTAAAAAACTAGTATCAGTGTAACCCTTTACAACCAGTTCCCTATCTTCTCCATATACCAAAAATAAATCTTTAGTCCTCTTTAAGTACTTAAGAATATTCTTGAAAATAATCCAGTGACCCTCACCTGGAGTAGACTGGTATCTGCTCATCATGCTCAAAGCATACGAAACATTAGGATAAATACATATCATTGTACACATTATAGATCCAATTGCTAAAGCATATGGAGCTTTCTCAAACGGCCCTTATCATCTAATGATTTAGGGGGCAGTTATCTTTTGAGATCACTATCCCATGAGACATCGAAACATATCCTTTCTATATCTCTTGCATCCTAAAATGATGCAATATTTTATCAATATATGTACTCCGACTAGGTCGATTAATCTTTTCAATCTATCTCTATAGATCTTGATCCCTAATATATAGGTAGCATCACCTAAGTCTTTCACCGAGAAACTATTTCTCAACCAAATCTTAATAGCCTGTAGAGAATGTATACTATTCCTTATTTGTTATATGTCATCTACATATAATACTAGGAATGTCACATGGCTCCCACTAACCTCCTTGCAAACATATGGTTTATCTTCGTTTTGAATAAAGCCAAACTCTTTGACCATTTTATCAAAATGAATATTCATTCTCCAGGCTTGCTTCAATCTATAAATAGATAGAAGCAATTACAAACTATCTTAGTAAACTTTGGATCGACAAAACCCTCAAGTTGTATCATATATACATCCTCTTCAAGGCTCCCATATAAGAAAGCAGTTTTGACATCCATTTGCCAAATCTCATAGTCAAAGTAAGCAACTATTGCTAACAGAATCCTGATGAACTTGACCATAGTAACCGATGAAGAAGTCTCATCATAGTCTATACCATGAATTTGTTTGAAACTTTTTGCCACTAGTCACGTCTTGTAGGTCTGTACTTTACCATCCATGTCAGTTTTCTTCTTGAAAACCCACTTGCACCCTATAGGTTTTACCCCTTCGAGTGGATCAACTAAAGTCAATACTTTATTTTGATACATGGATTCCATCTTGGATTTCATGGCCTCTAGCCATCTCTCGGAGTCTAAACTGTTCATAGCATCTTGGTAGGTGAGAGGCTTAGCATCACATCACCATCTTGAGTCAAAAGAAATTCATAATTTCTCCAGGGCTCATGGTGAATTCAACTAGATCTACGAATAACCTGTGTTTCTTAGACATGATTACTTTCAACATTTTGATATACATCCTGATCTTATTCCAACTCTGGTTCAATGTTATCATGTGGTTCTCGATCTTCATCGGGATATATTATCCTCCCACTGATTTTCTTAGAAAGTAGTTCTCCCTCAAAAAATACAGTGGCCCGATCAACAAACACTTTGTTCTCGGAAGGATTATAAAATCTATACCTAGTCTCACTTGGGTATCCCACAGAATAGTATCTATCTAATTTTGGTCCAAGCTTGTCAGAGGCTAAACATTTTACAAACGCTTCACGTCCCCAAATTTTCATAAATGACATGCTATGACATTTGTCACTCTATATCTCATACGGAGTATTTTGAACTGCTTTAGTCGGAACTTGGTTAAGTTTATATGCAGCAGTTTCTAGAGCATAACCCCAAAAACTGAATGGTAGATCCGCTTGACTCATCATCGATCACACTATGTCCAACAAGGTACGATTTCTCCTCTCAGGATCTCTATTCCATTGAGGTGTTCTAAAAAGAGTAAGTCATGATACACTATCACACTCCTTCAAGAAACTCTTGAAATTGAAGCTTAAGTATTCTCCTCCACGCTCTGATCGTAGAACTTTTATACTTTCCTCTGTTTGCTTTTCTACTTCAGCCTTATATTCTTTGAACATTTCAAAAGAATCAGATTTATTCTTCATAAGAAACATATATCAATATCTACTAAAATCATCAGTAAATTTTATGAAGTAGTATAAGCCACCCCTTTCCATCATACACATTCGACCACATACATCATTATGTATAAGTCCTAATCATGCGGTGGCCCTTTCACCTGATCAGGTAAAATAAGCTTTAGTCATTTTGCCAATGAGACAAAGTTCGCATCTTCCGTATGATTCAAAATCAAACTTATCCAAGTATCCATCTATATGTAACTCAGAAATGCGTTTCTCATTAATATGGCTTAACGATAATGTAGAGGTAATGTTTGATTTGAGTCATCTTAGAATATATAAATTGTTAACTAATTGTGCAACATTATAAGCCTTATCATTAGAATAGAATAAACAACTATTATTTATTTAATTAAAATAAAAACCTTTCTTGTCCTGATAAGAAATTGATTTAATGCATCCCCTAAAGGCAGGCACGTAATAACAATTTATCAAGTTCTCAATCTCGCCTATATGGGCAAAATTAGGTATCGAGTTCCTTCAACTAGAGCAATAACTTTTGCTCCAATTCTAACCGGATACCTGAAGCTTGACCATTGCTAGTCTTCTTCTTTAGATCTTCCAAACAAGCTCGACAATTTAACTTCCAATCATTCAGTTATTTCCACATATATGACAATCATCTCCTTTAGCAACACCACTATTAGGCTTCAAAAGCCCTTTGGGATTGGACTTTGGTTTGGCACCGAATAAGATCAAATCTTCACCTTGCCTGTCCACTTTCCTTTCCCATTTGCATTCCATGAGTACATCATCAATATGGACATAATTCATACATTTACCATGTTATTTTCAGCAGTTCTAAACATGCTTAACAACTCAGTGAATGTTTAGTCTATATCATTCCTTTTGTTCTTAACAAACTAAGAATAGAAGTTGTTCAAAGATTGTTTGATCAAATCAAGCTGAGTCTCTAGACTATTCTTGAAACCCAAAATATCAAGGTACATATACCTATTATCTTTAGAACATGTGGTCTAACCGGATATCATTCTCCCATTAATGTGCCTTATTATTGTCAAATCTTTCTGACGAGCCTATCCTTCAAACATCCTTTGAATGTGCTCAATCATATCATAAGCATCATTATGCTCTTGTTGCTTCTAAAGCTTAACACTCATAATTATAAGAATGAGACATGAAACATCAGTTGCATAATCAATTTGCTTCTGGTAAGCATTTTGTTCTGCACATGTTTCATTCTCAGCTAGAAGAAATAAGGGAGGGGTTTGAGTGACATCCTTGAACCTGAGGACAATCCTCAAGTTCCCATGTCAATTGAGGAAATTATTTCATGTCAGCTTGTCCTTCTCAAGGACTATTACATAGAAAAGTTATTTGTGTTATTTGTCATTTGATATCTATAATATTAAAGTGCATAAAATGATTTAGTCTACAGATGATCATTAAATTATGTTCAAGTGATTATTCATATATATATACACAATATATATCTCCCACTATTTTTATCAAATCAATCGCCCTAACTATTAATTTAGAAAGAATATCTTCTTTATCCTTTCTAGTGAGCCAAGATCCATATTTCACCATGCGTTAGGTCAACTTTGGCATTTCTCCTTAAACATGATTATTTAGGTAGACAACATTTGTCAATTATATTAACTATATAACTCTTGGATAGCTTGGTGGAACAATATTTGTTCATATTTATCTAATAAATCTCGCCAAACTCTATGACTCTAAGTTCACAATCCTATTGTGATAACATAGTTAAGTCAAACCCAATAGTCAAAAAGTATCAATATACTTCAACACATCCCCCACGATAGATAGGAGTACTTCGTTTTGACGAACCCAATCCTGGTCGATCTAAGGGTTAACGCATTGGACTCATTGCAAGACATCTGATCAACTTAATATTAACTTTAGGGTTTTGTTAATTTTAAAACGATCATGATCCCATCATAAAGAGATTCCTAATTTTTTCTTAAATAAAATACTTCAAATCAATATTCGTCAATGGTTTGATTTCCAGGTAGTGCGGGAGTTACAACGGTCTCGCTTAAAACCCACAACCTTACAAGTTCAATGAACTCGCTTTTGACAAAATCGCCCATGTCAGAAATAAAGAAAATTGTATTTTATTCTGTGTTTCATAAACACGAGAATCTCATAATCGTTTGTTCATTTTAAAATATTGAATCGTTACAGATTTTATCTTGTTTAGAAAGCATGGCATGAGTGTCGTCTCTAATACATACATCCTTAATCTAATTAAGCATTTATAAACTACTCTACACATACATTCATCATATGCGCATATATATGTAAAGTGCAATAAATAAACGTGGTTAGTTATGACTTCATCCTATGTGATCTTTATCAAGCTAATTACAAAGATCTAGGTCAAGCTAAGGTGGAAAATAAATACAGGCTAACTATTACATGTCTTCTTTCTTGTATTGCTTCCTTGGATGGCCTCCGTGTGGGATTACCCTTGATCTTCAAATCTCCATGTCTTCATGTACATTACAAGAATGAAATATGAAAACTAATCTAATGAACTTACAAGAAGAACTCGAGTTACATTCAAGATTTAATAATTACAAGATTAAATGACATGCAAGCCGTATTTAATAAACCAAAACCATTAACCTCAGGCCATAAGCCATAACCTTCCACCATCCTCAATTAACACAAAATAACATGTTAAAACACATAATCTGATCTTAACATATCATACCCATCATGATCTAATCATAAAAACCAAATATTGAAAAAATCAGAAAATTCTAAATTAAATCTGATAACATTAAATCGCAGATTACATGGCCTAAACGACGTCAAACGCCTTACAGATCAGTCGATGATAGCTTTATCTATCAGTTACCTTCCATATGAAATAACGTATTTGTTCACCAAAATAGGACACCAGACACAGATTTCAGCAAATCCGCTGCTTCCGATTCAGAATCGTATCAAATGCGATTCTTATAATAAGAACAAACACAAAACATGTATATATCTGTATATATACAGATTATATAATCATCATATGATTATACAACTCTCACGAATATCATATATTCAAAACATATATATATATATATATATACGCATATATAAACGTAACAACCTGTAAAACATCCAAAATCGCATACATAAAAGTCATGTAATATTGTATACATGTTATAATCATAAAACCAGTAAACACATAAATGAATTAAACACTTTTCACAAGTAGCTCTGATGTCATTGTTGGGTTTCGAGCACATAAACGCAACGGAAACAGTAATTAAAAACGTAAAAAAATAGAATTTTCAAAACCCACTGCAGGATCCATGCGAAAAAACATATATTTAATTCGTAGATCAGATTGTTTACCTTAAGAAGTTTTGTCAATTGGTTGACTAATGGAGATCCAAAGCTTGTTAAATTACCACGCATCCCGCTCTCGCGATCTACGCTCTATCGGTATTCACACGAATGCTTGAACTCAAGGATTGGATGTGTACTAGCACAAACTCATTTCTTCTTGCTCTCTCTATCTTCTCTCATGGTGGCTAGGTTTTTGTAAAAGTCTTTCTTCCAAAATCAGCCACATAAGAGATATTATATAGAGAGTTGAAAAAGAATTATAACTCTTAACTAATTAAGAGTTATTATTAACTCAAAATTCCTATTTGTATAGTAATTAAGTCACACTTAATTATTTAACAAATGAATTTCATAATTAATATTAGTAAATTCGAATATTAATATTTATCTAATTAATTAAGTCAAACTTAATTAATATTATAAATAATTCAAATTACTTTAATTTAATTTAAATCCAATTTAAATTAAATAATCCTTCAAGCATTCTTTGTGTGTGACCCTATAGGTTATTATTACGTTGGCAACAGATTTTAAATCTAATTTAAAATTGTAAACAATGAGCGGCATCTAGTAATACATCATTGCTACCCAAGTATTATAATTGAATCGGTGATCGATTAAACCTTTCGTGAATAATGTATAATGTAATATAATCTCTTTAACCACATATTATAGATTAAACTAGAGGCATGTAATGTGTCAGTCTCTTCAATGTTTAATCCAGGTTTCCTTGATCAATGAGTAGACTATCATAGCAATCAACATTTGAGCGTGGTCACACATTTCGTAGTCTAGCTCACATAAGAGGCCAATATTATCACTCCTAAAATAGGAGGGTTAAATCCCATCTAGATCATTCATATTTCTCATACGATTCATAATATACCCAATGTCCACTTTTATCATCAAACGTTTAATGGAATCAATGTATATTAATTCTCGTATAGAAATATAATGACTTCAGGTCTAAGGACCATTACATCATTATCACTGTGAGAATTACTTATGACACAACAAACATGTAGAATCTCACATCGGGTCTGTCCAGCACCAAGTACATATACATCTGCCTGTGTCTTTGACTTTAGTATCACTGTACCTATGATCAATGAGATGTGATCATCAATCAACAAACACACTAGTCTTAATACATAATTATTGTCCCTTAATAATAATACTCGACTAGGGGCCTTTAGGAATATTTATACTATTCACATAATCTCATTTTTAAGTCACATACTTAGAGATATAGAATTGCATATCATATTCCAAGGACATTTATTAATCTAACATTTATATCACAGTAAATTAAGAATTAATAAATTATAAAGGGAATAATCGATAGAACATAAATATTAATAATTCAAATATCTTTAACTGAAACATCATAGTGTTGTCTCTAGGGCATAAACACTAACATGCGGTACCTTTAATTCAGCAGTGTCAGTCTCATTATTAGCATTTGCCATGAGAGCATAGTTAACACCATCATCGGAATCTGATGAATCATCCCAATTTTTCTTCTTTATGATTAAGGCTCGTTTCTTCTCAGCTTTTGGTTTTCTGTATTCAGCTACAAAGTGTCCAATTCCATCACAGTTGTAGCATCTTTCCTTTGACTTGTCAAGTTTTCTAGACTTTGATTCCTTCCAGTCAGTATTTCTTTTGTCATTTCTCCTATTAGATTTTATTGAAGTGGAATCCTTTCTGGAAAACCTTTTTCCTTTCTTGAAGTTCTTGTAGACCATCTTCTTAAAGCTTTTAACCAGTAGAGCGACCATTTGTTCCATGTCTTCATTGTTGTCATGATCACTGTCAGTATCTGATTCACTATCAGTATTTGAGTCATCATTATAGTTTGATGACTCAGTATCAGACTTTGCAATCATGGCTTTTCCTTTGGAGTAACCTTTTCTTCTAGCTTTCTCCTTTGGCTTCTCTTTAACTCTAAGTGTAATTGTTCTAGTTTTGGATCCTTTTCTCTTGTATCTTTGCTCCATCTCTAGTTCATGACTTTTTAATATGCCATAGATCTCATCTAGAGGTGTTTCATCAAGTTCATAATTATCCCTTATTGATGTGACCTTAAAGTCCCACTTTTCAGGGAGTGCAAGAAGAAACTTCAAGTTTGAGTCCTCTAAATCATATTCCTTGTTGACAAGTCATAAGTCATTCAACAACTTTTGAAATTTGTCATAGATCTCAGTTAAGGACTCGTTATCTCTTGAGTCAAAGTGCTCATATTTTTGAGTAAGTACTGTCCTCCTGTTCTTTTTGATAGCAGTGGTACCTTGACACTTTACTTCTAAAGCATCTTATATTTCCTTTGCTGTTTTACATCCAATGACCCTATTGGACATAACACTATCAAGATTGCTATGCAAGATGTGTCTTACTTTTGCATCATTCATAATGGATGAAAGATCTTCAGGAGAATAGTCCTTCTTGTCTTTATCAACCATCTTTTCTGCTTCTCCTGCAACAACAACAACTACCTTTATTGGTCTAGGAGGACCATCATAAATCCTGCTCAGGTATTCAGGATCTGTTGCTTCCAAGCACATGGCCATCATAACCTTCCAGATTGGATATTCATTTATCTTTGGGATTGGAACCTTGATGGCTTCATACCTACTCATATTACTGCTAATCTGTGATGTGGCTTGGGGTGGTGGTGGATTTTGTGAAGCATCTGTGTCTGCCATTAAAGATTGATTTACAGATCTTAAACTGTTTGTATATCAACAGCAATCTCTGATACCAATTGTTAGGATCCTAATCAACTGTCGGGGGGGGGGGGGGTGAATACAGTTTATGCAAACAATTCGATAAAGCTTTAACAGAATCAACAATCTTTATATTAATCTGATAAAAACTGATACACAAGTACTCTCTCAAAGGATGAACAATTATCCTTGAGAGCTGCTAGGTTATCTGAAATATATAGCAATTCGTAACACATATAGTGTAAACCTAATTTGTGCTTATATAGTGCATAGTTACATAATCAATAAGGAATCTTATTCTATTATAATAAGGAAACCTATAACATATTCATGTATGATTGCTTCTGATATAAAGTCCTTCACCACCTTGAATTCTGCAATCCTTTTCATCATCGAATATATACTGAAGTGATAAGTCATAATGACATCAACTATTGATCATCAAGTACTGATATAAGTAAAAACCACGGAAAACACGAATTATTTGTCGTCACTCTTTGGTATATACTGATATTAAGTTCTGATAGGAACTTAAGTCCTGATAAGAACTCCTGATAGTTTCTGTACTGATATCATCAATTATATCTAACATAGTATTTTTTGTATTCTCTCAAGAAGTAGATGAGTTCTTAAAAATTTAAGAACACAGATTTGTAGCACAACATATTTGATTATTAATAAAATGATCAAGTAAGTTTTGATAATTATTTTCCGTGTCTTTTACAATCAGTTGATTATCAATGCAAATTTCATATAGTCTGTTGAGTTCCAAAGTCTAAACACAAAACTTGATTTTCTTGAAACTAATTTACAAAGTCTAAAAGAAAAATCAAGAAACACACATTCACCCCTTATGTGTGCATTTCATCCCTAACATCATCCCCATGCGCGTACCAAATAAACCATAAGTCGCTCTTCTAAATTAAGATATTTGGTCGGGTTTTTTAATAAATTTAATTTATTTGTTTAGGCAATTATATCTAATGGAACAAGGAACTATTGCACCCTCTGACATGTTATATGTCTATAATTATATAATTATGTTATGTGGATCTTGCATGCATTTACATGATTACAAGAAGTTGTTACAACTTGCATTAGTGAACATGAAGTCTGACTCTAGTTAAAAAACCCTACATTATACACGCATTAGTAGTATGCGTAAACAGTCACTGCAAACGCATTTACGAAATGCGTGTATAGGAAAAGCAAAACCTACCATTGATAATCTCAACTGAACACGAATGTGTTAAATGCTTAATCAGGACACACATATTATCATAAATACTAGGCATTTAGGTCACCATTCCCGAAAGTCGGTATTTTGGTATACATTTTTCCAGAAAAAGGTATCCATGGCTTTCACCCATTAAATTTTAATTTATTAAATTAACCCCATTCATGCACAATTTTATATATAAAAAAATAATGTATATACTTGATACATTATTAAGTTTTTTATTTAATATTTTAAATATTTAAATATTTTACATTATTTTTAATATTAGTATTTGAAGTATAATGATGAATAAATTATTTATGAATAATATGAAACAATTATTTATATCATATCATGAATTGGCTTTCGCGATAATAAATTAGATATTGTCAACCTAGATGGCTAACCTTACAAAAATGATTCATGCAAAGGTAAAATTTTAGAAAAGATTGTATATACCTTTTTTAAAAAGAAAAGTAAAGAAGAAATTAGAGTCAATTATGCATCTAAAAATAATTAGCACATCTAAATTTCTTGATGTAATTCGGGAGCAACACGTCTTAGTAATTATGAAAAGAAAACAATTTAAAGCACACTGTTACAAGATATATGTTTGAGAAAATAAAAGAATTACAAATAAATAATATTATATCAAATTATCTTAAATTTATAGAACTGGGAAGTATTATTAAATTTTTGGTGTAAAAAAATCATATATTATTTAATTATTTATTTTAAAAAATTATTACTTATTTTTTAACTTAACAACTTATAGTTATCAGTAAAAAAAGTTAGTTTTAGCTTTAGTAAATATTTACTTATATTCAAGTAAAACCTCGAAGTCAAAAATATCTTATTGAAATTAATCAGTTTCACTATTTTCTCAAAATGCGACTTGAAAAATATTTGTCAAACAAATTTATTCATTTATTGAAACTGTACAATAACACATTCTTATTACTTATTCTTTTATTTAATTGGTATATTTTTTAAATATGCATTATTTTCAAAATGTTACTTTTAGTATAAAGTAGTGTAATTTTTTTATTAACTTTGATAAAATAATTATATTAATTAAAATATTATTTTAAATACTACGAAACTAAAATTGTTTAATAATTTTAACTTTTAAAAAATATTATTTTGTGACTATTTTTTTCCAGCAAAATTATCCTCTGTATCCCACAAACACTCTTCTATCCAATCATAAACTCCAACTCTCACCCCATGTTATTTTAACAAGATTCAGTTGTTAAATTATGATTTCAATATCACACTACTAAAAATATGGGATCAGCATCGGTTCTGAACCGATGTTAAAAAAAACTGAACCGATGTCTTCGCGTGTGATGTTAAATGTCATCAGGCTTTGACATCGGTTCACAGCCGATGTCTATTACAGTGCTATACATCGGTTTTAAGAATAATTCTGATGTCTTTGCAACAAATTTCAGCTTATATTACAGTATTTCTAGGTGAATATGAGTATATTATGGGGTAATTATCCATTAAAACATGAAACCTACAAGCTGTAAAAGATATTTTTTTAAAAATCTTTCAAACAAACCGATGTGAAAATCTAGATCAGACATCGGTTATGTTGTCTGACCGATGTGAAATGGTCCATCAGACATCGGGTACTTTTATCAACTGATGTAAAATAATGGGTTAGACATCGGTTTCGTTCATTTGGTGATGTTAAATCCTTTTGTTTAACATCAGTGTTTTTTTCTAACCGATGTTTAATCTTTAATATTGTAAAATTTAAGACATCAGCTATTGAAAATTCGATGTTATTTGGCTTAAAATACATTGATTTTTTTACAGAACCGATGTCAAATGACTATTTGACATTGGTTTTTGTAGTTCTTTTTCTTTTAATATTGTTTCACCTGATGTCTTTTGTTCATTTTTACATCGGTTTTAAATTACCATTCTGATGTTAATATATGTACTGTAAATTGCATATGCCATCCTGGTACTATTAATAGCCCAGGGAACCAATTGCATTTTCAACCAGAAAAATACCAACAATATGCAATACATCCAACCAAATTTGTAAAAATATAGAGGTATACATTGATACCAAATTTACTAACATTCAATCCAACAAGAGCTCAATTCGGACATTACATTCCAAGTCTAAAATAAACATCCCAACTAAAAACAATAAAACCCAAATTCTCTAGTTATTACATCCAACATTCTAAACATGTTTGACTAGTTAATATGTACCACTTGTCAAATTTCGACAATTCCAAACATAAATCAGAATGATGGATGTAATTGTCACCAAACATCCCTTAATTAACCACCAACCACCAGCAAACACAATATCAATTCACATAGTTCAGAGGAAAGCTATATATATAGATACTTATCATTTTTACATCTTGTCTTGGATAAATTCAAGCACCTCCATCCGCACCTCATCCAGCTCCTGCCTTGTGTAGGACTTTCGAGTTTTGGCTGCCCACTATAAAACACACGTAAAAATTAGCAACTAGAATATTATTAACCAGAATTGCCATATGTATAATTAAAAATAAACAGAACCAACTATTTATAATTTAACCAGAAGAGGACCTTTTCTATATTTAACCGTAATTTTCTTCGTTAATCCAAAACTATATACCAAATAGTTCCTTATCACTAATAAAAACAAGATCCATCTGGAAATCACTAATAATAAAAACTGATAATAAAAATGGCACTCACATTTATCTGTCCTGAAAAACTACACAAAAAAATTCTACATGCCATCTATCGGAAATGATTTGCATATATACCTTGGTAGTAAAAGATAGCTCCTTATCAGCAATGATATCTTTCATGTATCGCATTATAACATAGCCACATTCAACCCCTCCTGGTTGTTTGGGAGATCCCTGTTACAATATAAAATCTGAATTAGCACCAGAAATTAATTAAAATTACAAAGTGATAAAAAAATACAAAAAACTTACAAGAAGATTCTTTATCTGAGGAGCTTTATTTCCCCTTCCAGTTTGAGCATTGTAGGATTTCATCGCTCTACATTGCAGAACAACAATAATATACATGATTATTTTTCAAAAGGGAGAATATTTACTATATATATATATATATATATATATATTTATATATAGTAATTAACAGAAATATATTACTCTGTTAATGATTTTTCCAACTCATTAAAATGTGTTGGATATGGCAGAGGGTTCAGAATATAAATGTCGCCATCCCAAATTACAACCAAAATCCAGTGGCAACTATGTTTATAAAAAAGAAAAAAGAAAAACACAAGTCAGAAATTTTAAAAAAACTACCTAAATATTTTAATTTGTAAAAGCATGTCTAAATTAAAAATACTTACTTATGATTATGTGGCATGAAGTACATGCGATAGGGACTACTCTCTTTCAACCGATTAACAAAATAAGAATGAAAAGATTTGTTCAACGTAAATGTAGCTCCTGGATCGAAAAATCCATATAAGACCACATCATCATTCTTCCTCTCAATCTTAATCAGTCTTTGCAAGAGCCTACCAGGGAGTGAATTACATTACTTATAATATCCGTATAAAACATGAATATTGAATATGTAACGATAAAAAATTAACTTACGCCATATAAGCAGATATTGCAGCTTGGCCAATCATATCGAACTCCAACAATGCTTTCACATTTTCATGCAATATATAAATTATTTTCTCAGTCCCAAACACGTCCGAATCACACGGAATTGGTATTGACTCCCCAGTGGCTTTCATGAAGACTGCAGCATGTTTGTATAATACCTTGTACTGCTTTGGCACATTCTTGTTTAGCTTCATTTTTCTATAATCATCTTGAAGTTTCTGCAACTCATCTTTCCGCTTAGACTGCCCCTGCAACACTTCCTTTTTCTTTTTCTACACAGAATTAAATAAAACAAGAATAATCGGTTATTATTGACATAACTACTATAGAATGCAACAATCAATTCAGAGTATATTGACATAATTTTTATATAACATACCGCCACAGTTGGGTAGATGATCAATTCACGAGGCCATGCTACGTGAGAGCCAACTGCTTGGCGTACAACCTCAATTTCACCAGGTATGGGCACTGGAACCGACGCCTCTGGCTGGATGTGTCCGTCAACCGACACACGAACATGTCCGGGCTTTAGAGGCACTCCGTGTACTGAAACATTCATCTCTTCGTGATCATCAAAAACTGTTCCAAAAGCAACCTTGTTCTCTATGCAATCCAGTACAAGCTCACATGACTGTGAACCCTACATTATAGTGAGGGATCAATTTAATTTTATTGCATAAATCCCCAGTCTATAGGCATATATCTAGTAGATCTTAATAATATTTTACCTTCTTTCTGCTCGGAGGAGAGGGGTCAAAACCAACAAAGTCTTCATCATTTACCAACAACTGTTTGGCACTCAGCGGTTTAACAGCAACTCCAACATTCCGCTTATCAGCAGCTCCCTCTTTATTAACAGGTACTTGATAACTTGATTTGTCAGAGAACATAGGAGAGTGACCATTCGAAGCATTAACCAAGGTCTTAAGTTCAGCCATCTCCCGCTGATTTCTTTCCAACTGATCCAACAACTCTGCCTTGGTAATTTTAGTCTTTTTCGCTTTCGGCAAATTGAAGAATGCTGTTGGAGTGACAAAGCCGCCAACCCCTCGAACCCTTCCTGCGTGCTCAGGAGTCTGAAGTGCCGTAGTCAACACATCTTCTGTTCCATGTGGAACAAATTCACCCTTCTCCTTCATTTCAAGTAACTCAGCCTGTAAAATAAATGCAAACAATTAGTGCATTATTTATGACGCAATTATCTTTGAAGGGAATGCAGTATTAAAAATATCACTTACAATTCTCGCATTTATTTCCGCTTGCTCTTCAGTAAGCTCATCAGGATTCTTTGGCATCCTAGCCTTCCACCAAAAACTTGCACGATCAGGTTTCTCTTTCCGCTTTAAGTTCCCTTTCTTTATCTGTTAAAAAAGAGAAAATGTTTAAACTCCCTTAAAACTTAGAATTGCAAAGCCAAATAGATATGGTTCTTACTTCTTCTTCTCGCAAACCAATATACCCCTTCCTTGACAAGCGGTGATGATATTTCCGTTTACCCACTCTATTGCTCTGTAACTTACGTTGTTCCTGCACCAAAATAAATTAGTAAAAATTAATAAATATTATTTAACCAAAATCTATTTAATCATTTAGCAAGTAAAATGGCAATCATGTATATTTTATTAGTAGAATATATTCATACCAGCAATTTGGGGCTCGTCCTCTCTGCAACAAATTTCTTCCAAGGTTCTTTACCAACAAACGCATACTTCTTCGGAGGCTTCATCAATTTCTTCTTTTTTCCAATAAATGGCATCACATATTTTGCAGTTAAATCAGCTTTAAACTGCCTCCATTTTTCACCTGCCGATTGTAGCACAAGCTTCTCACTTTCTGGGGCAATTTTGAATGTGTCCTAAAGAGCCACATAATATAAATTAGCCACATAATTTACAGTCACAATTTAAATAAAATGAAGAAGTCAACAAGGGATATAATTTACCTGGACATCATCCCATAATTTTGCTTTTAGATCACAATCCACTTTTGGCCAGTTTTCAGTGTCGATTGGAATCATTGTCCTTGCGAGCATTCCTATGTAAGACTGTAAAGTAGGCCTGGTATTTCCGATGGGAACTCCAAAATCATTGTATCTAACTTTAAATTTCTTTCCCCGAGCTTTCTTCACCACTACTTTATGAAGAGCTGAAACACCACGCGCACCTCCTAGCCTTTTTTTTGCAGATTCAGAAGTGGTCATCGTTTCTTCACCACTACTTTGAGTTTGATATTGTGGAGGGACTTGAACCAACTTTTCATTACAAGTCTCTGAAGTTTTGACATCAGGAACAATCTCATCATCAACCTTTTCAGAGTTATTCTTCCTGTCATTTTCTTCGAAAATTACTTTCTTGGCTTTTTGCTTCTTTGCCATTTTACTCCCTTAGTCTGCATTAAATTGAATAATAAAGCCATCAGTTGAACAATATATTTTCAGTCCGTCATTAATTACAGTCAAGCATAAATAATAAATTGTAAAATCAGCAAGTACGAATACAACTATACAAGAACAATAATTTACCTAAACTGCAATCAGTAATTAATCACATCCGAAATAACTCTAAAGTATTTTATAGAAGTACAATTAAATAATGCAAAATAATTAAAGAAAAAATAATGCCATCAATCAGTAATTATGGATGAACTACTTATATGATTATAACAATGCAAAACAAAAGAAAAAAAAATTAACAATATATTTTACACATTATAACACAATTAAAGGCAAATATATATGGTTCATTCAGTCATTCAAATTCCCATTTAGATATATATTTTACATAAAGCTACATCATCAGTCAGTAACGACATTAGGTGCAGGAGTTTTAGTAGCAGTATTTTTAATCCAAATTCCCTCAACATTAGGTCTAGCAGTATGAGCGACATCATCAGTAGTGACATCAGTTGCAGGGATTTCAGTGCAGAATGGGGGATGTTTCATGATCGTGTCTCCTAAGTCATCTTCATTATACAATTCATGGTAGTCTCGAGTTGTGGAGGACAGAACAATAGACCAGGTAGCATCAACGGGATCTTCAAGGTAAAACACTTACTTGACTTGGTCAACAGAAACATATTTATCTTTTTTGTGACCTTGTCGACTAAAATCCACAAGTGTGAACCCAAGATCATCAACCCTTATTCCTTTATCATTACTTTCCCATTTACACAGGAACAAGGGAGCTTTGAATGCATGGTAGTCTAATTCCCATATCTCTTGTATGATACCGTAAAATGTCAAATCACTTTTTACGGGGTTCAAGTCCTTGGCACTAGAAACCTGGACCGCTTTAGCAATGACAGACACCCCGCTGTTTTGAACAACGCGTATGTCATCTCGTTCCTTTGTAAAATATCGCACTCCATTCACTAGATAACCTTGATAAGTTAGTACTGAAAATGATGGCTTGGCAGCGAGCCATCTTATCGTATCTGAAACACCTTTGTTGTTCTCCCTTAGTTCATCATTCACCTACAGATATGATAAGAAATTTTAAATCCTAAATAGCTAATAGTCGTCATTACACTACAGATCAAAGAACCTAATACAACACTGACTTTGTTTTGAAACCAATCAGCAAAGAGCCGATTGTGCTCTCTCATGAGCCAATGTAAGCTTTTCCTTTTCCCTCGGTGAATTTTTTCAAGATATTCCTTATGCATTCTGAAAAATGCATATGGAATGATATATTAAAGACACATTACAAGACTAATTACTGGATAATGAGGAATTGAAAACAACAAACTGCATAAACTCACAGAATATATGGAAACACTTCAGCGTTGTTTAGAAGGACATGTAGATGTGCTTCATCTCGCTCCTTCTCTTCCACTGATTTTATTATCACAGCGGATAATGGACCTGATATCTTATTATCTTGGTCCTTTGGAAGACCGGCAGTGGAGTAATTCTGACTAAGAAACTCGGTGCAGAATTCTACGGACTCTTCTCCAAGGTAACTCTCTGCCATACAACCTTCGGGATAATAACAGTTTCGAACATAACTCTTTAGTACTTTATTAAACCGTTCAAACGCATACATCCACCTATAAAATACTGGTCCACATAAGCGTAGTTCCTGGACCAAGTGGACTACTATATGTACCATTACATCAAAAAATGACGCATGGAAAACCTTTTCTAGATCGCACAAGGTTAGTATAACATCTGACTGCAGCTTATCCAGTTTTGACACGTCTACTACTTTGTTGCACAAAGCATTAAAAAAGAAACACAATCTAATAATTGTGACCTTAACATGCTTCGGAAGAACGGAGCGTATTGCAACCGGGAGTAATTGTTGGAGAAGAATGTGGTAATCATGTGATTTCAGCCCGTAAATATTCAAATCAGGCATGGAAACACAATTTTTTATGTTCGATGCATGTCCGTATGGAAGTTTCATCGACATTAATGATGACAAGAAAGTCCTTTTTTCTGCCTTTGACAAAGTAAAGGGAGAAGGAGGCAAATAGGTTTTCTTTACTCCTACTTGGGGAGCCAAATCAGATCTAACGCCCATTTCCATCATATCACGACGGGCTGCCGCACTATCCTTTATCTTATGGCGCATATTTAGTAATGTGCCAATCAGACTATCACATACATTCTTCTCGACATGCATGACATCAATACAGTGCCTAACATGGTGAAATTTCCAGTATTCTAACTCGAAAAATACTGACTTTTTCTTCCATGGACTTTCAACCTTCTTTGCCTTCTTCATTTTCTTCCCAAATTCAAATTTAATTTGTTCTTGCTCTGCTAACACTTCTTCTCCGGATAGGGTTCGACGCGGCTGCCCAAACTCTTGTTGTCCATTAAAAGCATCCTTCTTCCTTCTATAAGGATGATGTAGAGTTAAATATCGACGATGCCCTTGGTAGCACATTTTCCTACTATGAGTCAAAAATTTAGCTACGGTGTCATCTCCACAAACTGGACAACACTTATAACCCTTATTAACGCAGCCAGATAAATTTCCGTAAGCAGGGAAGTCATTTATCGTCCACATTAAAACTGCTTTTAAAGTGAAAAATGATTTGTTATACGCGTCATACATATTTGGTTCCCCTTCCTTCTAAAGCTTTTTTAAATTATCAATCATCGGTTGTAAGTAGATGTCGATGTTATTATCAGGCTCATGCGGGCCAGGGACCAATATCGACAACATCATAAATTTTCTTTTCATACATAACCAGGGAGGAAGATTGTAAGTCACCAATATGACTGGCCAGCAACTATATCTATTAGATAGGCCATTATTCTGCGGGTTTATACCATCCGCCGATAAAGCCAAGCGAAGGTTTCTCGGTTCACTACCAAAGGACGACCACCTATAATCTATATTTTTCCAAGATGGAGAGTTGGCTGGATGTCGCATTTTACCATCTTGTGTCCGCTGTTGCGCATGCCAACACATTAGTTTAGTGGTGGAAGGAGATTTAAACATACGTTTAAATCTAGGAATTATTGGAAAATACCACATGACTTTGGCTGGAAGATTAATCCTCTCTTCACCTTTCTTTGTCAACTTCCACCGAGAAAGTCGACACTTAGGACACTTGGTTGCATCAGCATGTACACCCCTGTACAGTACACAGTCATTCGGACATGAATGGAACTTTATATACTCTAGACCTAAATTGGAGAGGTTTTTTTTTACTTCATATGCATTACTAGGTAACACATTATCTTTGGGAAGTAGAGACCCAACAGAAGAAAGGAGGTCAGTGAAGGCACTATCGGTAATACCAAACCTAGATTTCCAGTTATGCAACTTCAACATTGACTCTAACTTAGTACAGTCACTAACCTCATATAGAGGTTGCTCAGCATCGGCTACGAACCTCCTAAACTGATATGAATCATTATCATATTGACTCGAGTTATATGCCGCTTCACAAACATCAACAGTTTCCGAAGCAGCGACATGCTCCTGATCTTGCTCTGACGCTTCATCAGAGGCTTGCTCAGGAGGTGGGTCTGGAGCTTGCTCTTCAGGTGGACAACTAGCACTTGAAGATTTAGGACCCGTAGAAGCAGTCTCCCCGTGCCAAACCCAATGCACATAACCTAGACAAAAGCCATTGTCATAGATATGGCCCCTGATTGTTTTTATAGAGAATTTTTTAAAATTGACGCATCGTCCACAAGGGCAAGGAATTTTGTTACGATCTTCAGAATTTTCTTCAGCATATATCAAGAAGTTTTCCACCCCCATTTCAAATGCTAAAGAATCCATATCTTGCAAAATCCATGTCTTATCCATCAAATTTCCCTACCTGATAGCCACTATAAATATTAAAAATCCAACACATACCTATTTATAATTATTTAATAAAAGGCATATCAAATTTGTGTTGGTTACTGTAGGGATTAATTATATAAACTTAGAAAGGAGTAAATACCTTGATATCCTAATAATTTATAGTACTAATTCATTACTCTAAGATCCTATACATATACCCAATTAATTACAAAACTAGACTAAATTTATAAACTAGACTAAATTAAACCAAGATAATTAAAACAAATTAAACCAAGATATTTGAAAATATCACATAATTAAAAACCAATAATTCCAACATTCACAGCCCAGAAAATTGTTAAATTTCCTTCACATAAATAAAACTCAGTGAGAACTTGAGTATTGAAACAAATTCAGCCCATAAATAAATAAATTAAAATTATCTGTTACTTGTATCTGTGAGAAGGATAATTATACAAAACAATTACTATAATACAACACAAGTAACAAATAGTTCATATCAGGAATGCAGAGACTTGTTCATATCAGAGAAATGACTATCATACAAAACAAGAAATGCAGAGACTTGTTCATATCTGAGACCTGTTCAAATGCAGCCCCAAAAACCCCCCCAAAACACACTAATATGTATGAACAACCCCCAGAAAACACATAATTAAAAACAGAACAGAAACATTTACATTTACATCAATGTACCTAAAACATTGATTTACATCAGTGTACCTAAAATATTTAACATGACATAAAATTCCCAAAAACAGGACATAAAACCCCCAAAAAGAAACAAACATAAAACCCCCAAAAACATAAAACATTTACATGCACAAAGAAGAAAAACAGTAAAGAAGAAAAGAAGATAAACATAAAACATTTACATGCACAAAGAAGATATTAAACATAAAAATGAGGGAGATAAACAGTAAAGAAGTAAAGAAGAATATACCTCCGGATGCTTTCAATGTTCCGAAACCCCAATGTTCTAAACCCTCAGTGCTCCAACCTCCAAATGTTGTCTACCTCCAGATACTAGCTCCAACCTCCAGATACTAGCTCAATTTCAAGTTTAATTTGCTCTAATTTGAAGCTCCAAATCTTGAATTAGAATTAGGGCTAAAATTAGGGTTTCAGAGAAAAGAGAGAAGAGACGGTTAACAGAGACTAAGGTAAGAAGAGAGAAGAAAGGTAAGAAGACTAAGAGAGAAGGAGGGGAGAGATGAGAGAGACGAGAGAGGCGAGGGTCGGGGAGAGATGAGAGGCTCGCGGGAGGTTTTTTGGAAAGGGGGGAAAATATGTTAAAGTGAATTTTTTGTTAAAATTAAAGGGGGGAAAGTGTGTACTGAAAAGCGGGGGGGGGGGGGGGAGTTAAGTAATTTTTTTTTTTTAAAAGGCCATAGACAACGGTTAACAAAATGAACCGATGTCAAAGTTAAAAACAAATTTGTGGCCTTTTTAATTTCTGAAGATAGACAACGGCTACTAAGTGAAACCGATGTCAATATGCGTATTCAACATCGCTTTTTACAAAACCGATGTTAAACTGCATTTTAACATCGGGTGCATTACATGCCGATGTCTAAGGACCGATGTCGTATCTACTATTTCTAGTAGTGTCATACGATATTTTCAAATTTCTTCATCATACACAAAGGTATAAATCTTGTGAAGTTGTCATGTTTAAACCCTAACTTTTATTTTGGAGTTTTTAGTTTTTTTATTTGTTTGTGTTGTGCTAGTAATGATATGATCTGTTTTGATTACAGTTAAATAATTAAATAATTGTTTTTAATATATGTGTGTATGATATGATGTTGACATAAGTGTTTTATGTTCTTTTTCTTGATTGTAGACTTGCAGATATTTGCACTTGAGTTATGATAGATCTTTTTTATGGTGAAATTGATGGGGACGACGTTGCACCTTTGACTTTCCCGCATCTACAACTCTTACAAATACCTGATGGGAGATGAAATAATTATTGGATTGTGTTTGGGATGATAAATAAAATTTAATTATGAGGATACGATACACTTACAATTTAAAAATAACTTTTCTAGCTAAATCTGCTAATGGTACCTCAAACGTAAATAAATATATGAAAATATGTGAACCATTTATTAAGTTTCTAAAATGAACGGGAGTGATCCAGAATTTACTCAAACTCGTTATAGGAAATTGTTATCCAGGGAATTAGGTATGTGTATGCTTCTTCATTGGTGGAACATGAGAGAAATATAAAAATTCATGCATATATTAATCATGAGTTCAATCCATTACTAGGAACACAACCAAAAGTTGATTTCTTAAAATGACATAAGACTTTAAAAGATCAATTAATTTAGATTTCTTCAAAAGATGCCTGGTCAGATTGATTTTACTTCTGATATATGGGCTTCATGTTAAAGTGAGGCTTACTAATGCTTGATTGCATATTATGTGGATGCTAAATGAAATTAAATGGTAAGATTATAAATTTCCTTCATATAGAGTCTTGACATAATATATATGCTATGTATAGTAGTGTGTTTACATTAATTCAAGATTGGAACATTGAACATAATTTTAATCATATTGGATAATGATTCAATTAATGAGAAAATGCAAAATTACTTGAAAAACTCTCTTAATTGTTAATCAAGAGTTGTCATTTTGTAATGGTCAGTTATTTCATATTCTTTATGGTGCTCATGTCCTAAAACTCATTGTTAATGATGGGCTCAAGATGATTGAGCATAATTTTAAAAAAAGATTAAAAAAAATGTCAAGTATGTGAAGTGCTTAAAAATCAAAGAGCAAATATTTGACGTAACTGTAAAATATGTTAGAATTACCGAGACTAGGAAATTATGGTTAAATGTTACAAGTAGGTGAAACTCTTTTTATACGATGCTTGATAGGGATCTGTTTTATCATAGAACATGTATAGAAGTAGAACTAAGTCATGCTGATAACGCGTATATACATCTTTCAAATTTAGATGAATAAGGCTAAATTCAAAAAGTTTGAGATGTTTTCTGGAAGTAATTATTCATGATGCTAATTTGTATTTTAAGAATGAATAGAGAATAGCTAAGCATTTAAGGGAGTTAGTGACTAGTGATGACATTTATATGTGATATATTGAATTAAGTATGAAATTGAAAGATAATTTTAAAAATAATTGAATTAAAGAATGATGTTAATGATGTTCAGGAGTACAACATATTATTGTCTTTGCATTTATACTTGATCATGTATATAAGGTACAATCCCTTAAGCTATGTTTTGAAAAACTGTATGATGATCAAGATGCGATAATTGAGATGATTAATGTTATATTAAAGCAGAAGAAGCTCTTTGTTGAGTATACTTCAAAGGGTTGTAACAACACAACAAAAATATCTTCTAGTAGATCAAATTCAAGAACTTCTAAGACGCCAAAATTTAATCTTACTATGAGTTTTTAGGATACATTAATCTATTTTTTTCTATTTTATGTCTCATTTGCTATTGCTGATATTATTTAAACATTAAATTTAATTTTACTTTCATTATTTAGACACTCAAGTTTCATCAGATGTCGTCCCAAAGTCAAATTTGGATCTTCTTAGAGGAGTCTAGACTCAATCGAGACAAAGAGTTAAGCATTTTAAAGTTGGATTTATTATACTTTAACCCTTCAAGTTTCATGAAATGGAAAAACATATCTCCGTGCCCTTTAAGTATGTTTATTGTACATCTTGTCACTTTTTTCGAAAAAATTAGACAAAAAATTGAATGTCCGCAAAACTTGTCATTCCTATTGTTTTCCCTCTAAAAACTTCTCGTCATTTGCATAACTTAATTATTCTATCTATTTATTGTGTTACAACTGCCATTATATACAGAATAAGAAAGAAAATAAATAATATTTGAAAAAGTTGGATGCTTGCTATTGTCGTTGCATGAAGAGTGTTGTACTGAAAAATATCATGGACTAACTTAAACTTGGGAGGAGATTCTGGGGATGCTCTACCTACATGGTATGGACTGATTTTATCTTTGTTTTTTTTCTTGTAATTGAATCAGGCACAAAACATAATGTGACTTTGAAAATGTTGGATACCATAAATAAAGGTTTCAACTATCATCTTTAGTTCGATTTTTCTATGTGCCTTCGATCAAAAGCTCTAATTCCAGGATCGTTGAGAAAGGTTGAAAAACTTGAGGCTGAGCTTGCTAAAAATTAAAAGGAGCAAATGTTGTACATGGTGTTCATAGTCATGTATTTAATTCAGTTTCTTTAAATGAAATGTGATCATTAATATGTTGAAATGCTCTTAAGGTTGTATTCCATCCGTCCCGATTTTGTTGTCCAATATTACCATTTTCCCTTATCCCGAAATAATTGTTCAATTTGATAAATATGGTAAATAAAAGTTGAATAAAAGGTAAATAATAGGCAAATAATAGGAAAAAAGTGTTGTTCTAGTTTTATATTATGACGATTATCATTATATTTGATATGATTGAATAAATGGTGGATTTAGATTGATGGACAAGAAAATGGGACGAATGGAATATTGATTTTGGCTTATATACTACAATACAACCAATTATGGACATGTACCTATTTTGTATAAATTTGTTATGAAAAAATTCTCTCGTTCTTGCTTTGCCTTTTCCCCTCCTTTTAGGTCAACTTTATGCATGCCTTAGCTCATAATTCTTCATACTCTTAAGTTATTTATACTGCTATTACCTTATGTGAAAACAACTTAAGATTAATTTTTTGAACGTCTTTAATTTCCACACAGTCATAAGTTTGATCAATTAAATTTAGGTTATTAAAGGAAGACACTTGTGAATATGGAGAATTTTAGGCCTTTAAGTATAATGTGGAGGGGGTGAATACAGTAATGACAATCAATTCGAATTAAGTACTCAACAATGAAGAACAATTTTTATATTAATGAATAAAAACCAATTAAAAAACTTTCTCAAAGGATGAACAAATATTCTTGAGAGTTGCTAGGTTATATGTATAATAAAATGCACGACACATATAGTGTTAACCTAATATGTACTTATATACCGCACAGTTACACAATCAAACAGTTGATATGATATACATAAATAAGGAATCATAATACATATTCAATAATTAATTACTACAAATAAGTAAAGTCCTACATCGACATATCTCTGCAAATCAAAGTCTTCTAGACTGAATCAATCACTTCCTGGAACCCAGTCTTGACATATGCTGATAGACAAATACGGATATTAAACTCTGATCTGTCAAAGACTGATAAGCTTGATAAACACTAATACCTTCCAGTAGTAAACTTTGATGGAAAACTCTGATGGTAAATGGTGATATCATCAAATCATATCTAACAATCTCCCCTAACTTGTGTAATAAGAAAATATGTACAAGTTTCTATTTGATGATGTCAAAACCATCTAAACGCAAAAATATTTATAATGTACAGTCTTACAGCTAGTTCTTCAGACTTTATTTTCAATCTTGAATCTTCGCATATCCAGCAGCTTTATCAAAGAATTTTATGAGTAAATTTTTCTCAGCTACATTCAAGTACATCTCCATTCTCTATTTGATATCCTTTAGCTCTTGAGTAGATTCATCATTTTGAGAGATAGCTGCTCTAAGGTCATGAAGTTTGGATCTCTTAAGTTATAAATCATCTAATTCCAGAAATCCAACTTTCTTACCATTTGGATTAAAAGTGGGAACTTTTACTCCAATAGAAGTAATTACCCGTGCTCTTCCTGTAGGCATATTAACAGTTTGATCATCTTTATTTATATACTTTGGAATGTACTTGGATTTGATGAGCATTCATTTTTGCTTTCTAGATACCAAGTTTTCCATTTATGCAGACCACCTGAAAGTTGTAGAGTTGATGACTTTTATCAATGTCATAATGTATTCTAACTCCTTCCATGGTTTGTCTTGCATCTATTCTTGTGAAATTCTCAATCTTTTACCTGACTCAAGAAAATATACTATTTTTCTTTTGGCTTATTTGTGTCAAACAAATCAAGCAAATCAAGTATAATTTGAACATATATAATATTTTGTAGATCTTCAAGCTTTACATTCTCACTAATTCCTGTCAAATTCCCTAGCTCTCTGAGAATCAAGGCATTCCCTGTATAAGTATCAACATTAAAAAGACCCAAACCACCTGTTATGCCAACCAATCTTGCTTGTAAATTTCCATTATAAATTCTATTAATGGCTTCAGATGAATCTCTTTTAGGTGATGGTTTCTTGCTTCCCCATAATAACTTCTTCTTTTCAGCTACTGAAAGTTGAGAACTATCAGGCCTTGTAGATTCTTTAGATTCAGACTTTTCTTCATCAAATTTTAGGTCATTTTTGGGATTTGAATGATCAGCTTTTAATCCTTCAGTAGTTATATCTTTAATATGAGTAGTATCATAGGTTGAGACTAGTTGAGCTTCAGTATTTATTTCTATAAATTCCTTAACTTGAGCAGTGTCAGAGGTTAATATCATACTTTCATCAGCTATTACTGAAATGTCTTTAACTTAAGCTTTGTCAGGGGTTGAGATTTCTGAATCAAAGTTTAAATCTTCCAGTTCAGGCTTTAAGGATTCATTAACCTTTTCTTTTCCCTTATACCTCCTGTAAACATTTAGAACTACTTGAGACCTTGGACATGCCTTTCAGCATCTGAAGTTTGGCTGACCTCCTTAATTACAATTCCTCCTCTTGGTCTTTCCAATTCTGGAAAATCATCAATCATTGGAACAACATCAATATTTGCAGCATTAGCTTTTAGTAGTTTGAAATTTTCTTCAAGCTGTCTGATCTGTTTAATGTCATCATCTTGATATTCTCTTTCAAACACTCTTCTAGCTACTTTAGCATCAAATGCTACAAGTTTTTGATCTTTGTAGTGGAGAGTTATCTTTCTACCTTTATATTTCAGAGTTTGTTAGAACTGACTTGCTTCAACACTAGCTTCTAACTCCAGATTAGCTAGTCCTTCATTAACATTTATGACTGTTAGAGTTTGCTTTTCAGTAGTAGTAGTCACAGTTGTAGTCAACTCTTTTATAAACACAGTCTTAGAAACTTATTGTTTCCCTATTCCTCTAACATCACCTCTTCTTCCACCTCTTCTAGATTGTCTAGTGTCTTTAGAAAAACCACTAGGTCCAATTAGATCTCCCCCTGTACTTCTAGGGGTTTTGCCTCCCTTATTCCCTCCATCAGGAGCATCATCCCTATCATTAGTATTTGACTTTAAATTGAGCTGCTTGCATTTAGATTTCACTATGCCATATATTGGATTCTGCAACCGTTCACACTGGGGTTGCAAACAAAAATATAATAATAGCCTTCTAAACCCATGTCTATCACAACCCCTATTTTTTGATGTTACGGTATAGTCAAAATGTGTTACCAAAATGACATATATATAAAAATTAAAGATGATTTTTTTGTAATTTGACTAGTTAATAATTATTTACATAGAAATGAGTTAATAATTGAAACATATATTTTATTTATTTATTAAAGTTAATAATATTAGTTTAGTGATTTATAATATTATATATTGATAAATTAAGCGCTTTATAAAACTGAACAAGTCATTGGTGGATTTATTTACAATATTTATATATTTTTTGATTTTCTTCATTTTTCATAAAGAAATATAAAAAAAATATTTATTTAAAGAAAAGATAATTAATTAGTTTAATTTCAACAAAAATAGTTGGACCAGACTATATATTTTGATTAGAATTTGGGCCAAGAGATGAATTGGGGGCGGGAGCTAGAAATTGAAAGCGGGTGTTTGAAATTTTAACCCCAAGAAAAAGAGGGACGCACGTTAGGGTTTATTGAAGTGCCTCTCTCCCTCCTCCGTCTTCCTCTCCCTCGGCGTCTCTTTTTCTCAAACTCCAATTAAGAAGAATATGTTCTCCTTAAATCCTAAATTTAACAATTACAAATTCTTCTTCTTCTACTACTCGTTCTTCTTCTTCTTCTTCTTCAATTATCCTCTTTCGATTTGGTATTATACAGAGTTGTAAAAGGGTAATTATCTCTTCCCCTTCGATTCTATTCAGATACTCGTGTTTTCTATTATTACATGTATATATGTATTTATACGTATGAATTTAGGGATTTTTATTATCAATTTTGATTGTTACCGTCCTTTATTTATTTATTAGGGTTTCTGGATTATTTTGTCTAATTTCTTTGGGAAGATTTTAATTCTACAGTGTTTAGGTTTTCTTTTAGAAATATTTATATACTTTCATCTTTTGAGCAATCAAGGTTTGATGTTCATGTATTACCATTTTACAGATAAAAAAGAATAAGGAATACAAGGATAAAATCATGTCCAACTATCAGGTATAATCATGCTGATATTTTGTTGGGTACTGTTAGACAGTAGTACTTGTGTGGTACTAGAGAATTAATTAGTTACACTTGTTTCAGTTTTTTTATTGGTGTTATAATTTGATATCTATGTAATCGTAAGAAGTTTGGGCTGAACCCTGTTTAAATTATCATAGAAAGGGGGGTAAGGGTTATTGAATATGACCTGAAGAGTTTTGAAAGGGGCTAGGGATGAAGTTGTATAAATAATATGTATATGTGATTCTGAAGTAAATTGCAAATTTTATATAAGCATCACTACTCTATAAACATGCTACCCTACGTTAATACTGCTAACACTTAAAACTAGTGTTTAAGCTAGAAAAGCTGGTTTGTAGATCATTCAGTCTACACTCTGCATAGAGGAGGCTTATCGAAGTATTATATCAGAACCTTTTCCAGGGATTTTAACATTCGAAATGCTGCAGCCGCGTTTTTGTGAAATAGTGCTAGATGAGGTACCATCAACTGCTGTTCAAACTCTGATATGCTTCTTCAATTGCTTTATAGTTTAGTTTTTATGTTTTCTCATCAATTTCTGATTCCATAGGTAGAACATTTTGAGTGTTGGGTTCGGGATACAAAATTTAAAATTATGTCTGATTTCCGAATATGTGATAGGGTCAGCATTGGACTTGGTGGAAGGATACATCAACTCCAATGCACTCTTTTATTAAAGGAAATATATTTAGCCTCTATTTCTAAGTTTTAGAATACACCTGCAGGGTGATGAGGAAGTTTTCGAAGCTATAGTTAAAAATGACATTAGGTAATTTGATTTTTATTTATAATATGATTGAATGTCGTTAACCCGCTTCTTGTACTATTGTATGTATATGTGAAGTTTTATGAAGGAAGTAATGTTTCTTGCTTGTATTAATGCAGTCCATTTTATAATACAAAACTAGTACTTTGACGACTAAATAGTGTTCATGCACAGCGCAGGGGAAAGCGTGCAATACAGGTTTTTTTAAGCATATTAACTGCATGTCTGTGGATTGCTTGCTTTCTTATTTAGTAATGAATAACTTTTATCCTTAGTTCTCTGCTAACTTTTGTAATTAACCTTTATTATAGGTTTTGAAGAAGCTAGCTCACCGTAAACTCCTTTATCATTCTTATTCTATGCAAGTACATAGGTATGCATGTTCTTCAGAATCTGATGATGATGGCTCATTTACCCTTATTCATGGGGTAATCCTGCAGATCAATTTATGGGCTCCTCTTTGGTGCTCTAATGTAAAAGTAGGTAGACTTTGGTGTTATTTAATGTGGGCATTGGCAAAGATCTCCTGGACTGAGATATCTTTAGGCTGACATTTAAATATATCTGTGAATCTCTGCTAATATAAGATAGTGTCTTTATTTAGGATATATACCTACGTATAGTCTCAAACTATCTTTAATGTTTGGAATGAAACTAAAAATACTAATATATTGAGATTCAACTATTTTTTGAGTTTCCCAGATTAGTTCCTTTTTTAAGTCAGAGAATAAGTCGGTGTTGCTCCTGATAATAATATTTATAATAACATGAACTAATATACAATTATATTAGTTTATCATATTTTTATTAATTGGCCTTTTGATTCTGGAAAATTTTGAAGCAAATTACGTGGAATGAATAAGGGGAAGAAACTTGATATCATGTCTCCTGCTGTGGTAACCATTTTAATTAATCAGATTATTGTCATGTTCTCTTTCTGTGAACTGTTTTTAATGTTGATGGTGATTTTCTGCTAGTGCCTCAACAAGGGAGTAAGTACTACTCCTATCTTTCTCATATTTTATGCTCATCTACATTCAATTTTGTTTCTTGCAAAGTCGTAATAGGCCAGAGATCACAACTTGCGCTTAATTAGAAGCTGTAATTCAATTACTGTAAGCTGTAATATGTTTCTTTGGACTTAGAACAAGGATTCAATTAGAAGATGTAATTCTTAAAGCTACCATGAATGATTTACTGTCAACACTAGGCCCGATTGTCATGGCGTATTTCTGCACGCATTATATTTCAAATATATTATCTTTGAGAAAAAGCTTATTACAACAATTCACTATACATGCTGTGTAGAGTTGTGGATCACAACTGAATGTGGAAGATTGCAAGTCTCTCCCTGTGAAGTAGTTGTTTTACCTCAAGGATTTCGTTTTATCGTTAACCTGCCAGATGGGCCATTACGTGTTTATGTAGCCGAGATTTTTGGTACCCATTTTCAACTTCCTGAGCTTGGCCCTTATAAGGTAGGCTTGTTTTTTTTATCAATTTCCTTATTGGCGCGTGTCAGATAATTAGGTTTTTTTCCATACAGCTTCCTCCTACCACCCTACCGTCTATCTTTATCCTTAGCAGCACGAGTTTATATTTAACTTCTTCCTAGTCCTGATGTTGATCTCTTACTAATTGCAGTATGACCTTGCTAAGTTCTGCCCTTACAATACTGTCTTAATTACCATGGGGATCCATCAATTAACACAGGTGGCTGCTATCTATTTACAGCCATTTCTGTTAAATAATTTTTACTAGACATTATTTATTAATGATCATTTACCTGTCTTAGTGTATGTAGTTTTATGTGAAATGCAGTACTGACATTATTCTCATAATCTTTTGCAATTATAACAGGGATCTTCCTTCACAGTGCGGACATATTTAATAAAGATAGCGAGCATATAGACATCACAAATGATAAGTCAAAAACTACACCATTGCTTGACGAAAATACTACAGCTATGGCCGAGCCTTAAAATTACCAGAAATCTTATTTTTTTTAACTTTGATCATCGCTTCACAAGATTACTGTACAGGCTTTGCATTGGTGCTATTCTTTCCTGTACATACAAGTTATAGTTTTCGATAGATTTGTCTCGGTACTAGTTTTGACAAGATGTACAAAGCCCTGGTCAACAAAAATCGCTGGGTACATTTTTAGAAGTTTAAAGTTCTGGATAACGACTTGCCCCTTGAGTATCCCTGATCATAAAATAGTTGCTGATATAGTTATCAAATTAATGGCTCCTTACAATTCTTGTTTATCCTGTTATAGTTTGTGGATTGTGTTGGTTTTAAGATAATGTCTTATTTATGGGCATGCTAATTTACAAACAGTTCCTAACATTTTTATTTTGTAAAAGCGTTGCAATATGTCTTTATACTGTTGCTAATAATCAGTGTAAAATGTTACAAAAAACACTAAAAACGTTGCAAAATCACTAAAAAGCGTTGCAAAAAGGTTGCATTAATACCCCATATATGGGCCCCATAGTGGGGCCTACAAATATTGTACTGATAGCCCAAACCCATACCCCATATATGGGCCCCATAGTGGGGCCTACAAATATTGTACTGATAGCCCAAACCCTACTGTAACACTTTTCAAGACCTATTGCAGCTCCATTGGTGTTGCAATAGCACATTTCTGTAATGGATAACCAAGGGTTGCAATGGGGTGTCACCGGGGTTGCAAAAATCTCTATTGCAACACCTAAAATTGCAACCCCGAAAAAGAGTCGCCATAGCCTTTTTTTGGCCTTTAGCAACGCTTTTTTCGCCTTTAGTTACGGTTTCTTAGGGTTGCAGTATCCAATCTATGGCGTAGTGTTTTGATATAATCTCCCCCTTTTTGGCATCATCGCCAAACAAGCGAGAAACTATTAGCTCTAGGGACTCCTGAACCTCATCAAGTTGACCAGACATCTTAGCTTGATTAGCTTCTAATATGGCCTAATTAGCTTCCAGTTTGTTTTGTCTGGCCAATAGAGGCTTTAACTGTCTCTGTAGCTCAAACTCTGATTTTTTTAGCCTCCTTAAAAGCATCTTTCAATGCATCCATTTGAGATTGATTTTGGATTGAGTAAAGTGAATAGATTTGATGAGCAGAAGCTTTAAGATGAACAAGCACATTAGGATCATTTATTTGTCTTTCAGCTGTTTACAAGTGCTGAGAAGCATTATAAATGGAAATAGGGTAACTTTCATCTTTCTATTTAGAATTCCATCCATCTTCCAATTACTTTCTAGTCACTACAACAACCTCTAATTCACATGTCTTCTTCTTTAATTTTCTGGTATGTCCTCTAGAAAGATGAGCTCTTCTATATCTTCATCTAGATCTTAGGCAACATTGATTTTAGACACATCAATATCATCCTCATCATCAATATTATCATCATCAGTATGCTTTCCAGAGTGACTAGAAGCTTCATCATCAGCTGCTGACTCTTTGAACTTCTGTGCTACTTCTTCTTCAGCAGCAGAGTTTAAATTTTCCAATGGAGCAGTGTAAGAACCAACATCTTCAGAAACTATAGCCTCAACATCCGTATTTAGCTCAAGATCTTCATGAATGGTGACCATAGAAATGAAAACATCAGCATTTAGCTCTAATATCTCAGTCCCAGTTGAGTGAGTAGGAGATGTAGGAGTGGACTGTTCAGCAACTTCAACTTCAGCAGCAACAAGGAAAGTTGGAATGATGGAAGAATCAAAATGAGTGGATTGTAAGAAAGTATCAGTACTTAGACCTTTAGGGAAATTGTCAGCATTTGGTGCATTAGTGTTTCTCTGAGGGACTACATGTCGTGGATCAATAATTATTTCTTTGCTACATTGAGCAGCTGCAAGAGAAGAAAATAGAATACTTAGATCTCTATATTCTTTTAAAGTAGTCTCACTACTTCTCACTGCACTCATCTCATGATTTTTAAGAGTCAGAGTTTTCTCACAAGGATTAACTAAATCATACTCTCAACTACCTTTCTTTTTATAAGGTAAGGATCCTACCTCTCATTATTTCTGTTTTTCTCTAAATCATTTCCTTCAAACTCGGTAGAAAGACTCATAAAAGTTTATCCTACAGAAATAAGAGATGGCTGAGAAAGTTGGATATGGTCATGTAAACAGGGGTATCCCTAGATTAAGGAATGTCCATGGTCATCCAATAAGTATTTAAGGTAACAGTATACTCTTATATATTATTAGTATTTAAATTAAATGTTGATAATGAAAAATCAGAATTTGTACCTTGTGCAGTTGTAGATAGAGCATCCATTGGTATGGAAGAGAGAGGTCGGGTAGGGACAATAATGGGTCGGATCAGATCGGATTTTGAAAGATCCAAATATGATCCGTTATGTTTTGGTTTGGATTGGGTTCAGGTTCGAATAATAAAAACAAAGATCCAAATCTGATCCATCAGGTTTTTTCGGGTTTTGGATTGGTTTCGGGTTTAATTCAGATATTTTAAAATTGATTAATTAAAAATAAATAAATTTATATTATTATTTAAAATATGTCTTTTTGAATGTTAATTATACAAAAATAGTATTTATGTATTGTCAATAAATGGTTAGTGTAGTGGTCGAGTTCTTAATTTCGTAAATGTAGGTTAAAAGTTCAACTCACTCAGTGCATTTATTTAACTAAAAAAATTAGTACTCTACATATACTGATAATTTAGTATTAGCGTCAAATATTAGAAATTTAATTATTGATAATTATCCAATGTCCTGGTTATAAACACTAGATTTGAATATTTAATTTATATAAATCATGTATTATTGTTATAAAATTATGTAAGATAAGAATATGCTATCATATTTTTTTTGGGTTTCGGGTTCGGACCGGGTTTGGAACGGATTTCGGGTCGGGTATTAGTTTGGTATACCTAAGATCCAAATCCAGATCCAAACTCTTTCGGGTCTAAAAATAAGATCTAGATCCAAATCCAAATCTAAAAAATCGGTTTCAGGTAAATCCAAACGGATCAGAACGGGTCGGATATCCGTCGGGCCGGGTAAAATTGCCATCCTTAAGGTTGGGCTTGAATAATACCATCAGGATTTGGAGTGTTGTGCACCCTTCCAGCTTCGTCAACCATCATTTCTTCTCCAGATAAATCAGCATCAAAAGAAACACTTCTGAGAGGTTTCACCTTGATAAGTTTTGGAGGAATAATTAGAGCTGCTACTACAGGAGAATCTTGAGTTGTTCTTGTTGTAGTAGGTTCTTGTGGGCTCTCTTCTTATTCAGAATCGAGAATAGTAACAAAATCCTTATTTGCTACAATTGGAGAGTGTGGTGCAACAGTACCAAGACCTTCACCAGTACCAAGATCAGCATTTATGTCATCTTCAACCCTTTGAGTTGAAGGTTCTTATGGAACTGGATCCTGAGTAGCTCTTGTATCACTTTGAGAGACAGGTTCTTGTGGGCTTGGTCCAAAGAGAGATTCAATAATTCTCTCCTTTACTGATTCTTGGATTTTCTTCTTCAATCTTATTTTTGAAGGGACTGTAGTACCTCTTTCCATAATCCTTTTCATAATCCCGTTGACCTGTTCATCTGTGACTTATCTCACTTTTCTTCACTGCTTGATAGGTGAATTATCAATATTGTGACAGGAGCATCAACATTTGTCTTTTCCTCATCACTTCTTGGCTTTATGTGATGTATAATTGTGCCCTATGTATCATTAGTATTTACCAGTTTGGCCTTTTTTAGTGGAACCCTAACCAACTGTTACTGATTTGGACTTTATATTGATTAATTTGGATGACAGAGGAACATTGTCTCATTCATCATAGTCTGAAATTGTGGCAACAAACTTTCTCTTTGGTATGGTCAAAGGCTTGAGAAATTGAGAAATTTGTGCCTGTTTTCCACCCTTCTCTTCAGTAACTTTATAATGTGGTTTCTGAGAAGGCCTCAGTTTTGATCCTTATGAGGCATCAGACTTTGCTACCTTCTTTATTTTATAACATATGCCTTTTCAGAGATACCTGAGGTGGATTGTTTTTGTGGAAGTGTTTGGGTTGAAGAGCTTGGATTAGTTACATGGGGTTTCCATCAGTAATAGCATGTAAAATAGCTCTTTGCATATTATGTTGTGCATTGGTCTCAGGAATCCTTGCAATTAGCAAGTACCTGGCAGGACATGAATTCTAAAAGGTCCAAGAACAATCCTCTCTTTGTCTTTTAATATTAAATCAGAGAAGGCCCTTTTATGAGCTTAAATACTGATATAATTTGATCAGCAGGAATATTCACATTAGCTTTTAATCTATCTCCTATAAAACATAAAACTCCTCTACCAAAATCATAATTATAGCTATGAAATAGAGAGTACCCAATGTACTGTGACATCATAGGCAATGGATCAAAGTTTGTGCACTTGTTGTTGAATTCCCTAGTAATGTAACAGAAAAAGAAATTCCATTATTTTCGAAGCCCTGACTTCTTTACCTGACCCAAATTCTTCATCTCTTTTTCATAACCAATCAGAATTAAGAACCTTTTAATGTTAGCATCTCCACTGAAGATTGTATAGAAGGAATGACTTGGAACATGAAGAGCATCTCTGACAACTTGAGGAGTCACATCCTTTATCTCCCCATTATGCTCAAAAGTAATGCTGGGAGTCCCACCATTTGCACCTCCATCATCAAACACCCCTTTTCTCCAAAAATCAAGAACATTGTTACCAGATATAACAACAGGTTTGTAAGAGCATACCCCACTTCACTCACAGCAAGCAAATCCTGAAAGATGTGATAATCAGGATGGACACCAGACTTGTCCAGAATGGCTGCATAGTTGTTTGGGACAAACTTGGCACCATTGTAATTGAAAACCTTGGTTACAGCTAGAGAAGTCATCATGATCTGTTTGAGAAAAAACTTAAAAACCGATTAGGGTATCATAGTTTAGTCGAGAGAAAAGAAGTAGTAAAAGAGTAGAATGAGTTTGGTTAAAAGATAAAGTTATAAATTAAAATCAAAAAATAATTTTGTCTTACTATGTACTCTTTTACTTACAAATGGTTCAAATTAGTGGGACACGTGGCATAATTCTATTGCTCAACAAATAATCATGGAACTGATAATAAGGAGTAGTAAAGACGTGCACGGTTACACAAGGTAATTTGTTGTAATTACTGAACCGTTTTCCTGTGTACATGCCACCAAACATACAATTTTAATCATTGCATAAAATTACCCACTAAATCACAACCATTAATTTATTAAAAATACTGACTTAGATATTCTTGAATAAATTCAAAAACCATCAGAGTTTGAACAATCAACATATATTTGACTTATATAAATATTTAATCATATTATCATAGTTTATTCATGCAACTACTGTAGAGAGTAAACTATTAGAATTTAACACTCCATTTAACTTTCATAAAGCAAATAACATGAATACATGACATCAGTGTTTAATACAGTCATCAGAATTTAAGAAATACTAATACTTAGAAATAGATACCAAACTCTAATCATATATGCTTGTTACTGAAAATAATCTATTCATCACTATTTGAGAAATATTATGAGATCATTCCCAACTCATTCACCAATATCGTAAAGGTAGGTTCACAAAGTGGTTTGGTGAAGATATCTACTAATTGTTGATCTGTAGGCACACAATACAATTCCACTGTACCTTCCATCACATGTTCCCTTATAAAATGGTACTTAATGTTGACGTACTTTGTCATTGAGTGTTGTATGGGATTTCTTGTCATTGCAATAGCACTTTGATTATTATAATATATAGGAATTTTAGAATACTTCAACCCATAATTCAGTAACTGATTCTTCATCCAAAGAATCTTTGCGCAATAACTTCTTGCAACAATGTACTCAACTTTTATAGTTGAAGTGTAAATTAACTTTTATTTCTTGATGAACCAAGAAACTAATCTGCCACCAAGAAATTGACACCTTCCGTAAGTGTTTTTCCTGTCTATTTTGCATCCTGTAAAATCAGCATCTGAGTATCCTATCAGCTTAAAGTCTGAATATCCTGGATACCATAAACCAAGATTCATGTTGCCCTTAAGATATTGAAAAATATTTTCACAGTTATACGACGTGGTTTCCTTAGATCAGCTTGAAACCTTGCACACATATAGGTAGCATACATGATATCATGCCTACTAGCAGTCAAATATAGGAGTGAGCCAATCATACCTCTGTAGTTAGTTATATCTACTGATGAAACGGTATTTAAATCTAACTTGGTTGTAGTGGCCATTGGGAGTTGTAAAAGTTGAACAGTCTTGTATTCCAAATCTTTAAGCAAATTTCTGGTATATTTAGCTTGATTAATGAAGATATATTCTTCACTCTGCTTGACTTGTAATCCCAGAAAATAACTTAATTCTTCCATCATACTCATCTAATATCTGGACTACATAACCTGGAAAACCTCTCACATAGTTTATTATTAGTAGAGCCAAAAATGATTTCATCAACATATATCTGAACTAACAACAAGTCCTTACCATGATTCTTATAAAATAAAGTTTTATCAATACATTTTTTGAAATGACTGTTATTCCCAAGGAACTAACAATGAGATTTACAGAAGGGGGGTTGAATGTAAATCTCAAAACTTTTTCAAGTTTTGAGCAGTTTCAAAAGCTAAGTGTATGATGAACAGATGTGTGTGAATTGCTTTGAGCAGGTGTAGACAGATGTATATTCAAGATACAAATGTAAAGAACACAAAGGCTTTAAAAAAATTTCTGGTGGATTTGTTGTTCCACCAGAGATGTGTATTTCAGAGAATCTGTGATACAAAGAATTGTTCACAGCTGCTTCCTAGTACAAACAAGATGATTTTCTCTCTATGTTTTTCTAAACAGCTCTGGAAAATTTACACCTAATTACTAGCTGCAACTTGGTTTATATATCACCAAGTTTACAAGTAAAGACAAAGATAAAATACAATCATAAAATAGTTCTTCACATGTTTCTTCTTCATTTCTCTATCCAATGCAATCTAATATAATCTGTGAATGTTTGAATACTTTCTTGTTTGCACCAGAATGGAAATGCTGTTTTTTCTTGATTCCTCCAAGAGGCTACCACATTCCAATTGTCTCTGTCAACCCATGTGCCTCTGTCAGATTATGAATTGTCATTATCAACTGCTATGGAACTGAGCATCCGTTGAAGCTTTCATCCATTGATGGCTTTATCCGTTGATGGTTTAGTGACATCCGTTGATGCGTTAACAGTTGAAGGTTTATCTATTGATGCACTCATCCGTTGATGGATCTTATCCGTTGATGCTTTAGAGACATCCGTTGAAGCTTTGTTTCTCATCCATTGAAGGCCTTTAATCTATCAGTTGATACTACTTCATTTATACAAAATTACAAGGCATGAAATATTTACAATTAGCCCTCCTATTTTATATCCACTAGTAGTCAACATGACTTATAATTTCCCACAACTTCTAAGAATTATAACTTAAATACAGAGACTGAAATGTGCTACAATACTAAACTTATTTCTAAGTAAAGCTACTCCATCAACGGATAGCCAAAGTGGTCGTATCCGTTGAGGCTACAAACACTAGATTTCTACTTAAGTGTTTTGTTTAACTTATCATCAAACTAATACATATATTCCTAACAATCTCCCCCTATTTATGTCTACTAGAGTTGTAGGCATAAATTCAGGGTTAACTTGATGATAACAAAACACTTAACAAATATATGAGTTGAAACCAAGTAGAAATTTAAAAGTGCTGCAAAAGTGTATGTACTGAGATAGAATTAAAGATTTACAGTGTTTCCAAGGGTGCTCCTTTAGTCTGAGCAAATCATTTTCTTTTCCTTTGTTCCCTTGTTTTCTTCCCTAGCCTCCTGTCATTTTCCTCTACTTGGAGTTGGAGTTATCTGTAGAATTCAGTTTCATCTTCTTCACTGATATCCAACTTAGATTGCATGTCCTTGAGAGTTTCATTACTGGCAATTTTAAGCTGGTCTTCAAGTCTGAAAAATCTTCTGACTCCTTTACTGTCTCTGAACTCCATCAACCAATGAGGTGATTTATGAATTGTAATTCCATGCTCAGGGATGAGTAATGTTCTAGGCAATGAATTTGACTCCCACCAATTCTTCCTTATGCTGGCAATCTTGTTGAGAATCTCAGTTTTGGCAGTCCTGGTAAAGCCAGTATCCCTTTTGATAGCTGAGTAGACTCTAATCAAGGTAGAATAGCCCTCACTTAGAATTCTTTGAAGAGGCCAAGTCCTTTCCACACTTCCTTTATACTTGAACACTAACCTTTCTAGTAGCTGTCCATAGGCATTTATTCCCCTTACTTCCTCCAGCTCATCTAGGAAGAGTTCAATATATGTATATTCTTTTATGTCACAAATGTGAACATAATCATCCTTTGAGGCTTGTGTCTTAGTCTTAGGTTTATGTTTCTGAGTGAATTTACTTGAGGTTAGAGGAGGTGTTGATTTGGATTTTCTTTTCAGTTTCTTTGGTGGTGGAGAAGTAGTTAAGAAGGTAGGCAATTTGATGGTGTCCTAACAATAGGTTCCTCTTTAGGGATGATTGTTTCACCATGGATATTTATACTGGGATCAGCCACAACAGGTTCAGGAATAGAAGGTAGTGGTTTAAATTTTGATTGGGTTTCCTCAGTGTCATCTCCACTCTTCCTTTTTTCCTTGGCCTTCTTTCTGTTCCCTTTCTGCCATTCCTTTCTTTCCTCACTTCTTTGCTCCACACTCTCACCAACCATATTCCCCATATCCACATTTATGCTTTCAGTCTTGTCTTCTTCACTCTTGTCTTCAATCGTTTTCTTTTCTTCAATTTGACTTGACTTTAGCTGTTTTTCAAGCTTTGCTTGTGCTCTTTTGTCAACCTTCAGCTTTTTAGCTTCTTCCCTCTTGGCTATTGAGAATTTGGGATGTCCTTGCATCACACAGATACTATTTCCCTCTCTATAGATGATAGTCATATTCATTATTTCCACTACATCCTTGGTCTCTTTGTGCTTTATGATGTTACCACCCAAAACTTTGTCTTCATCAGGCTTTGGAAGAGGAAAATCCACTTCTTTTAGTTGAGAAAAGCTTAGAGGGTTCTTTGTAGAGTCCTTGTTGAATCTAGTTGAATCTAGTGGTTGGCTTGAGTACCATGGGCTTCAGGTTCCTTAAAGAAGTTTTTCCAACCTTATTCCTCCTTACTGGCTTGTGCTCCATAATGATTGGCTCAACTTTTGTGCTATATTTCACAGATAAGGATTTTGTAGTTGTAGAACCAAACACTTGTTGCATCCTTTCATCAATTCTTCTCCTTTGCTCTTTCACCTTCATCTCAGCTGCTGCTAGCTGGATTAGATCAATTCCATCAAGCTTCCCTTTGATTTGAAGTGTTGGAGAAGTAGTGATGGTAGGAACTAGCACTTTGGATATTTGAATGTGTGTAGATGGCTCCCCTTCCCTTTCTCCTTTATTCTCCCCCTTTGTGTTATCATCAAGGAGAGGGGTCAAGCCCTGTGCTTTAGCCAGTTGCACTAGAAGACTAGTCTGAGACTGTTGATTGTGAAGAATGGTGACCATAGAGTTTTCAATAACTTGAACTCTTTCCTCCAATTTGTCCATCTTCTTTTCAGCATCTGATTCTCTTTTCAGTCTCAGTAACAGTTCCTGCATGATACCAAAGGGCATGATTGAATCCAGCTTCTCAGTATTGTAGGACTTTAAGTCAGCTATATCCTTCTTGAGTTCATCCACACTTAGATTCTGTCTTAATTGTTGTAGCTTCATGAGATGTAGAGAATCTAAGTGGGCTTGGAGAATGGCCTTGGTACCAGCATTGGAAGTTTCCTGAAGTGCCTTTTGGATAGCCATAACTTGTTTGACTACCGATACATTGAAATGCCCTGGTGTAGACTCCTTTGTCAATGCCCATTCAGGTAACTCTGGAATAGAACTTGGGCCTTCATCTCCCCCTAAGTTCATGCTTCCATCAAAAGAATCAGAGTCATCATCATTAGAATTTACTCCAAATTCTTCAGATGGCTCACCAGCTGTAGAAGGCATCATATTGACAACAACTTTATCCCTTTGTAGAGATTCTGAAGTATGTACTAGGTTTAAAGTCTTTTCTGCCTCCTCATTTCCCTGAGTAGCCAACAGTTGATAGGCTGACACAGGATGAGTAAAAGTGTCAGCGTCCAAGGAAATGTTATCAATTTCAGCTCTGTAATGTTGCTGAAATTGTCTTTTCTTGTCAGCATCATCCACAATCATTGACTCACTAGCAATGGCTGGATCCACCCTTATACCTCCTGTACCTGCTTTTCTCTCAATTTCTCCATTTTCTTGCATCAGGGGCTCCCTATGGCTCACACTCCTCACACCCTCACCTTCACCTACTAAGGTGGTACTCCTCTCACTTTCTTTTGCCATGCTGAAAGAAATAACATGCATATTTAGACTCTCAAGCTCTCCTTTTGCCTGGGAGCAACCCAGCCTCTCACTCAAGTTTTCACTCCCTTCCCTCAACCCTAGAAGTGATTGTACAGTAACCATGTCTTCTACACTTGGAGTTAATTCAGTTGTTTGTGTAGAGACTATCAACAGATAAGGAATATCTGTTGAGGTTGAAACTAATGGTATCAACGGATAACTGTTGTTAAGCTTATCGGTTGAAGAACAACCACTTGTCAACGGATGAGGGATATCCGTTGAAGAAGAAAAGGAAGTAGAAATTGAAAGTGACATAATTGTTGAATCTGTGTGGATTGATTTTAATTTAGGTGACATAGATTCTTCAACTAAGTCTGAAAGAATTGGCTAATGATCCAACAAATCATCTAAAAGATGATGATCACCAATATTTGAGTGGGGCTCCTCCCTGAGTTGTAAAGAGGGAGAACCAGGAATTGATGTGAATATCATGTCCACATCCAGAGATGGTGATGGAGAATTTGGTGGTTGGTGTGTGTCAATTTTGAGAGAATGGGGCTGTGACTCCATATTTGTTGGAATCACATCAAGCTGAATTTGAGAAGGCATATATACAGGTGGTTGTATATGTGAAGTGTGTGCACCCTGTGTTGAAACTAGGGTTTTGACCTTCTTTCTTCTTGTGAAGGCTTTTACAGGTGAGTGTGTGGCTTCAGTGTCCCTCCCTCTTTTGTTCTGTGTCCCTGGTTGGGGACTAATTTCAATAGCTGCACCCTTTTGGGAGGATGCAACGAGGGATGAGTTTGAATCCTTTTCAACCACCACAGTCTTTTGAGAAACTGTGGCTTGGCTAGCTTGGGTACCACTCACCTCTCCTACCTTATTCTGGGGGTTTTCTTGATGTTCACCCCTCCCCTCACCACTAACACCATGTTCACTCCCCTTAGGGTTTATGGTAGTTGTTACAACTGTTGCCTTTTGAGAGACAACAGAGGTGGCTTTCTTTGACTTGGATTTTGAAACTTTAGGTTTGGTGGCCTTGGTAGGAATCTGTTGGGGCATTAACACAGATTCCATGGCCACACTTGAAGGCAAAGAAATGATGGGTTTGAAAGTAGTAGGAGTTGAAGAAGTATTTACCTCACTTACCTGAGGTGCATCCATGATTGGTAAGTATACCAATGGCACCTGACTGTTGAGGTTAATTCTTAAGAGGTCTGCAAGGACCCTCTTCTCTTGTGCCCAGCATTTGAGTTTATTACTCTCATTATTTATGACCAAACCTTCAGCAATATGGTTAGCCAATAACATAAAGAATCTAGCATAGTAGATGTTATGAGGTCTATTAGCCTTGTTACCTAACCTAGTACCCAATTCTAGCATAACATAGTTGCTAAAATTATAGTACCTATCAGAAACCAGCATATAGAGCATATTAACAATAGCTGAAGTTATTGCATCAAAATTACTAATTTTCCCAGAGAAAACCTTGATAAAGGCATCACTGAGAAAACTCCATTCTTTCCTAAGGCCTTTTCTCTTAATACTGCCTAAACTAGTAGAATCAAGGGAATAGCCTATGGAATCTAACATGCTAGATACATCATTATCACTGTGTGGTATCATGGCATTATTTTCAGGTAATTTAAAATAGGACTGTATATCATCACAGTTAATACAGTAATCCTTACCTTTGAGAGAGAAGGAAATGGTCATATCAGTGGGGTTGAACTTAGCAGTTGTCCAAATCTCCTCAACTACCTCACATTAAATCATTGGGGCTTCCAGCATTACATAGCTCAGTTTGCATCTTTTGATGAAATCCATCATCTTGTGATAATCTGAGTGAGCTTCATTCTTTTCCACCAAAGCTACGAAATTGTTTTTCTCATAGACAAACCCAAATTGGGACATTATCTTTACTACTGGTGCCATTGTTGTGGGTAGAAGTTGCAGAGAAAAGTTGAGAGTTTTGGGAGAGAAAGAGAGTAAAAGCTTCTGAAAATTCAAGAAAGCGTAAAGTAAAAATAAGAATTCAAAGAGGCTTTGATACTTTCTCAAATTAAAACATAAAAAGAATGATTAAACAATATTTTTAAGTAAATTACAGCCGTTTGAGAATAAAAAAAACTGTATGTATTCTAAAAACTGTATTTAATACAAATACATACAACTGTATATATATATTTATCAACGGTTAAGAAAATAGAATCAACGGCTGTGACTCACTCAAAATAACTGATGTGACAGTTCAACGGATGAGGTAAACGGTCATCCGTTGAAGACTAACACAGTTCTATCCGTTGAAGGATAAAATTACCAGAAATGTATTTGTCTTTCAACGGATAATGGACATCCGTTGATAGAACAACTTTGACTTTCAACGGATAGGGAATATCCATTGATAGAATGAGCTTTACTTAAAGCCAACTTTGTTCGTGCAACAAATTCATTTCAGGCTACAAAACAAATTACAATTAGGACATGTAGTTTAGGAATAATTAAGCATACCTAGCTCACTTACCAATCTTGTGAATGTTGATTCATCAAGTGGCTTGGTAAATATGTCTGCAATTTGTTTTTCACTTAGAACAAAATGAAGTTCCACTATACCATTCATCACATATTCCCTTATGAAATGGTACTTGATGTCAATGTGCTTGGTTCTTGAATGCTGCACTGGATTTTCAGTAATGGCAATGGCACTTGTGTTGTCACAGAATATTGGAATTTTGTCAACATTCAGCCCATAGTCAAATAGTTGATTTCTCATCCATAATATATGTGCACAGCAACTACCAGCAGCAATGTACTCAGCCTCAACTGTTGATGTAGAAACATAATTTTGCTTCTTGCTGAACCATGAAACAAGCTTATTCCCTAAAAATTGACAGGTGCAAATTGTACTTTTCCTGTCTATTTTACAACCTGCATAATCTGCATCTGAGTAGCCAATTAGATCAAAACCAGACTCTCTAGGGTACCAAATGCCTAGATTTGGAGTCCCTTTGAGATATCTGAAAATTCTTTTAATAGCAACTAAGTGAGATTCTCTAGGATCAGCATGAAATCTAGCACAAAGACATGTAGAAAACATTATATCAGGTCTACTGGCAGTTAAATATAGAAGTGAACTAACCATGCCTCTATAGCTTGTAATGTCCACAGACTTTTCAGCCTTGTTTAATTTCAAGCTTAGTGGCAGTGGCCATGGGAGTTTTTGCAGATGAACATTCCATTAAGTCAAACTTCTTTAAATGATCATAAATATATTTGGTTTGACTAATAAAAATTCCACCACTAACTTGTTTAACTTGTAAACCAAGAAAATAAGTTAGCTCTCCCATCATGCTCATTTCATATTTACTTTGCATTAACTTAGCAAACTTTTTACAAAGTTTATCATCTGTAGAACCAAATATAATATCATCTACATAAATTTGAACAAGTATTGTAGAGCCATTAACATTTCTAAAGAAAAGAGTTTTGTCAACATTACCTCTTGTGAAGTAATTATCTAGGAGAAATTTTGACAAAGTCTCATACCAGGCTCTAGGTGCTTGCTTTAGTCCATAGAGTGCTTTCAACAGATAATACACATGGTCTGGAAAATTTGGATCTTCAAACCCTGGAGGTTGGCTCACATAGACTTCTTCCTCCAATTCTCCATTCAGAAATGCACTCTTGACATCCATTTGATAGACTTTGAAATTGACATGGGCTGCATAGGCTAGAAAAATTCTGATGGCTTTAATTCTTGCAACAGGAGCAAATGTCTTATCAAAATCTATTCCCTCTTGTTGAGAGTAGCCCTTGGCAACCAATCTAGCTTTATTCCTTATGACAATGCCATTTTCATCCATCTTATTTCTGAATACCCATTTTGTGTCAATAGAACTCTTGTTCTTTGGCTTGGGTACCAGCTTCCATACTTTGTTCCTCTCAAATTGGTTTAGCTCCTCTTGCATTGCTAAAATCCAATCTGGATCCAATAGAGCTTCTTCCACTCTCTTAGGTTCCTCCTGTGATAGAAAACTACTATATAGACATTCATCTTGAGTAGCCCTTCTAGTTTGCACCTTAGATGTTGCATCACCAATGATTAGTTCAAAGGGATGATTCTTGGTCCATTTCTTTTGAGGTGGTAGATTAGCTCTAGATGAGGTGGCCTCAGTGTTGTCATGATGTAAGATAGAGTGTTGATTGGTTGAAACTCGCCCTGAGTTATTGGTCCTTTGCAAGGAACTGGGAGTTCTATCAATTGATGATGTAAATTGATTATCCGTTGATGAACTATGATCAATGGATGCTCCATTATGTACTTCAACGGATGATGCACTTTGTCTTTCAACGGATGCTGCATTACTTCTGTCAAAGGATGCTGAGTTATGACTTTCAACTGATGCAACATTTTGTGCATTATCCAAAGGAAAATTTTGAATCCTTTTTGAAGTGTCTTCTCCATCATTCTCATCTTCACTATCACCACAATATATCTCAATGTTGTCAAATTTGAGTCCTTCATGATGTCCCTCATCTGTTAGTCCATCAATCTTTTTATCATCAAACACAACATGCACAGATTCCATAACAATGTTGGTTCTTAGATTGTAGAACCTATATGATTCTCCAGCAGAATAACCAACAAATATCCCTTCATCAGCCTTTGCATCAAACTTGTCTTTGTGATCAGGTTGGTTCCTTAGAATGTAACATTTGCAACCAAAGATATGAAGAAAGTTTAAGGTTGGTTTTCTTCTCTTGAACAATTGATAGGGAGTCATGCCTTTTGCCTGATTTATTAGAAAAATATTCTTAGTGTAACATGCACAGTTAACAGCCTCAGCCCAAAAATATGTTGGGAGTTTTGACTCTTCAAACATTGTTCTTGCAGCTTCAATTAGTGATCTGTTCTTCCTTTCCACCATACCATTTTGTTGTGGAGTCCTTGGAGCTGAGAACTCATGCATGATCCCATTTTCTTCACAGAACAACCTCATGGTAGAATTCCTGAACTCAGTTCTATTGTCACTCCTGATATTCCTTACTTTGAAATCTGGATGGTTGTTGACTTGCTTGATAGGATTGATAATGATTTCACTAGCTTCATCCTTTGATCCAAGAAAATAGGTCCATGAAAACTTTGAGAAATCATCTACAATCACTAGGCAATATCTTTTCCTTGAAATTGACAATACATTGAATGATCCAAAAAGATCCATGTGTAGCAGTTGTAATGGTTCATCAATTGCTGATTCAAGCTTCTTACTGAATGATGCTCTCATTTGCTTTCCTTTCTGACAAGCATCACACAGTCCATCCCTTGAGAATTCCACTATAGGCATTCCTCTAACTAAGTCCTTTTTGACTGGATCATTCATTATCTTGAAATTCAAATGGGACAACTTCTTGTGCCATAGCCAACTTTCATCTTGACTTGCTTTGCTGAAAAGACAAGTAATTGATTCCGCATCTGTAGAGTTGAAGTCAGCCAAGTACACATTCCCTTTTCTAACTCCAATTAGAACCACTTTGTTGTCCTTCTTACTAATAACAACACAGGCTTCAGAATTGAAGGAAACAGTATTCCCTCTGTCACATAGTTGACTGATGCTCAATAGATTATGTTTGAGACCATCAACTAATGCAACTTCATCAATGATGACATTTTCCTTTGAATCAAGCCATATCCCATCGTGAACCCTTTGCTGTCATCTCCAAAGGTTATGCTAGGGCCAGCTCTCTCCTTGAACTCTGTGAGTAGGGTGAAATCTCCTGTCATGTGCCTTGACCAACCATTATCCAAGTACCATAGATTCCTTCTTTTTCCCTGCACACAACAAAATCAAATCAAGTTGATTTTGGTACCCAAGTTTCCTTGGGTCCAGCCTTGTTAGTCTTTTTCCTAGACTTCACACTTCCTGCACCTTTTGACTTAGGTAACTTTGAGTCAACCTTGGTCTCAGATGTAGTTGGTTGAAGTGTAGGGTTAGCCGCAGAATCATTTAGCACATTTGGTTGAATTTGATAAGGCATAGATTGTGCAAACATATTATTCCACATAGGCATGTTGTATGGCATTTGAGGCATACTAAATGCAGCAAAATAAGGATTATTAACATATGGCATGTTTGCAAAATGTGCATGTGGATTCTGTTGAGACATAACAGGCATAACATGCAGTGGTGACATAGACATGTTAGGCATGGAAGAAGTTAAAGGCATGGGAGCATTCTTAACAGATTTGCAGTTAGCAGATAGATGATTAACACTACTACAATGCACACAACTTTTTCTAGGAGCATACTTATCAGGTGTGTAGTTGTTGTGTTTGTTAATCCCTATCTTCCCATTTCTGTTAGATTTTCTTTTAGTTTCCTTTTTATCCTCAACCAACTTAAGCCTATTTTTCAACTGATCTAAAGTCATGTGTCCTATATTCACCTTACTGGCATCTTTGGATGTGCTATCTTCTTCTTTGACAAAGTTCTTGGAACTTGAACCAAACTTCTTACTGAGATTTTTCAAATTATCCCTTTTAGAATCATTTGCCTGTTTCAATTGATAAGCCTTCAATGGATGCTCCTTTTCTTCCTTCAACGGATGACTCACATCATCCGTTGATTCCACATCTGTTGACAGTCCATCAATTAATTCAATTTCCTTTTTGTTTTTCTTCCAGGCATTCTCACAGAGTGATTCAATTCCTTGAACCTTGACAATTTGAGCACCAACATCCCTAGATGTTTTCCAGGCCTTGATTACCTCTTGCTCACGTTCTAGTTGTTTAGAAAGAATTTCTACTTTCTTAACAGACTCTTCTAGTTCACTCTCAACAGAAAAGCATTTGATTTTAATCTTTTCAAGCTCAATTACCTTACCCTCTAACACATCATTCCTATCACTTAAAAACATATTATTCTCTTTAATTCTCATGTTCTCTTTATCCAGTGATTTAAGGAAAACATGTAAATGATACAATTCATTGGACATATCATTTATAGCTTCATTGCATTCATTTTTAAAAAGCTGAGAGAGGTCAGTAGTGATTACCTGGTTGCTTGATGAACTAGTTTCATTTTCATCAGAATTAGCCATCAGGGCTAAGTTGACATATTCCATATCATCATCTTCATTGGCTCCATCAGCTGCCCAGTCATTTTCCCGAGTCAGAAAAGCCCTTTCCTTTTGTTTGAGCAATTCGAAATATTTTTTTTGTAATCCACTTGCTCAAATTTCTTCTTTTCAGAAGTTGGCTTTCTGCACTCACTTGCAAAGTGTCCACTTGTGCCACAGTTATAACACTTGAACTTAGACTTGTCCACCATGTTCTTGTTTGGCTTAGTGGCTCTAGTGTTTTTCTTGAATTTCATCTTTGCAAACCTTCTGGACAGAAAATCCAGATGTTCATCAACATCATCAGAGTCATCTTGACTGGAATTGTCTTCAACCTTAGCTGCTTGCTCCTTTCCCTTGCTTGATTCTGATTTACTTGTGCCAATTTTGAGACTTGGCATTGTCTTTTCTTCATTCGTGGCTTCAGTTCTCTCATTTTCAACTACAAGTGCAACTGATCCACCTTTTCTCTTTCCCTTCTCCAACAGCTCATCTTTCTCCATCTCAAGTTCATAGGTCTTCAAAATTCCATATAATCTTTCAAGTGTGAAGTCCTTATAATCTTGAGAATTCCTTAGTAAAACAGTCATAGGCTTCCATTCCTTTGGTAGATACCTCAGAAATTTTAAGTTAGAATCCTTGACTTGGTACACTCTGCCATACATCTTCAATCCATTCAACAGTTTCTGAAATCTATTGAAGATAGCATTCAATGATTCTCCTTCTTTAGAATGAAAATATTCATATTGTTGAATGAGAAGCTGCATTTTGTTTTCTCTAACTTGTTCAGTACCTTCACAGATAAGTTGTACAGTATCCTAAATTTCCTTAGAAGTTTGGCTGTTAATGACATTATCAAACATATCTTTGTCTAGGCCATTAAACAGAATTTTCATGGCCTTCTTGTCCTTGTGAACCACTTCAATATCTTCATCAGTCCATTCTGCTTTTGGCTTGGGAATAGACTGTCCAATAACAACTGTGGTAGTGGCAGCTGTGGCCACTTTGTGAGGGATGTGAGGACCATTCTCGATGCAGTTTATGTAGCTTTCATCTTGAGAGAGAAGATATAGATGTATCTTCACTTTCCAATGATGATAATTATTTCTTTCCAGGATGGGAATCTTCACTCCAATATCCTTCTTACTCATGATGTTAGTAGAATAGATCTTTAAACTCTTTGTATGTTAAGAGCTTGCTCTGATACCAATTGTTATTCCCAAGGAACTAACAATGAGATTTACAGAAGGGGGGTTGAATGTAAATCTTAAAACTTTTTCAAGTTTTGAGCAGTTTCAAAAGCTAAGTGTATGATGTACAGATGTGTGTGAATTACTTTGAGTAGGTGCAAACAGATGTATATTCAAGACACAAATGTAAAGAACACAAAGGCTTTAAAAACTTTTCTGGTGGATTTGTTGTTCCACCAGATATGTGTATTTCAGAAAATCTGTGATACAAAAATTGTTCACAGCTACTTCCTAGTACAAACTAGATGATTTTCTCTCTATGTTTATTCTAAACAGCTCTGGAAATTTCACACCTAATTACTAGCTACAACTTGGTTTATATATCACCAAGTTTACAAGTGAAGACAAAGATAAAATATAATCATAAAATAGTTCTTCACATGTTTCTTCTTCATTTTTCTATCCAATGTAATATAAGATAATCTGTGAATCTTTGAATATTTCCTTGTTTGCACCAGAATGGAAATGCTGCTTTTTCTTGATTCCTCCAAGAGGCTACCACATTCCAATTGTCTCTGTCAACCCATGTGCCTCTGTCAGCTTATGAATTGTCACCATCAACAGCTATGGAACTGAGCATCCGTTGAAGCTTTCATTCGTTGATGGCTTTATCCATTAATGCTTTACTGACATCCTTTGATGCTTTAACAGTTGAAGCTTTATCCGTTGATGCACTCATCCGTTGATGGATGTTATATGTTAATGCTTTAGAGACATCTGTTGAAGCTTTGTTTCTCATCCGTTGAAGGCCTTTAATCTATCAGTTGATACTACTTCATTTATACAAATTTACAAGGCATGAAATATTTACAATTAGCCTCATATTTCCATATCCACTAGTAGTCAACATGACTTATAATTTCTCACAACTTCTAAGAATTATAACTTAAATACAGAGACTGAAATGTGCTACAATACTAAACTTATTTCTAAGTAAAGCTACTTCATCAACGGATAGCCAAAGTGGTCTTATCCGTTGAGGCTACAAACACTAGATTTCTACTTAAGTGTTTTGTTTAACTTATCATCAAACTAATACATATATTCCTAACAATGACTTTTCAGTAAAACCATGCGAGTGTTTCATACCAGGCTTTTGGAGCTTGTTTTAGTCCATAGAGTGCTTTATCCAACTTATGGACATGATTTGGATACTTTGGAACAATGAAATATGGAGGCTGTTCAACATAAAATTCCTCATCAAGCTCACCATTAATAAAAGCACTCTTGACATCCATTTGGAACACTTTGAATTTCATGTGACCATCATAGGCCAGAAAAATTCTAATGGCCTCAAGTCTTGCAACTAGAGCAAAAGTCTCATCATAGTCAATGCCTTCTTGCTGGAATATCCATTTGTAACCAATCTTGCTTTTTTCCTTGTAACAGTGCCCTCATTGTTAGTCTTGTGTTTGAATACCCACTTAGTACCAACTACTGATTTACCTTTTGGTCTTGGTACTAAAGTTCAGAGTTTGTTTCTTTTTCAAATTCATGGAGCTTCTCTTGAATTGTTATGATCCAATCGACATCTTGAAGAGTTTCATCCACTTTCTTTGGTTCAGTCTAAAATAGAAAAGAATGATAGAGACATTTATTTTGAGATGCTTTTCTAGTCTTTACACCACTATCAGGATTTTCAGTGATTAAGTTAAGAGTATATGACTTAGTCCATTTTCTTGTAGAAGGAAGTTGACTTCTTGAAGTAAATCCTCCCCTTGATCCATGAAGTCTCTATTCCCACCTTGATGTGCACCATGATAATTTCCTGATGCTCCCCCTGGATCAGTGCTTCCAGAATTATCAGTATTTACTTCATCAATATTTGAGGAATCAGAGTCTGATAAAGTATTTACTGATGTGTCTTGACTTGAATCACTTGAACTTGACTTTTGATGTGAATCATATTGCTTCCCCTCAATATGTGCTTCAATATTTGTATTATTTCCACTGACAAGTGGCTTATCAGAGTTTAAAATTATATCAGGATTTGTAGTATCAGAGTTTATCAGTCCATTGAGATTTATCTGTTCAGCGTATAGTACTTCATTTTCAAATCTCAATTATTCATGATCATCTTTATCTGCTAGACCTGTAATCTCCGTGTTATCAAAAGATACATGAATATATTCCATGATCACTTTTGTTCTCAGGTTGTAAACTCTGAAGGCTTTTGTTGACAAAGGATATCCAACAAAATTTCCTTCGTCAGATTTTAAATCAAGTTTTGTAAGTTGTCCATGATGAGTTTTAAGAACAAAACAGTTACAACAAAATAATGTGAAAGTATTTCAAGTTTGGTTTTTTTCCTGTTACCATTTCAAATAGTGTCTTTTCATGCTTATTTATCAGAGTTGCATTTTGTGTGAAGGATGCAGTTTGCACAGCCTCAACCCAGAAGTAGGTTGGAATTTTTTCTTCCTCAAGCATGGTTTTTGTAGCTTCTATAAGATTTATGTTCTTCATTTTAACAACTCTATTTTTCTGTGGAGTTTTAGGGCAGAAAATTCCTGTTTGATCCCCTTGTACTTACAGAATTGTTCCACTATGATGTTCTTGAATTCAATTCCATTATCACTTCTAATTATCTTGACTTTATGTGTTGATCCTTTTTCCAGTTGCCTCACATGATCAAGAAGAATGGGTGGAGTCTTAACCTTTGTATGCAAAAAATATACCCAAGTATATCTTGTGTACTCATCAACAATCACAAGTGCATATCTCTTCTTAGCTATAAACATTATCTTTAATGGACCAAAGAGATCAATATATAGTAAGTAATATGAATCAAGAATTGAGGATTCAGTCTTACTCTTGAAAGATGATTTTCTTAATTTGGCCTTCTAGCAAGAATCACATAGGCCATCAGGAGTAAAAATGGCATAGATAAATCCTCTTACAAGATCTTTCTTCACAAGTTCATTTGATGATTTTAAAATTCAAGTGAGAAAGTCTTTTATGTCAGTTTCAATAATCTTCCACAGTTGCTCTACTTAAGAGACATATTGCAGAGCCATTAATATTAGTGGAAACCCTGGCTTAATACAAGTTCCCATACCCGTAGCCAGTCATTGCAACTTTTCCATCTGAATTATTGACAATTTCACAATGTTCTTCATAAAAACCCACATGGTAACCTCTTTCTTTTTGAGTGTCTAGCATAAAAACCTACTCAGCTTCTAAGTGATCATTTCTTTTCTTTAAGTCAAAGTTTTAAGAAATAGTCTCAATTCACAGATATCATCAGTATCAAAAGCAAGAGTAGTTTGAGGTACCTTCATCTCAGAAACCTTGAGTTCACTATCAATATTTTCCATGAGAGCATACTTTGTACCCTCATCAGAATCTGATGTATCATCTTAATTCTTCTTTTTATAATCAAGGCCTTTTTCTTTTTAGCTTTTGGTGTCCTTTAATCAGCTGTAAAATGTTTAACTCTATCATAGTTGTAGCACTTAATCTTTGACTTGTCAATTTTCCCAAACCTTGATTCATTCTCATCATTCTTTCTGAAATTCCTCCTATCAGAGTTTAAGGAACTAGAGCCTCTTCTAGAAAACCTTTTTACTAAGAGAGTAGCCATCTGTAGAATATTCTCATCATCACCATGATTACTTTTAGAGTCTGAGTAATCATCAAGTTTGAGTCATCATCAGTATTTAATAACTCAGTATCAGACTTTGTAATCATAGCCTTTCCTTTTGATTGGCCTTTTCTTCCATATTTCTCTCTTGGTTTTTCTTTAGCCTCGAGTGCAACTTATCTTGCCCTTGGCTCTTTCCTGTTGTTTCTCTGCTTCATCTCCAGTTCATGAGTCTTTACCAATCCATATAAATCATCCAGATATGTATCTTTAAGATCATAGTTATCCCTAATTGATGTGACTTTCAAGTCCCACTTTTCAAGGAGTGCAAAAAGAAAATCCAAGTTTGAATCTTCTGGATCGTACTCTTTAACAACAAGTGATAAGCCATTCAACAATTTCTGAAACTTGTTATAGATTTTAGTCAAAGACTCATCAACTTCTGAGTCAAAGTGCTCATACTCCTGAGTGAGTATAGTCCTTCTATTCTTCTTGATAGTAGTTGTGCCTTAACACTTAACCTCCAGTGTCCCAAATTTCCTTGGCTGTTTTACATCCAATTAACCTATTATACATAACATTATCTAGATTGCTATGCAAGAGATATATGACTTTTGCATCTTTCATTATAGATGAAAGATCCTCAGAAGAGTAATCCTTTTTATCCTTGTTAACCATCTTCTCATCTTGACCAGGAACTGTAATAACCAGTTTTATGGGTCTGTGAGGTCCATCATGTTAGATATATTTGAGATGTCATGTCTAATATGATTCATGTTTAGTTTTCAGATCTTAACAAACATGACATATCAGGACTTACTGGAATCAGGACTTACTGGAAGTCAGAACTTAATATCAGAACTTAAGGTCAAATCAGAACTTAAGTGCGGGAAAACTTTCATGTAAGGAAGGAAGCTGATTTATAGTAGAAGATCAAGACTAAAACAAAAGAAGATATGCATGGAAAAAGTTAGAAGACTGGAAGACTTGCAGAAGATATCTGATTGATATATTTTTACGAGACATAATTATATTCCATATCAATTAGAAGTTATCTTGTAACTGTGTACTATATAAACACAGACTTAGGGTTTACACTATATATGTTATCACTATCGAAAAGATTATACATTGTAACCTAGCAGCTCTTAGTGATATTTGTTCATCACTGAGAGAGAACAACAGTTCTTATTATAACATAGTTTATTCAATATACTTGATCTTTGTTACATACTTGTGTTAAATCGATTTGATTGTGAAAACACTGTATTCAACCCCCTTCTACAATGTTGTGTGACCTAATGATTAGTATCAGAGCTTATCTGTTAACACAGATACAGTAAAGATCCAAACAATCATGTCTGAAGAAGCAAAAACTCTAACCAAGCCCACCAACACTGAAGAAACTCAAAAGACTCAAACCCACAGTCGATATGAGACTATTAGGGTTCCCATACTGAGACCTTCTGAGTATTCCATATGGAAAATAAAGATGGCTATGTTTCTGGAAGCTACAGATCCAAAATACCTTGATAGAATTAATGAAGGACCATATAAGCCTACTAAGCTCTCTATTTTACAGTTACTGATCAACCAACAAAGTCCATACCAAAGGAGAAAGGTGATTACACAGCTGAAGACATCTCATCTATTGCCAAGGATGCAAGGGTAATGCATTTGCTACATAGTGCCATTGATAATGTCATGTCAAACAAGGCAATTCATTGCAAGACTGCAAAGGAGATATGGGATGCTCTGGAGATAAGATGCCAGGGAACTGATGCAATCAAGAAGAACATGAGGACTATACTCACTCAATAGTATGAGCACTTTGACTCAAAAGCTGATGAGTCTTTAACTGACTTAGATGACAGGTTTGTCAAACTCTTGAATGATCTGTCACTGGTGGACAAGGAATATGATCTTGAAGATTCAAATCTAAAATTCCTTTTAGCTCTTCCTGAAAGTTTGGATTTCAAGTCTACTACCATAAGAGACAACTATGACCTTACTGAAACTACTCTTGATGAAATTTATGGTATGCTCAAGACTTATGAACTTGAGATGAATCAAAGGACCAAGAGTGTTAGGTCCAAATATACATACAGAGGGGGGGGGGTGAATGTATATTTTTCATTTTTCGTTAATTAATTGCAGCGGAAAATAAACCTCGAAAATAAAATAAACAAACACTAAGAGATTCACGGAATAATTCTTTTTATTAAGAAATTAAACCGTAAAGGTTTGCTTACAACTCCGAATATAAATAATTCGAAGCAACAAATAATGAGAGAACCAAAATAATAGCAATCAATTTGGGGTTCTATCTATCACTCTAAAAATTCAAAGCTTCTATCAAGAGATTTTAAATACAATCAAGAGAGTTTTAAATAATGAGTGTTACAAATTTGTAAGGCTTTAATGGTGTGAAATAAATTGGGCAGCACTTATCTCCTTAATTTCAATAAATGAAATCAACCCACTCTACAAGAAAAATTCTGCAGAGCTTTAATGGTGTTTTTGCTGAGAAGTGTTTTTTATTCAATCTACTACAAATTTGGTTTTGTAGTGGTAGAATTGTAGGAGAGATAAAGAAGACTACGTTGCTGCCTCTTGTCCATTTGTTTTTAAATGATACAGCTTGCATAAATCAATTATATGGCGATCAAGGGTGTCTGTGGCGACCGGAAGATATTAGCTATTTATTTGTAAGAGCATCCGCATTTCCCTTATGCCCCGTTTGGATACATGGCTTTCATTTCAAATCCTGGATTTGATCAAATTTGCTGTTTGGCAAATACAAAGAATTTGGAATTGGATTTTGTTCAAATACAACCTAATTACACAACTAGTTTAAAATTTTGAATTTGAAATACTTGCAAAATACATGTCATTTCAAATGAAATTTTTTTACTGAAATTTCTTTTAAGATTTTTTTTTTGCAGATAAATTTCCGAGAATTTTTTTCAGAAAACTTTTCTCGAGAAACTTTTCTCCGAAACTTTTTCCCGAGATTTTTTTTCCCGGAAATTTGTTTCCAGAAGCTTTTTTCGGAAAATTTTCCCTAGAATTTTTTCTCGGGAATTTTTTCCAGGGAATTTTTTTCGAGAAACTTTTCTCGAAAAAATTTTCTTAGAATATTTCTCGGCAATTTTTTCCCTAACAACTTGTTTCGCGAAATTTTCTCGAGAACTTTTTCCCGAGAAACATATCTCGAAAATATTTTTCCCGAAAATCAATTCTCGGGATTTTTTCTCGGAATTTTAATTTTAGTAATTTTTTTCCCAAAAACTTCGAAAATTTTTTCCGGATGAAAATGCTTATTCGGAAAATTTTCTAGAACGAAAAAATTTCTAGAAAATGTTTAACGGGAACCTTTTCATCAAGAAGTTTTTTCGAAATTTTCTTTTGGGGATTTTATTTCGGAAATTTATCTTGAAATAAATAAAATAAAATAAATATTTCAATTTTCCAAGAAAATAAAAAAAAATTCAAATTTTAAGGAAAAATTTGAAACAAAATTTTTGAAATTCAATTTCTTGAATTTCAATTTCTTGAATATCCCAACAAAAGATTTGGAATTGATATTCTGGATTTCAAATTCTAGAATTGAAATCTCGGATTTGAAATGAAATCAATGTTTCCAAACGTTACACCTACCCCGTAGAGGAGTCGTCAGACGTGTAATACACGCGCGAGAAAAGAAAAAGGCAGCCGCCTTTTGGTTTTTTTTATTTCCTTTGAATTTTCTCTCCTGTGGCGACTTTGATATACAGTACCTCCTGCTGTTTATTTTGTTTACACTTTGTGTTGTACACACAAAATACACCAGATCAACTCTGGTGGTTTTTCTATATGAATCAACGCAACAAGGCTTCCAGGAGTGCGCTTCACGCGTGGAAATTCGAAGATAAGGTCACAAGTGCGCGCTACGCGCTAGTGGCTCAGGTAGACGACAGAGAAGAAGAAAAAAAAAGTCCAATTTGCACGATTTGTTTCTTATCCAGGGGACCCACCATGTGGCTGCCTAGAAGCGAACAACAACACTACTTTTGTTATTGTTTTCAATTCGATTTATTTGAACATCAAGTAAACAAATCGAGCTGCTATTTACACCTGTTTTGCATTCTGTTGAAAAAAAACCTTCGTGCACCCATGCATGCAAGGCTAGTTAAAAAAAATAGTACTAATTTGAAGCAAAATAATTAAGTAAATAAAATCAAGATTTTATTTATTTATTTACTTAGACTTCAGACATTAATATTATTTTTCCAAAATTAAATATTGATATTAAATTAAATAAATAAATCTTTTGAGATTAATTTATTTATTTAATAAAAATCAATTTTTAATTTATTTATTTTAAAATCAAATGTGATTTTAAATTTAATAAATAAATGATTAATTTTCATTTATTCATTCACTAAACATCAGTCGTTGATTTAAAAAAAATCCAGTAAATTCTCGGACTGTACTCCTCTGTATATGCAGGTCTTCTAATCTCCGGGGTTTTGTACCTCAAAATATTTCCAGACTCCTCGAGTACAAAAACCACTTAACCGTGTTCCTAAACATAGTACTCCGTTTCCTTTCACGGATCACTGACACTTCACTAGGAATCCTTGAGGTCTTCACACTGATTCCGACAACTGCTTCGAATGACTCCAACCTTATTAATCCGATGACTGAACATATTAATGAACTTCATACGAATCACTGTTGACGTCTTCTTCACTGCAGTTAACAAAACCTTTGTGCATATACCCAATATCCAATTTGTACTGATCCTAGTGGAACATAGATTATTACAAAGTCCTTGTCCTATGTTGAGTTATCCAAACCAGTATTGTTGAGATAAATATACAGCTTCAATCTTGCTCAATTAAGAGGCATGGAAGAAAGTCAAGGACAGTTGCTCTTAAGGCTGAGGAGGAATCTCCAAAATTGGCTGCCTCAAAAAGGGGCAAAGGAAAGGCTCTCATCATAAAGTCTGATTCAGAATCATCATATTCTGATGATGATGATTCAGAAACTGAAAGTGTTAGGTCCCAATATGTTTGTAGAAGGGGGGGGGGTTGAATACAAACTATACCGTTTAATCGAATTTAATGCGGAATAAAAAGGTGAAACAAAATTCAAGTTAAATAAAACTATTATTAAACTTGAAAGGTCTTACAACAACCGTATCGTTTACAAGGGATTAATCTAAAATAAATTATCACAAATCTAGAATAAATTCGACATGAACTTTTTCTATTTTTGCAATAAAAAGATCAAATACTAGAAGCAATTTGAGATTAAGTTCTAGGGATTTTGATCCGCTAGATAGTTACACAAGAACAAGAGAATGATTTCTAGTGGTTTAGATTTAACTTTAATTGCTAGAAATATATGATCTTGAATTACAGCAGTGAAGAGATGAAATGTTGTGTTTTTGTTTTCTGCGTCTACTGCTTCTCTGTGTTCTTTAGTTGGTTGAACTGTAATGAATGTTGTAGGTTTTTAAATGAAAGTCTGCTGCAGTTGTCTTTTAATCAATCAACAAAAATCAAATGAACTGGCAAGACAATCGGTGAGACAATCTGTTGAGCTAGCAAGACAATCGGCTGAACCACCATGACTTTCGGTGAGACAAAAGATTGAACTAGCAAGACTATCAAACTGAACTGGCAAGACAATTCTCCTCCCTGCTAGAACTTTCGGTGAGATAATTAAAATGACCTGGCATGACAATCGGTATGACAATTGAGATTGTCATGCCAGTTCAAGTTTAATTGTCCTATTGAATTAAAACTGATTTTAATTCAATTACAATTCTGAAAATCAATAACATTAATTCGAAATTAATTAATCAATTAATAAATAAATTACTCTTTGCAGAACTAATTTATTTTTTTAATTAAATTATATGAATTAGTTAATTAATAGGGACTTAATATTGATCTTGAAGAGTAACCATTTTTATGAAAATCTTTTAACAATCACTGAAAATTATGAATCAATTCCACCACTTCAATGTTGACACTCGATGTACTGTATGGTTCATGAGTGACTAACTTCCGTGACATTTCTTCATATCTTGACTTTGATAACTTGATTTTCTTCAGATTAAATCCCTGTAATTATCTGATACCCTGACAAGATCTCTGTCACTTGATTAAATCCACAATCTTGATTTATATCACTGAGGCTTGATCAATTTATTGAACTTCTTCCAGTGAATTAATTCCTCAAGTCTGTAGATGAACATTGTTTCTGAATCCTTTGACAGATGTTACTTTGAGAGATCTCTTTGATGATAGATCCACTATTTACTTGTTACATTCTTATTTGAGTTGAGTTAAATCCTCGAATAAACATATAGGCTATGACATATGCCTTTCAATCTCCCCCTATTTGTTTGTTAGACAATAACAACAAATACCTAGAGGATAACTCAACTAACAAATAAGAAAAAGATGTAAACAGAAATGCAAAGTAAATAGTAGAAAAGTTCTGGATTATATTTAACATTTTCCAGATTCCAAATAGATGTTCCTCTAGACTGAACATATCTTCAAGTAGTTTCATCTTTCTTTTGTACAACCACATTTCCTGTTGAGAAGTGCATATCTCTCTTGCTTCTCCCCCTATGAGAATCAACTGCTTAAAGGAGATCACCTTCGTTTACCACATCTCCCGTACAATAAGATCCGCAGATAAAAACCAATGGTACTCCCCTTTTGGAAAACAGCTTTTTTCCTTATGAAGAATAGTGATGAACCAAACCACTTCTTCTGATTACTAGGAAATCACCTTGTGTTTACCACCTCTCCCGTACAATAGGATCCGTAGTTACAAACAACAATGGTGTGGTGTAGTGTACATGTGCTTTACCTTTTTCTTCCTCCCTGCTATTTATCCCCCTTAGTTGAGGAATCCTCCAAACTATTACTTAAACTTTTATCTCCCCCTTAGAGAAGGAATGTATGCCGTTGTCTGAAGGAGTTCTCATATTTCACTTGGTTGGAAAAGAAATAACAACTAGTTTCTCTTTCTTCCTCACTGTGAGTGTGTGATTCTGTTTAGTGTACCTCACATGTGTCTCACTCTTCTCTCCACTCGTATTTATACTCATTCTCACAAGTGTATCACTCTTCTCTCCACTCGTGTTTACACTCATTCTCACAAGTGTATCACTCATCTCATAGCTCCAAAATTCAGCTGTACCTGCAAGGAAAATCACCTTAGCCATCCTTAAGGAGGTCACAGGTGGTGCAATGGAAGTTCGCAAATCCCATCTTTGTTAAACTCGTCAGATGAATCTGAGTTATAATCTACAAGTTGCTAGTTTCCCTTTTAGGGTTCCAGATTTGAACTCTGGGAAGGTAAACAATGATCCAACGAATTTAGCATAAAGATCAAAGTTCCTTTCTAATGTCGTGAAGACATTTCCTTGTGACTCATCAGGTAATATCTGAATCATTGTCAACAAGTTACCGATCTGCGCCTATATCAGACCCACTATCCGCAGATGCATCCAGGGGATTTAAGCCTGAGGAGGTAGACACTAACCACTGACATATGACTATTAGATCAATATCCTCTCTTAACACCTATAAAGGCAATTGGTCCATTAAAGAACCTTGAACAATCGAATCTGACCTTAAAATGGTCGAAACTCTTGTTTCTGTCAACTCTTCCTTTGTGTGTGTAACCTTTCCTTGTGCATCAAGAATTGTTTATGTTTGAGGTGGTGACACTACATCGGATACCTTGACCGACAGGCAAATTTCAATAGACGCACCCTGTTGAGAGGATGAATCTAGTAACTGGTTTTGTGCCTTTTCATCCATTACATCTTTTTGAGAAGATGTATGGGGGCTAGCAGTTGTCTCGGTTTAAATACTACTCATCTTTGTAGGAGACAGAGCTGTTGGGTTGACTTTAGAACCTTCCTTATATGGTACACTAAGGCACTATCTCCCTCACGCTCATTCATACTTCATTTTAGTGGTAAGAGAGTGTTGGTTGGTTCTGTTTCTGTGTTTGTCTTTACAGTCTGGGATAGAAGTTGTGGGTTTTCAACCTCATGACTATCAATTAAAGAAGGCCATTGGAGGCTGAACCTGTATCACAGAACATATGGCAATAGAGATAAAATGTACTTAAGATCTATAATAAATGAAAATTATACATTTAATCTTTTGAGAGAAATGATGTACAACAGTGATTTCAAAAGATTTTAATGAAACAAGAAATCACTAATGTAGAAAGAAGTTTGATTTTCTCCTAAAACTGTTCGAGTGCACAAGTCTGTTTGTAGACCAACATATAACATTATCAATATATCACTGCACATATAAAACAATATGTTTGTGCCTAGTGATAAGAGAGTTATTAATATGACGACTCTACTAGTTCATATTAAACTGTAACTTCAGTTAGAGTGCCATACCATGTCCTTGACGATTGCTTGAGTAGTACACTAGTTCATATCAACCTGAAGTGAGATTGTGAAGAAGAGATTGCATAGTCCAATATAACTGCAACTGCAAAGTCCATGAACTGTGGTGCATTGACTTCCTCTTTTGACTTACCAACCAGAAGTGCACTTGTACACATCTTCAATGATAACATTTCCAGCTTGTAAATAGCCAGATCCCTCAGTTAAACCGTTGCTGTTATCTCCAAAGGTAACCACTGGGCCAGCTTTCTCCACCATATTTGATAGCAGGGCTCTATCTCCGGTCATATATCTTGACGATCCACTGTCAAGAATCCACACTACTGGTTCCACCTGTTTAATGCCCTGCAACACAAATGGATTAAACCTTCTTCGGAACCCAAACTTGGTTGGGCCCGACATACTTGTAGAATTGACCTTTTTCAGGCAAAACAACATTCTTAACTTTAATGTTCTCAACTTTCTCAATGACTAGACATTTGACCTTGTAAACAGCCTTAACAAATTTCTGTTTAGGCTTAGGCACAAATATCTCCTTTCTAGCCTTAGGAGGACTAGCAGTCTTAGACCTATCATGCTTCCTATTATTCACATGCTGACGATGAGTAGTCTTATCACTAGAAACATGCTTACCATTAAAATAAGCATACATCAAATTAAAAGCACAAGACATACAATTAGGAACACCACATACTTTATGAGAGGGATTAACAACAGGCAAATTATGCATGGTAGACATGGCATTTTTGTTATCCAACTCATGTGTGTATGAGTTAGTCTCAGTTGCTTTCACAACTTTGACTGGAATTTTCGACACACTTGGCTTGGAAACAACCTTCTCATTAGCAAGATCTTCAACACGTATTTCTTCTTGAATAATAAAGGAGGTCTCATCAAATGGTTCAGCAATTGATTTTTTATAGAGGGGTATATCAAAACCCTTAAGCACATGTGGTACTTCCCTGCCTTTAGCACATACATGAGGAAGGGAGTTTATGCCTAATTTTCCAATAGTAACATTGTAATCAAAACCTATTCCAGATGTTTGATTAATAGCTTGCTTATTGTAGAACTCTTTAGCCTTCAAACAAGAATTAAAGTAAGCTTTAACCTTAGTCTCAAGACTGGTGATCTTGTCTTTGAGAATAGTTTCGAGTTGTCTATAATAGTTAACTCTATTCTCTAGAAAAGATACTTGTTCTTTTAATTTGTCTTGATTAATGTGCACAAGTCTTAATTCATTGACCTCTTTCTCATGGTCTTTGATATGTTGAATTAACATTTCATTATCACGACGAGCACAATCTAAGGAACTTCCTAGATGATAACTAATTCAGCATCAGTAAATTTTACCTCTTTTCTTGACGATTAAGTATTTCCATCAATAGCCATAAGAGCAAGATACCCATCTTCTTCATCTTCACTATCAGTATCATCCCAGCTTCTTCCCATTGCCAGATAAGCCCTTTCAGAGTTACTCTTATGATTTGAATTATAAGAGTTATTCCTTACTTGCTTTGGCTTCCTGCATTCTATGGAAAAGTGTCCCAACTCATTGCAGTTAAAGCATCGAATGGTGCTCCGATTAACCATCCCTGTTTTGTATCCACCACTGCTGGTGTTAGAGGATAAAGATCCACCTTTCTGGAATCTGTTGTAGTTGGACTTGTACTTGAACATGGGATTTCTCTTGAATCTGACATTGGAGAATCTCTTGACAATCTGGGCCATTTACTCATCTTCCAATTACTCCAGCTCTTCCAAGACTAAAAATCATCACCAGATTGATTTGTAGTAGAAGGATCATATTCTGCTACTATCACATTTTCCTCAGCCTTGGAAGACTGTACCATTCTCTCTAACTGTTGAGATTGTTGTTGTTGTTGTTGTTGTTGTTCACCTTCAGCTACTAGAGCAGTAGACGTGCTGACCACTCTACCTTTCCCGTAGACTTCCTTCTGCTAAATCTGCTCCAACTCATAGGTTTTTAACAAACCATGGAGCCTTTCCAAAGAAATCTCACTCAGATCTCTCGCTTCTCTTATGGAAGTGATTTTATGTTCAAGATGAGTTGGCAGTGTTAAAAGAAACTTTTTGTTGACCTCCCTGATTGAATAATATTTTCCATTTATGTTCAGGTTGTTGATCAATGCATTGTACCTCTCAAACACTTCAGTAATTCCTTCTCCTAGATTGGATTTAAAATGTTCATACTCAGAGGTTAGGATCTCTAACTTGTTCTCCTAAACTTCCTCTGTGCCTTCATTAATCACCTCAATAGTTTTCCAGATGTGTTTGGAATTTTTACAGTTCATCACATATCTGTTCATCAAGGAATCAAGGGAATCAACTAAAATTAATTGAAGGCTGGCATCCAAGGAGGCTTCTTCCTTTTCAGCAGGAGTAAAATCCTCAGGCTCTTTTGCATAGGTTCTAGCTTTGGTAATTACAACATTATCTTCTATAACCTCTGCTTCAATAACCATCGGAATTTTTGGACTCTTTTTTAACACGTCCAGATATTTGGGATTTGTAACTTGTAAAAACAAGAGCATCTTCTTTTTCCACATAATATAATTTTCTTTATCAAACAGTGGAATTTTAATGGTTCCAACTTTTCGTGAAGTCATTATGAATTTTTGAAGAAATAAAAATTCAAGGAGTTGAAAAATCACAAAAGTCTAGGATCTTGATTTGTTCGTTAATCAGAAGGCTCTGATACCAATTGTTAGGTCCCAATATGTTTGTAGAAGGGGGGTTGAATACAAACTATACCGTTTAATCGAATTTAATGCGAAATAAAAAGGTGAAACAAAATTCAAGTTAAATAAAACTATTAAACTTGAAAGGTGTTACAACAACGGTATCATTTACAAGGGATTAATCTCAAATAAAATATCACAAATCTAGAATAAATTTGACATGAACTTTTTCTATTTTTGCAATAAAAAGATCAAATGCTAGAAGCAATTTGAGATTAAGTTCTAGGGATTTTGATCCGCTATATAGTTACACAAGAACAAGAGAATGATTTCTAGTGGTTTAGATTTAACTTTAATTGCTAGAAATATATGATCTTGAATTGCAGCAGTGAAGAGATGAAATGTTGTGTTTTTGTTTTCTGCGTCTGCTGCTTCTCTGTGTTCTTTAGTTGGTTGAACTGTAATGAATGTTGTAGGTTTTTAAATGAATGTCTGTGGCAGTTGTCTTTTAATCAATCAACAGAAATCAAATGAACTAGCGAGACAATTAGTGAGACAATCTGTTGAGCTAGCAAGACAATCGGCTGAACCATCATGACTTTCGGTGAGACAAAAGATTGAACTAGCAAGACTATCAAACTGAACTGGCAAGACAATTCTCCTCCCTGCTAGAACTTTCGGTGAGACAATTAAAATGACCTAGCATGACAATCAGTATGACAATTGAGATTGTCATGCCAGTTCAAGTTTAATTGTCCTATTGAATTAAAACTGATTTTAATTCAATTACAATTCTGAAAATCAATAACATTAATTCGAAATCAATTAATCAATTAATTCAATTAATAAATAAATTACTCTTTGCAGAACTAATTTATTTTCTAAATTAAATTATATGAATTAGTTAATTAATAGGGAATTAATATTGATCTTGAACAACAACCATTTTTCTGAAAATCTTTTAACAATCACTGAAAATTATGAATCAATTCCACCACTTCAATGTTGACACTCGATGTATTGTCTGGTTCATGAGTGACTAACTTCCGTGAGGTTTCTTCAAATCTTGACTTTGATAACTTGATTTTCTTCAGATTAAGTCCCTGTAATTATTAGATACCCTGACAAGATCTCTGTCACTTGATTAAATCCACAATCTTGATTTATATCACTGAGGCTTGATCAATTTATTAAACTTCTTCCAGTGAATTAATTCCTCAAGTCTGTAGATGAACATTATTTCTGAATCCTTTGACATGTGTTAGTTTGAGAGATCTCTTTGATGATAGATCCACTATTTACTTGTTACATTCTTATATGAGTTGAGTTAAATCCTCGAATAAACAAATAGGCTATGATATATGCCTTTCAGAAAGTTTACCTGAAATAGATGCTGATGAAAAGATGATGAAATTGTGTGCTCTTATGGTAAAGGGTATCACAAAGATAGCCTACAGGAAATTCAGGAAAGGAAAGAAGTTTTCCAGGAAAAGTGGAATATCTGATAAGAAAGAGTTTAGAAAGTCTGAAGGAAAAGGAAAGTTTGACAGAGGAGACAACTCAAATGTCAAATGCTACAACTGTGGTGAAAGAGGCCACATATCTCCTGACTACAAGAAAGGAAAAAGTGACAAAGGAAAGGCACTTGTCACAAAGAAGAAAAGCTGGACATACACTTCAGATTCTGAACATGAGGTAAACTATGCCCTGATGGTAAATGCTGATAGCAGTCCTGAAACTGCTGAATTGAAGGTACCTCAAACAACTTATGCCTTTCATACTGATGATATTACTGAGTTGAGATTATATCTTAAATTCATGTTTATTAGTTATAGAGATCAGACTTTAACATGTGAAAGATTAACATCTGAAAATCTTGCTTATAAAAAGAGAAATGATTATTTTGGAAAGGAGTTAGTTTTTCTTCATCAAACTAAGAAAGAAAAAGATGATGCTTTATATGTTAGAGATGAAGTGTTAAAATTGAATGAATCTCTAAAAGCTGACTTAGAGAAGGAAAGAGAGATTATCAGAACTTGGACTAACTCTGGCAGAACAACTCAGAATTTATTAAGTAGTGGAAACTGGAAAGAGGGCTTAGATTATGGAGATGATAAAAGTGAAAAAGGAATTGAACAAATTGAGCCAATTGTTGTTAAACAGACTGCTAACCCAAAGGTAAATCCTGTTAAGTTTGTAGCAAAAACTGTAAAGTCTGATTCTGAAAAGATGAAAGAATCTAGGACAGAAGTAAAAGAAAAGTCAACTTCTGACAAATTAGAACAGGATAAACCAGCTGAAGTAAAGATATGCTTAATGACAAAGAAGCAGCTTAAGCATAAGCTGAAAGAGATTACGAATGTCAACAAGGTAAAGGAAGCTAGGAAAACTAGGAATGGAAAGGAAGGTGTGAATAAAAGCAATAATTATATGCCTGTTCCTAATGCTCCTAGAAAGAAATATTATAACTGTGGAAACTCTAACCATCTTGCCTCTTTTTGCAGGAAGAATAAAGATTTACCTCCTAGATCAGGAGTTAAGAGTCAGTCTGTTAGGTTTAAACCACAAAATCCTTGTTTTCATTGTGGTAGTTTATGGCATTCCATTTATACTTGTAAGGAATATCATAGTTTGTACTATGATTATTATCAAATAAAACCTTCTTTAAAGAAAGTTAGTATTATTTCTTCTAGTGTAAAGTCTGATGCAAAGTCTGATATAAATTCTGATAAAAAGTATGTTAGCATAAACTCTGAAATTAAATCCGTTGCAAATGCTAACAAACTTAAAAAGGCCAAAGGATCAAAGCCAGTATGGGTCCTTAAAACTAACCATTAGTGGTCTTTGTGATTGCAGGGCAACAGGAAAAACATCCTAGTGTTGGACAGTGGATGTTCAGGACATATGACTGGAAATAAAGCCTTGCTATCAGACTTTGTGGAGAAAGCTAACCTAGGAGTTTCTTATGGAGATGGCAACATGGGAAAAACTCTGGGATATGGCAATATAAATCTTGGGAATATCATCATTGAAACAGTAGCTCTAGTCTCAGGACTTAAACATAATCTGCTAAGTGTGAGTCAAATCTATGACATAGGTTATCATATGGATTTCTTTGAAGAATACTTTGAAGTTGTAAGCAATTCTACAGGCAAAGTGGTTCTGAAAGTTTACAGGCATGGTAACATTTATGAAGCCAGACTTTCAACAAGTTCTGATGATTCTGCAATCTCTCTGTTGAGTAGAGCATCAATTGAAGAAAGCTGGAATTGGCACAAAAGACTCTCTCATTTGAGTTTCAACAACATAAATGAGCTAGTAAAGAAAGATCTTGTGAGAGGACTGCCAAAATCAGTATTTGCTCCTCATGGCCTTTGTGATTCATGTTAAAAGGCAAAACAAAGAAAATCTTCTTTCAAGAGCAAAACTGAATCTTCGATTCTTGAGCCTTATCACCTACTGCATGTTGATCTATTTGGTCCAGTCAATGTCATGTCTATTGCAAAAAAGAAATATGCTATGGTTATAGTGGATGAGTTCACAAGGTACACTTGGGTGTATTTCCTGCACAAGAAGAATGAAACTGCATCTACTCTAACTGATCATGTCAGACAACTGGATAAGTTGGTCAAAGATTCTCTTTAAATTATAAGAAGTGATAATGGCACTGAGTTCAAGAACTCAATCATGGAAGAGTTCTGCAAAGAGCATGGAATCAAATAGGAATTTTCTGCACCTGGAACTCCATAGCAAAATGGAGTTGTTGAAAGAAAGAACAGGACTCTCATTGAAGCTGCACGAACTATGCTTGATGAAGCAAAGCTACCAACCTACTTTTGGGCTGAAGCTGTGTAGACTGCTTGTTTTACACAGAATGCTACACTCATAAACAAGCATGGAAAAACACCATATGAGATGGTGAAGAAAAAGAAGCCAAATCTGAAATAATTTCACGTATTTGGATGTAAGTGTTTTGTTCTTAAGACTCATCCTGAACAGCTGTCGAAATTTGATCTAAAAGCTGATGAAGGAATTTTTATTGGATATCCACTTTCCACAAAAGCCTTCAGAGTCTACAATTTAAGAACAAGGGTTGTCATGGAATCTATCAATGTATCTTTTGATGATAAGAAGATTACTGGCCTTGAAGATTTCAATGATCATGATCAACTGAGATTTGAAAATGAAGATTTAAATTCTGATTCTGTAAATTTTGATGACTTAAACTCTGATCTTATAAGTTATGATGGGTTAAGTTCTGATGTCATTGAAACTGTGGTAACAACTCCAAAGGAAAATGCACCTGTCCAGGGGGAGCAAGCTGAAGTTCCTACCATAACTCAAGACTCTCAGGAAAAACACTAGTGGAAGCTGCCAATTTCTTGGAGGCAGATTAGTTTCTTGGTTTAGCAAGAAACAAAAATCAATTTCCACATCAACTGCAGAAGCAGAATATATTGTTGCAGGAAGATGTTGTGCACATATTCTGTGGACGAAGAATCAGTTACTGGACTATGGGTTAGAATTTTCTAAAATACTCTTTTACTGTGATAATCAAAGTGCTATTGCTATGACAGGTAATCCAGTTAAACACTCAATGACAAAGCACATCAGCATTAGGTACCATTTCATAAGGGAACATGCGATGGAAGATACAGTGGAATTGCATTTTGTTCCAACAGATCAACAACTAGCAGATGTCTTCACAAAACCACTATATGAAGCTACTTTTATAAGACTGGTAAATGAACTTGGAATGGTTTCAGGTTCTTTCTCTAAATCTGCTTAGTTTTTGTTCTCATGCATCAGACTTTATGATCAGTGTTTACAGATAGTCTTATCTTCATGTAATCTGTTCTTAAATTGTAATACATTAAATGTTGATTATCTGACATGGATCTATATATTCTGATAGTGTTTTGAATGTTCTGTGACTCTTCAATCCAATGAGGATTACTGTGCTAGATGCTGACCTAGTAGTCTTTAACATACTAGAAATCCTATGTTTGAATTAGTTGTTTATGTGAAAATTCATTAATACAAGCAAATTCTGATTTTGAGCTTAGTCAAATTTACTTTGTGTATCTTATTACTAAGTCACAAACTAGATTCTTGCTTCTTATCTGTCAAATTCTGATGTCAGTAAATCTTAAGGATGAACTAAATGCTGATAAGCCTCACTTATCTGAAGAAAAAGAAAAGAAAAGAAAAAATTAAAACCAGGTACTCCTTTGAGATCTAGAGTAAATATGTGGAAGGGAAGACCCAAGTGCATTACTGGTATTAAGTAATATGCATTAGAAAAGCAAATAAATCTTTCTTGGTGACTTTTCACATTCTCTGATTACTGGAGAAATACTCTGATAATAGCATAAATTCTGATAACAGTTGTGACTCATTCACACTGAGAAGCCACTATGAAAAAGAATTCTAAAAGATGCATAAAATGAGGACAAACAGTTGAGGTGGACTCATGCACAAATTTATCCTATAGTAGACTTTATTATTAATGATAGATTTTAAGCACTTTTCTTAGTTATGCCTTATTTCTTAGATGTGCTGAAGTTTATCAGAATCTAATCTTTATCTGATATTTTGCTAAATACACATACTCTCACTCCATATGAATGATGAAAATTACTGTGGTGATTAAGTTATTTTTGACAAACAGTTAAGTGTCATATGCATAAATTCTGAGGACAAGTTCTGATGGAAGTTCTGATGATTAAACTCTGAAGAAACTAGTCAGTATTTGTATGAAGAATCACAGATACAAACATTCACTTTTTGAGTTGATAAGCCATATTCTGATGACTGTTAAAATATGACAACAGTCAAGTTCTGATATTAAATCCTGATGGAAACTCTGATGCTTACGTGGCATTATTCTTTACTTGACTTATTTGTGGTAAATACTGAAATAATCATATTTAGTCAGAATATAATTAGGTAAGATAAAAATAGTCATAATGATTTGGGTTAGTGGTAAACGTGTTTGTCTTGAAAAACTCCATGTGCACAGTAATTACTACTTATTTCCCGTGCCCATTAACTCCTGCTTTAACTATTGACTGTTCACATATTTCCTAAATTATTACACATCGGTCTAGGGAGACGCTCATTAAGTTAACTCTACACTTCATCATTAATCCGTCCTCTAGTCCCTTGATATTCCATTGGCTATTTAACCGACATTTCATCTCAGACAAATCATCTTCTATTCTCATACAAAATCATTCTCTCTCTTTTAATCTGATAGCAAGTACTGAAACTCAAAATCTGATATCAAATTCTGATGAGTAAAGTCTGATGACAAAGCCTGATGTTCTGATACAAGGTGGATGTCAAGATTCTCAAAAGTTCATGCAAACTCTGAGGGAAAGCAGACTACTGTCTACTATAAAGATCCCAAGATTCAGACACTTGAAGAGGAAATTGCTAGAAGATTGTTTCTGAAGCATAATCCAGGAAATGGATTTAGAAAATCTCAAGGAGAAAGAAGCTAGATTTAAAGCTGGAAAGAAAAATCTAAAGCCAAAAGCTTCTGTTGCAAAAAAAACCTCCAAGGCCTAAGGTAAAAGGCATTGTGATCAAGAAGAAGTCACATACTGAGGCATCAAAGCCCAAAACAAGATCACAATCTGAGATTGATCCCAAAGACAAAAGGAAAGGAAAAGTTGATGAACCAACCAAGCCACTAGAGATGAAAATTCCTCAAATCCTGATAAAGCCAGTGTGTAAAATGGTTCAAGTTACTGATGATAATCTTGTTGAAGATGAAGATGTTCAAACTCTGAAAAGGAAGAAGATTTCTGAAGAATCAAAGATAACCTCTGACAAGGATCAAGTTGTTCAGAGTGAAGAACAGCAAGTTACAATAGAAACAGCAAGTTCTGATAAAGTCATCAAGTCAACCTCTGACAATGCTCAAGTTGATTTAGACAAAATGGAAGTAGCTGATAAAAAGAAACTTCTGTGGAAAAATTTCAAACCATCAGATCCAAAGAAAAGTCAATTACTGTCTACTTTCATGGCTAAATGCTAGAGAACCAAGAGACAGGGCTGGACTAGGTTCTGATGAAGCTAAAATTAAAACAGGAGTTGAAGTTGCTACTAGAGATCCATTTCTATTGACTGACAGACCTCTTGAAGATGTTACACAGAAACACCTTGATAAGGTTATCTCTGTTCAAGTGGTACTGGATGCTCATGACAAGCACAATGTCAAGGAAAATCTGATTCTATTTCTTGAAGATGGAAGGACATATCAAATGTCAGAATCAGATGTGTTAAACAAATCATTGAAAGAACTTCAATTCTTTCATTACCTTTTAGAGGTAAAGTCTGATATTACCAGGAGATGGTCAAACTTCATATTGAAGACCATCAGAGATAAAGCAAGAATTTCTGGTTCAGGAGTTACAAAATTTATTCCTAATATTATTGAAGATGATGGAAGTGAAACTCCAATGAAGAAGGATTCTGCTAAGCTTGAAGTGTTACTGAATGAGAAATGTATATGCTACAATGAAGATTCTTCTCATCTTAGGGTAATAAGACTGAATGATGGTTTAGAAAGAAACCATATCTCTGCTTTAAGGACTGTAATCTACCAGATTGGAAGTCAGAATGAAGAGATGAAGCAAGTCAAGACTACACTCTCTCACGTCCTGAGGATTAGAGAAGAAAAGTTGATATCAAGCTTTGTCAAGAATCATTATGGATTTAGATTGACTTAGTGAGATTGGTTAAAGCTACAAGGACTGTAAGTTGTAGTTAGTTATCTAATTAAACTCTTATTTGCATTTGTACTTAAATGTTTTTGACATCATCAAATCTATTAACTTGTATATTTTGCATAATTTACAAGTTGGGGGAGATTGTTAGATATATTTGAGATGTCATGTCTAATATGATTCTTGTTTAGTTTTCAGATCTTAACAAACAGGACATATCAGGACTTACTGGAATCGGGACTTATTGGAAGTCAGAACTTAATACCAGAACTTAAGTGCGGGAAGACTTTCATATAAGGAAGGAAGCTGATTTACAGTAGAAGATCGAGACTAAAACAAAAGAAGATATGCATGGAAAAAGTTAGAAGACTGGAAGAATTGTAGAAGATATCTGATTGATATATTTTAGGAGACAAAATTATATTCCATATCAATTAGAAGTTATCTTGTAACTGTGTACTATATAAACACAGACTTAGGGTTTACACTATATGTGTTATCATTATCGAGAAGATTATACATTGTAACCTAGCAGCTCTTAGTGATATTTGTTCATCACTGAGAGAGAACAACAGTTCTTATTGTAACAGAGTTTATTCAATATACTTGATCTTTATTATATACTTGTGTTAAATCGATTTGATTGTGAAAATACTGTATTCAACCCCTTTCTACAGTGTTGTGTGACCTAACACATCATAAATCATGTTCAAATATTCATGATATATTGTTTATAGAAACATAGCCATCTTGAGTTTCCATATAGGATATTCAATAATTTTCAAGATTAGAACTTTGATGATTTCATATCTACTCATATTATGTTTAGTTTGGTTTATGGCAGGTGGTGGTGGAGGATTTTGTTGAGCTTCTTTATCTACCATTATTGATTATTTTCAGGATCTTAAACTGTTTGTATATCAACAACAGGCTTTGATACCAATTGTTAGATCTTTAAGTATATTGTAGGGGGAGGTGAACACAGTAATAACAATCAATTCGAATTAAGTACTCAACAGTGAAAAACAGTTTTTATATTAATGACTAAAAACCGATTACAAAATTTTCTCAAATAATGAACATATCTTCTTGAGAGATGCTAGATTATATGATAAAACAATGCACGACACATATAGTGTTAACCTAATATGTGATTATATACTGCACAATTACACATTCAAATAGTTGATATAATATACATAAATAAGGAATCCTAATACATATCCAACTATTGATTGCTACAAATAAGTAAAGTCATACACCAACATATCTATGCAAATCAAAGTCTTCTAGAGTGAATCAATTACATCATGGAACCCAGTCTTGACAAATGCTGATAGACAAGTACTGATATTAAACTCTGATCTGTCAAATATTGATAAGCTTGATAAACTCTGATATCTTCCAGTCATAAACTCTGATAATAAATGTTGATATCATCAAATCATATCTAACAAGAATTTTTTGGTGCTAGTAGGTGATTGTTGTGTTTCAAGTTATGAATTTAAAAATTGAGAAAATGGAAACAGATATAGAGAATTTTGAGAATACGAAAATGGAAATTGAGAATTCCAAGAATGTGAAATTGATATTGAAAATTCGGAATTTGAGAATTAAAATTAAAATTTTATAAATTTGGAAAATAAAAATTTGGATATGGATATGGAAATTGAAGGATTGGATTTTGAGAATTTAAAGACGGATGATTATTTGGATTCATCTTTTGGTAAGAGAAAAAAGTTGAAAATATTATTAAGAAGTAAAGGTATATATAATAGGGTGTGAAATTTGTATATGTAAGAGTACAAGGTTACTGTTTTAATATATACGCTACTTATCCATTTATATTTTAATGTAATTATTTTCAACAGTTACAAATGAAAGGGTTGCATAATAATGTATATGTAATAAAGTGTCACATGTATTCCTGTAAATCTCTTCTAAAGTAATAATATAATAAGAAATAAGTAAAAATAACTGGGACGGCCCGAGATGGTGGGACTGTCCAGTTCTTGGTTGTTTCATATAATGTATATGTTAACACAGTCAGCAACCTAGTGACAATTTCCGAGTCATTATGTAGCAAATGGGTTAATATGGGAGGTGCTCTAAGAGTATAGATAATAAATATGTATAGTAAGTTGGTTTAGTACCAAAATTTAATTACCAAAAATAGGCGATCTAAGTGACTGACATACATAAATATTAATGTATGTATAAATATGCAGTAAGGAGCCGTAAAGATAGATTACATTCTTTCATGTGAAAATTGTAGTAGGATGTGCTTGAACCATTTTGGTGTATTACTTGCTTATGTCATAATTGTGCCGATGATTAGTCATCCATTAGGCCCATAATCAACTGTAGAGGGTGGTTAATACAGTTTATTCAATCAATTCGACATAGCATCAATAGAACCAACAATTTTTATATTAACAGATAAAAACTGATTACAAACGTACTCTTTCAAAAGGATGAATAATTATCCTTGAGAGCTTCTAAATTATGCGAATGATATAACAATATTCACAATACTTATAGCATGAACCTAATCTGTGCTTTATATAGAGCATAACTACACAATCAAATAGGGAATCCTATTCTATTACAATAAGAAAACCTATCCATTTATGACTGCTTCTGAGATAAAGTCCTTCAGCGCCTTGAATTCCTGCTTTCCTTTTCCGTATTGAATATCTACTGAAGTGACAAATCCTGATGACATCATCTGCTGATCATCAAGTATTAATATAAGTACTGATGACGGTACTCTTCAGTAAATGCTGATATAAGTCCTGATATGAACTTCTGATAGTTTCTACTGATATCATCAATTATATATAACAATCTCCCCCAACTTATGCATTATAAAAATATGTACAAGTTCCAATTTGATGATGTCAAAACTATCTAAATACAGAAATCAAGTAAGCATATTCTTTCTTACTTCAGTGAATATCAGACTTTACTATTCATTATGAACTCTAACATAGTCTGGAAAATCTTCAAGAAACTTCCTCAACAGATTTTCTTCCATTACATCCAAATACCGTTGCATCCTCTGTTTATGTTCCTTTAGTTCATCTGTTGATTTATCATTCTGATAGATGGAAGCCCTGAGATTATGTAACTTTAAATTTCCAATAGATAGATCATCCAGCTCCAGAAACCCAATTTTCTTTCCATCATGATTAAAGGTTAAAACTTTAGTCCCTAGACTCATTTCTATCTTGGCTCCTCCAATAGGCATATCAATAGCATATTCAGTTTGATCAATATACTTTGGAATTTAGTTTGATTTGTAAAGTATTCCTTTCTGCTTTAACTGTATCAGGTTCTTTATGAATGCCGACCATCTGGCAGTTACATAATTAGTTACCTTGAGAATTGTAGCAATAAGTTCCAATTCCTTCCATGGTTTGTCTCTTAACAGTTCCTGATTCAACCTTAAGCTTCTCCCAGACTCCAAAAAATAGATTATTTTCTCTTCAGCATGATCAATAACAATCTATACTAATATAATCTTCTGTAAGTCTTCAAGCATCACATTGTCTCCAATTTTTGTCAAGTTAGAATGCTTTCTCAAAGTCAAAGCATCTTCTACAAATGGATCATCAACATTTAATCTTCCAAGTCCACTTGTGTTTCCACATTTTCTAGATTTAGAACTTCACTGTAAATATTCTTTAATGTTTGAAAAGAATCTCTTCTAGGTGATGGTTTTTTGCTTCCCCATGGTAGCTTCTTCTTTTCTTCAAAAGTAAGTTCTGGCTTATCAGAGACTATGTCTTCAGAATCAGGATTTGATAAATCTGCTTGAATTTAATTTGAGAAATCAACAACATGAGTAGAATCAGAGGTTGTGATTGGTTGAATAACAGCTTCTTCTTTAACTTGAGCAATGTCAAAGGTTAATTTCAATTTATCAGCCCAGTCAGCTCCATAAATCTTCCTTCTTTGGTGAGCTTGGCTGGTTTCTTCTTCAGTAATTTCATCAGTATCAAAAGATTGAGCAACTGTATAGATTGGATCTATCATTATTTGTGATTTAGTTGTTTTAGATACTAATTTCTTCTTTATAATAGCTTTGGCTTTGGGGTTTGAAAACTTTGACTTCTCTCCTATCTTCTCTTTCCCTTTATGCTTCTTGTCGGCAATTCCAATAGCTTAAGATCTGAAAGATCTTTCATCCTCTGTCTGACACCTCCTTTATAACTAAAACTTTGATTGGTCTGTTAGAAGGATCATCTTCATAAAGTTCTTGAGAGATAACAACAATATTAGCATTTTCCGTCTTCATTAAATTCTTGAAGTCTTCCTCCATTTTATTGAGTTGTTCTAGATCAACTTCGAGATTTTCTCTTTCAAAGATTCTTTTACTCATCTCAGAGTAAAAAGCTTGAATCTTTGGGTCCTTGTAAAATAGAGTTGTATTTCTTCCTTTTACTTTCAGAGTTTGAAGATATTGACTTGTTTCAGCACCAGCTTCTATCTCCGGAATACCTTGGTCTTCATCAGCAGTTGTGACTTGTAAAGATTTTTGCATTGTTGTTGTCACAGCCAATTCTCTAACTCTTCTTTTATTTCTCTTACTCTCTCCACCTTCTTTAGATTGAGGTCTAGTGATTACTTTTGATGAACCACTAACTCCAACTAGCTCTTCACCTTTTCTCCTTTCACTATCCTCCTGTCCCCCCTTATTACTACCTCCATCAGGATTTCATCATCAATATTTGTCAATGTCAGCTGTCTGCATTTAGATTTAACAATTTTCTCCCCCTTTTTGGCATCATCACCAAGTAGTAGAGTAAGAATCAGCTCCTAAATTCTGTACCTTGGTAAGTTGATCAGATATTTGAACTAGTTTAGCTTCCAATCTAACTTGATTGGCTTCAATTGCAGTTTATCTGGAAACTATTGGTGCAATTTATTTCTAAATTTTATGATGAGTAGTCAGCCTTGAAGCAATCAATGATTCTTTGATCTGATTGATTTGAGAAGTACTTGCTTCTTGAGCCGTATGTAAGGATCTAACAATCAAAGTTGATACTTTTAGATGATTTAGTATATCAGGATTCTGAATTTTCTGTTTTGCTGTTCCCAGATGTGTAACAACATTTGTTTTTGAAATACGATATGTATCATCTTTCCATTTAGCATTCCAGAGATTATTAAAATAATCCTATTCTTTTTTAGCATCTAACTCTTTCATTTTTTGTTGTCTTACATGTATAGGCATATCTTCAGGATAGAAAAGATCATCCTCAGGATTATAAGAGCCTTTATAACATTAGCTTCTTCACCATCATTAGATTCTTCATTGGCAACTGGATCTTGAACTATCTGCTGAACTTCATCACCAGCTTCAACATGTAGGATATAATCAAAAATTGGTGTAATATGTAATCCAGCAGTTTCAGAAGCTTCTATACCATCAACAGTTAACTCCATATCTTCAAAAATTGTAGATAAATGAACTGGAGCTTCTAAATTTACTTCCAGAACCTCAGTTCCTGTAGAGTGCTGTGGTGACCCTGAAATGGATGAAATTTATGAATGGACTGTTGTGCTAATTCATCTTCAACAACAATAGGGATAACTTCAGGTGGTGGAATAGTAGAGTGAATGGACTATTTTTCAGCAAAAGCAGGGATTGTTTTATGTGGTGAAATAGTAGAATGTATGGACTACAAGAAAATATCAGTACTTAGACTTGCAGGGAGATTAATAGCACTTGGTACATCAGAGTGTATTCGAAGTCCAACAGACTGTTGTTCAACATCTGTTTCTTTAGTACTTGTTGAGTGACATTTATGTCATTTTATAATGCTCTGTAAAGCTTTGAATTGGTGTTTTGTACTCAAGTTGTTGGTGTTTTTAACGTGTTTTGTAGTGTTTTTGCATTTCAGGCATTTAACATGAATTCAGGTGAATTGGCATTGTTTTGATGCTAATAAGGTGTTAGGATGGTGTCTAGAATAAAAGCTCGTGAAAAGACCAACTCAAACCAGCAAGAAAAGAAGAAAGCATAATTTTTTCCACAGAGTCAGGGCGCCCACGCTATAGTAGCGTGGGGCAGCGCCAGGAGTATAGAGATGCAGTGCGCCCGCGCTGTAGTAGCGCGCGGCCGCGCCGGGTCGAATTCAAGGAATCCTGTTTCTACTCTGATTTTGATCCAGAAGACTTCTAATCTGCATGGGCTGCTATATAAACATAACTCAAGGTCGTTTTTCATAACAAGACGTACCAGAGTTTAAAGAGAAGGCGTAAGAAGACCATAGAGCAGAATTCAACCAAGCGAAGAGGATCTAGTTTATTCTTGTGATTTTTTGTTTTAAATTGTAACTTTGGATGCTAGTTTTCTTGCTTGTGAACCTATACTCCCATTTCGTACTTGGTTTATTATTTATTCGGTATAAAGACTACGTTTATTATACCATCCTTTCATCGGAACCCGCGTTGATGATGAGTCCGATTATGGGCTAATCGTTATCGTGGGGTTCTAACGGATTTATTTATGGATTTATTTAGTTAATTTGTTTCGATGCCTTAGTGTGTGGTGATTGTATTATAACCCAGTATTGGTTGTGCTTATTCATCTTATGAGTGTCGTGAACTTATAAGATAGCGTGTTAATCTTTAATGAAGCAAAGGTGAATTTAAGGGTTTAGAATTTGCCATGCTAGCATAGGTTCATGTATTTGATATGCATGATTCGTAGGTAATTTTAAGCATCTTACTTGCCCTATGTAATCACGATAGATAAATTGTGCATTAAACCATTATGTTGTCAAATTCTATAGATATATAGGGTCTCAATATAATTGGTGTCTATTTAACTTTTATCTCTTTTGTGGATGTATGGTAGTATGGTATACGTACAACGAAAGTTGGCGTTTATCATTTTCGTGTTATCTGATTAGTGTCATCACCATTACATCCTAAGGTCAAGAACGAAAAGGCTATTGAATAAAGTATTTAATGAAGTTAGAATCCCATATTTGTGTCATATAGTATTCAACTCTCTTTATTCTCTTAGTTAATGTTCTTTAGTATAATCTCTAGTTAAGTTTAGTTAAAAACAACCTCAATTTGTTATTCGTCTTAACATTGAATAATAACCATACCATTGTTATATAAGTACATTGATTAAAATTAACCTAAACTAGTCCTTGTGGGAATGAACTAGAATTAATTCTATATTATTTGTGATCATGTATACTTGCTTAAATATTAGCGCGTGTTCTAGCCCTAAAAAGTTTTTGGCGCCGCTACCGGGACTTCGATGTTAATTTTTTATTTTATGTGTTTGTCATCATTGGTCGTTAAAGTTCAGTGACTCAGACATTGTTACTTACTTATTTCCTTGTCGTGTTTCAGGTAATCTAGCGAGTGTGTATGCATACGCGTTCTCGGTCTCATAAGAGAACACTGAATCAAGCTGAGGAAAAAGTTGTAGTCGAGGAGAAAGTTGAAGAAGAGATCTTAGTTGAGAAGGAAGAAGAAGAACTTATTGCAATGGGAGAACCAGAAGCGAATCTGAAGGCTTGATGGATTACTCTCAACCGAAGATTAATTATATTCAGTCTAGCATTGTTCGACCAGCCATCTCGGCTAATACCTTTGAGATCAAGTCGAGCACGATTCAGATGATACAGAATTTAATTCAGTTTGGGGGTTCTCCGACAGAAGACCCCAACATGCACATCAGAGTTTTCATCGAGATCTGCGACACTTTCAAGTTCAATGGAGTTTCTGAAAATGCTATTAAGTTGAGGCTTTTCCCATTCTCTCTGCGGGATAAAGTGAAGTGCTGGTTACATTTTCTACCACCAGGGTCTATCACCAAATGGGAGGATATTGCTCAAAAAATCTTAACTAAATTATTTCCTATAGCGAAGACTACTGTAATCAAAAATACACTTACTCAATTTGCTCAGCAATCTGGAAAATCTTTATGTGAGGCTTGGGATCGTTACAAAGAGATGCTTAGAAAGTGTCCTCACCATGGGATTCCTGACTGGATGATCATTAACTATTTCTATAATGGTTTGGGTTCTACTTCTAGGCCCATGCTTGATCCAGCATCAGGAGAAGCCTTGTGGGCTAAAAGCTACGATGAAGCTTATGAATTAATTGAACTGATGGATGATAATGAATACCAAAATCCTATTCAGAGACTATCTCAGGGCAAAGTAGCAGGAATTCAGGATTTAGATACAGCTACTGTTATAGCTGCTCAGTTTAAGGCTTTGACGATGAAGGTAGATTATTTGGGTAATTATGGATTTAATCAGATCACTAATGTCTGTGAGCTTTGTGCTGGTGCCCATGAGACGGAGAAGTATGCTATTTCTAGTGAATCAGCTCAGTTCGTGAGCAACTTTCAGAGGTCGCGGTAGCCTGTGCATCCTAACTTCAGTTGGAGCAATACTCAGAATGCGGTCCAACAGCCTTATCAGCAGTATGCAGTAAAGTAGTACAACCCTCATGGGTTTCAGCAACCGTAATATGCACCACGACAACAACTCCAGCTACAATAATCTAATGAAAAATCTGAATTGGAGGAGTTGAGGCTCATGTGCAAGAGCCAAGCGGTTTCTATCAAGACCTTGGAAAATCAAATTGGACAAATTGCCAATGCCTTGCTAAATCGTCAACCCGGTACACTCCCTAGTGAAACTAAAGTACCAGGAAAGAGGGAAGCTAAGGATCAGGTAAAGGAAATTACATTGAGGTTTGGGAAGGTTGTAATTCCCGAACACTCTCAAGTGTCGGACGAAGAAGTTGTGGCTGAAGAAGAATTGCAGAAGGAAGCTGAAGTGGAACCAAGGAAGACTATTGTTGAACACACTCCTCCTGAGGGTAATACATGGGAGAAGCAGATCTATCCTCCACCTCCTTTTCCTAAGAGGCTGCAGAAGGAAAAGCCGGATAAGCAGTTTGAGAAATTTCTGGAGGTGTTCAAGAAACTTCATATCAACATACCTTTCGCTGAAGCTCTTGAACAGATGCCTAGTTATTCGAAGTTTATGAAAGGTATACTTTCTCAGAAAGTGAAGCTTGATGACTTAGAGACCGTTGCTCTCACGGAGGAATGCAGTGTTGTGCTACAACAGAAGTTACCTCCGAAGCTTAAAGATCTTGGAAGCTTTACTATTCCTTGCACCATTTGAAACGTGTTATTTGACAAATACTTATATGATTGGGAGCTAGCATCAATCTGATGCCTTTGTCAATCTTCAAGAAGTTAGATTACCTGATCCAAAGCCGACTTATATGACCTTGCAGTTGGCCGATCGTTCTATTACATATCCACGAGGCATTGTGGAGGATGTCTTGGTTAAGGTGGATAAACTCATCTTTCCTGCTGATTTTGTAAATCTTGATTTCGAGGAGGATAAGATGATTCCCATAATCTTGGGAAGGCCTTTCTTGGCTACTGGCCGAACCTTGATAGATGTGCAGAAGGGTGAGCTCAACATGCGAGTGCTGGATCAGGATGTAACTTTTAATATGTTCAATTCCATGAAATTCCCTACAGAAAATGAGGAGTGCTTAAGGGTGGAGTTGGTCGATTCTGTGGTTACGTTGGAACTTGATCAATTGCTAAGGCCAGATGCCTTAGAAAAAGCCTTGGTTGGGAATTCAGATAGTGAAGATGATGAAGGTGATGAGAAGTTGCAATATATGAATTCTTCTCCTTGGAAGCGGAAGATGTATATGCATTTTGAATCTCTTGGATTGGAGGAGCTGAACAAATCTCCAAAGCGCCTCAAGCCATCTATTGAGGAAGCTCCAACACTTGAGCTTAAACCATTACCTGAACACTTAAGCTAAGCTTTTTTAGGTGATGCATCTACTTTTCCTGTGATTATTGCAACTAACCTTTCAGGTAGTGATGAGGAAAAACTCTTAAGAATTTTGAGAGAGTTCAAAATGGCAATTTGATGGACTATAGCAGATATTAAGGGAATTAGCCCTTCTTATTGCATGCATAATATTCTGCTAGAGGAAGGTAGTGATAAGTGGCATTTTATACCACTTAGAACGTCTTAAAATGGCTTAAATTGGTGTCTTGAAATCAAGTATTTTGTGTATTTGATGCGTTTTTCTAGTGTTTATGCATTTTAGGGTATTAGTTGCATTTCGGAGGAGGAATCATCAAGAATAAGCCTTGGCATGTGTTCACCATTGCGAGAGGAAAAGAACGGGCAGATTACGGCGAAGAAACGGAGCAAACATGGAATTTTTCCAGAAGGGTCCTGCGCGCCCGTGCAGCAATGCTGAGCGGCCGCGCAGCAGCCTTGCGCGCCCGCGCAGAAATGCTGAGCGGCCGCGCAGGGTCGGGGAAAAAGATATATTATTTTAGACTTCTACTTCTGTTTGGCTTCCAACTTCTATGTAATCTGAGTTTTATGGGACTATTATATAAGTAGAATTGAGACGTTTTTCACAGAGTATTAAGAGGAGATTATGTTTTAGATTGTGTTTTGCAAGAAGCGACAGAGATAAGGAAGAAGACCGATTTAGCACACAACAGCGAAGAGGAAGCATATATTCTTGTGATTCTTGTTTCGTTGTAACGTTGGATGCTAGTTTTCTTGCTTTGACTTATTTACTCTTGTGACGTACTCTGTTTTAATATAATCAGTTTAGTTATTATTTTCTTGTGTTTGTTATCATGATTTCATATGAACCCATGATGGCGATAAGTTCTATTATGGGCTAATCGTGATTATGGGGTTGCAACGGATTTATTATGGAATTCTTTAGTTAATTGTTTAATACTTTAGTATGTGATGATTGCATGATATCTAGTATTGGTTGTGCGTATTCGTCTTATGTGCGTCGCGAACATATAAGATAGGGTGTTAATCTCTTGTGAAGCGACGGTGGATCTTGAGATTTAGAACTTGCCATGCTAGCATAGGTTCGTGTACATTGTGCATGATTAGTGGGTAACTCTAACAGTTTTATTTGCCCTATGTAATCAAAAGGAATAACTTGTGCTACAATCGTTGTGTTGTCAATTTCTGTAGATATATAGGAACTCAACATAATTGATGACTATTCAACTTCTATCTTAATTGTGGATGTTTGGTAGAATGGTATTAGTACAATGAAAGTTGGCTTTTATCAGTTTCGTGTTATTCGATTAATATCATCACTGTCACATGCTAAAGGTAATAACTATGGCTATAGAAGGAAGTAATAATGAAGTTGTGATCTCATGAGTGTTTTATTATTGATAAATTGAAGTGTTAGTTAAGTGGTTAATTAAGTAGTTAATTATAGTTAATATTTAATCAACAATTTTAAGTGTTATTATCTTAACATTGAGAAGTAATCATACATTGGTGAGTGAGTTAAATTAGACAATAAATTAGTCTGAGTCTCTGAGGGAACGAACTAGAAAGTATTCTATATTACTTGCGAACGCGTATACTTGCGTGAATATTAGTGCATGATTTCGCCCTAACAAGTTTTTGGCGCCGCTGCCGGGGACTCGACGTATTTGTTTAGTTTATGTACTTACCATCATTGGTCATTAGGACTCAGTGATTAGGACGTAGTAGTTAACTACTCTTTTCGGTTGTGTTTCAGGTACTTTAGCAAGCGTTTATGCAAACTCGTTCTCGTGCTCGCAAGAGGACTTTAGATACAGCTGAAGGAAAAGACGAAGTTATTGATACTCCGGAGAAGTTAGATTTTGAGGATTCGGATTCAGGAACTGAGCAGAAAGAACCAGTAAACATGGGAGATCGTATTGTTCAAGCTGATCCAGCTCTTATGGATTTTTCTCGGCCTAAAATTGATGACATTCAGTCAAGCATCCTTCATCCGGCTATTCAAGCTAACACCTTTGAAATCAAGCCGGGCACTATTCAGATGGTGCAGAATTCTGTTTCTTTTGGAGGAGCGGCAACTGAAGACCCCAACATGCACATAAGGAATTTTGTCGAGATCTGCAGCACTTTTAAGTATAATGGCGTGACTGCTGAGGCTATCAAGGTGAGGCTTTTCCCATTCTCACTGAGGGATAAAGCTAAAGACTGATTACATTCTGAACCAGCTGGGTCCATCACTACGTGGCAAGATCTTGCGCAAAAGTTTCTGGTGAAGTTTTATCCTATGGCAAAGACTGCTGCTATGAGGAGTGCTCTTACTCAGTTTGCGCAGCAACCTACAGAATCTATGTGCGAGGCTTGGGAACGCTACAAGGAAATGTTGAGAAAATGTCCACATCATGGAATGCCGGATTGGATGGTAATCACTGGTTTTTATAATGGTTTGGGGGCCCAATCTCGGCCCATGCTCGATGCAGCAGCTGGAGGCGCCTTATGGGCTAAAAGCTATACTGAGGCGTACAATCTTATTGAGACGATGGCTGCAAATGAGCATCAAAACCCAACTCAGAGGATGACATCAGGCAAGGTAGCAGGTATTCTGGAAGTTGATGCAGCCACCGCTATTGCAGTCCAGCTCCAAGCGCTATCAATGAAGGTTGATTCTTTGGCTACGTATGGAGTTAATCAAATAGCTATGGTTTGTGAGCTTTGTGCAGGTTCTCATGCTACGGATCAGTGTTCTCTTGTCAACGAATCTGTTCAGTATGTAAATAATTATCAGCGACAACAGCAGCCTGTGCCAGCGACTTATCATCCTAATAACAGAAATCATCCAAATTTCAGCTGGGGAAATAATCAGAATGCTATTCAGCCACCATATCAGCAAGGAGTGAGTAAACAGTTTAACCCACCTGGATTCCAGCAACCACAACAGTATGCTACAAGACAATCATATCCTCAACAGGGAAGTGCAGCTGCACCTACTAGTGCTGATTTTGAGGAACTTAAGCTGTTGTGCAAGAGTCAGGCGGTTTCTATCAAGACCTTGGAAAATCAAATCGGTCAATTAGCCAATGCAGTGCTCAATCGTCAACCTGGCACTCTTCCCAGTGACACGGAAGTACCAGGCAGGAAGGAAGCTAAAGAGCAAGTCAAGGCTATTACCTTAAGGTCTGGAAAAGTAGCTGATGCTGAAAAGGCAAAAGAAGTCGAAGCTGAAGTTAGAGATGAAGAATCTAAGGAAAGGGAGAAAGCGGCGGAACCAAGGAAGATTACTGTTGAACACACTCTGCCTGAGGCTAATACAGGGGAGAAACAGCTCTATCCTCCACCACCTTTTCCTAAGAGATTGCAGCAACAAAAGCTGGATAGACAGTTCGGGAAGTTTCTGGAGGTGTTCAAGAAACTTCACATCAATATACCTTTCGCTGAGGCTCTGGAACAAATGCCTAGTTATGCGAAGTTTATGAAGACTATTCTTTCAAGGAAGGTGAAACTGGATGACCTTGAAACTGTTGCTCTCACGGAAGAATGCAGCGCGGTTCTGCAACAAAAGTTACCACCAAAACTGAAAGATCCAGGAAGCTTCACCATTCCTTGCACCATTGGCAATCTAACTTTTGACAAGTGCCTTTGTGATTTGGGAGCAAGCATTAATCTGATGCCGTTGTCGATCTTTAAAAAACTGGATCTGCCTGATCCAAAACCCACATACATGTCGCTACAATTGGCGGACCGTTCCATTACTTACCCAAGGGGCATAGTTGAGGATGTGCTCGTCAAGGTGGATAAGCTCTTCTTTCCTGCTGATTTTGTTATTCTGGATTTTAAGGAAGATAAGAAGATTCCCATAATCTTGGAGAGGCCTTTCTTGGCTACTGGCCGTACCTTGATAGATGTGCAAAAAGGGGAACTTACTATGCGGGTTCAAGATCAGGATGTGACCTTCAACGTATTCAAGGCAATGAAATTCCCTACAAAAGATGAGGAGTGCTTAAAAGTGGATGTGATTGATTCTGCGGTTACTTCGGAACTCGATCACATGCTAATGTCTGATGCATTGGAAAAGGCTTTAGTGGGGGAATTTGACAGTGATGATGAAGATAGCAATGAGCAATTACAATATCTGAACGCTTCTCCCTGGAAGCGAAAGCTGGATATACCATTTGAATCTCTTGGTACTTCTGACCTCAAGAACGCTGAAGGGAAGCTCAAACCATCAATAGAGGAAGCGCCTACCTTAGAGCTCAAACCATTACCTGAACACTTGAGGTATGCCTTTTTAGGTGATTCATCTACGTTACCTGTTATTATTTCAGCTGACCTTTCAGGTAGTGAGGAAGACAAGCTCTTAAGGATTTTGAGAGAATTCAAATCGGCTATAGGATGGACCATAGCAGACATCAAGGGGATAAGTCCTTCATATTGTATGCATAAAATTCTGTTAGAGGAAGGTAGTAAGCCAACTGTGGAACAGCAGCGAAGACTGAACCCGATCATGAAGGAGGTGGTGAAGAAAGAAATTCTGAAATGGCTAGATGCAGACATCATTTATCCTATTTCTGACAGCTCGTGGGTGAGCCCCGTGCAATGTGTACCTAAGAAAGGAGGTATCACTGTGGTCGCAAATGAAAAGAATGAGCTCATCCCTACTCGAACAGTTACAGGATGGAGAGTATGCATGGATTATAGAAAATTGAACAAAGCCACAAGGAAGGATCACTTCCCTCTCCCATTCATTGATCAAATGCTTGACAGATTGGCGGGACATGAGTATTTTTGTCCTCTGGATGGGTATTCCGGGTATAATCAGATTTGTATTACACCGGAGGATCAGGAAAAGACTACCTTCACTTGTCCATTTGGCACATTTGCTTTTCGAAGAGTTTCGTTTGGGTTATGTGGCGCCCCGGCCACCTTTCAGAGATGTATGATGGCTATATTCTCTGACATGATTGGAAATAACGTCGAAGTGTTCATGGATGACTTCTCTGTCTTTGGACACTCATATGATGAATGTTTGAATAATCTGCGCGCCGTACTCAAAAGATGCGTGGAAACTAATTTGGTGCTTAATTGGGAGAAATGTCATTTTATGGTGCGTGAAGGCATTATCCTTGGGCATAAGGTCTCTAGCAAAGGTCTGGAGGTGGACAAGGCCAAGGTGGGAGTCATTGAAAATCTTCCCCCACCTAATTCGGTGAAAGGAATCCGTAGTTTTCTCGGTCATGCGGGTTTTTATCGGCGATTCATCAAGGACTTTTCAAAGATATCTAAGCCGTTGTGCAATTTACTTGAGAAAGATGTGCCTTTCAAATTTGATGATGAATGTTTGGCAGCATTCGAGACTCTCAAGGAGAGTTTGATCACGGCACCAGTTATTACAGCACCAGATTGGACATAACCGTTTGAGATGATGTGTGATGCGAGTGACTATGCGGTAGGTGCAGTTCTGGGACAGCGCAAGAAAAATCTCTTCCATGTGGTCTACTATGCGAGTAAGACTTTAAATGGGGCCCAATTGAACTACACCACTATTGAGAAGGAGCTTTTGGCTATAGTCTTTGGCTTTGAGAAATTTCGATCTTATCTGCTTGGTACGAAAGTGACAGTATTCACTGATCATGCAGCTATTCGCTATCTGGTTTCTAAGAAGGATTCGAAGCCGAGACTCATTCGTTGGGTGCTTTTACTTCAAGAATTTGAGTTAGAGATCAAAGATAGAAAAGGTACCGAGAATCAAGTAGCTGACCATCTCTCTAGGTTGGAGAATCCCGATTCTACTTCACAAGATAGGACGTTAATCAATGAATCTTTTCCGGATGAGCAGTTGTTTGCAATTCAGGAGGAAGAACCATGGTTTGCAGATATGGTAAACTATCTTGTCAGCAATATAATGCCTCCTAATTTGACATCCGCGTAAAAGAAGAAGTTTCTGCATGAGGTGAAGTGGTATATGTGGGATGAACCATATTTGTTTAGACAGGGAGCTGACCAGATCATCAGGAGATGTATCCCGTTCTGTGAGACGGAGGGGATATTACGAGACTGCCATTCCACGGTTTATGGTGGACACTATGGAGGTGAGAAGACGGCAGCTCGTATTCTGCAAGCAGGTTTTTTCTGGCCCACCTTGTTCAAGGATGCTCATCAGTTTGTTTTAAGGTGTGATCGTTGCCAAAGAGTGGGAAATTTGTCAAGGAAGGATGAGATGCCATTAAATGTGATGCTTGAAGTCGAGGTCTTTGATGTATGGGGAATCGATTTCATGGGGCCTTTTATCTCATCTTGTAATAATCAGTACATCTTGCTGGCAGTCGATTATGTCTCAAAATGGGTCGAAGTTAAAGCTTTACCGACAAATGATGCAAAGGCAGTGCTAAATTTTCTTCATAAGCAAATTTTCACAAGGTTTGGAACACCTCGGGTAATCATAAGTGATGAAGGATCGCATTTTTGCAACCGTAAGTTCACTTCTATGATGCAGCGTTATAATGTGAATCATCGAGTAGCTACTGCCTATCACCCGCAAATAAATGGTTAAGCGGAAGTGTCTAACAGAGAGATAAAGCGCATTCTAGAAAAGGTTGTTTGTCCGTCAAGGAAGGATTGGTCTTTAAAGCTCGATGAAGCTGTTTGGGCTTACAGAACAGCATACAAAACTCCACTTGGGATGTCACCGTTTCAGTTGGTGTACGGTAAGGGATGTCATCTACCGGCGGAGCTTGAGCATAAGGCCTACTGGGCATTGAAGAAATTGAACCTGGATTTAGATGCAGCTGGTAAGAAAAGAATGCTTCAGCTTAATGAACTTGATGAATTTCGACTTCAAGCATACGAGAATAACAAAATATATAAGGAAAAGGTGAAGAGGTGGCACGATAGGAAGCTACATCCTAAGTTATTTGTGCCAGGGCAACAAGTTCTGTTATTCAACTCTCGGCTCCGACTTTTTCCTGGGAAGTTGAAATCAAGGTGGTCTGGACCTTTTATTGTCAAAACTGTGTTTCCACACGGAGCGGTGGAAATTTTTGAGAATGATTCGGACCAAGCATTCAAGGTTAACGGTCAGCGGTTGAAGCACTACTATGGGGACATGGCAAACCGAGAGGTGATTAGTACCATTTTGCTGACTACGTGACAAAGGTACGGAACATCAAGCTAATGACGAAAAAGAAGCGCTGCGTGGGAGGCAACCCATGAATTATTGTTACAGGAATCCTTAGAAGTTAATAACCTATCCAAAAATACAAAAAAATCAGAAAACAGGGGCTGAAAATTTTTTTTTCCAGAGACCCTCTGCGCGCCCGCGCAGCGAGTTCCAGAAATTTTTTTACAGTTCAGAAAAAAAAAAAAATACAAAAACCCATTACAGCCCATAAACCCACGAATTCTTTTCCCATTACCTCATAATTTTATCCCTCAACCCCACTCCTAATCTAATTTAACCCACTCCACACCCTATATATACATACACCTATCCTACATATCTCCCACAACTTCCTACACTTAAACCCTCTCATAAACATCAAAAAAAATCAGTTCTTACACACTTTTATTCACAAATCAATGGCACCCAAGAGAGCACGCACTATTGACAGCAGCAGCACAGTTCCTACTGCTGATTCATCAAGGGGTACTGCTGCAAGGCCTCGGTTAACTGACAGAGCCGCGGAGGAGGAGTACACTAGGCTATTGGGGAAGCCGATTCTGAAGGAGAGGGGGTTTTTACCATCAGGGAGGGATGGTGAGTTGTTGCCCATGATTGCAGAGAGGGGGTGGATAGCTTTTTGTGAGTCACCCGAAGTAGTACCGATGAGTGTTGTTCGCGAGTTCTACGCGAACGCGAAGGCTGAAAAGAACGGGTTTTCTGTAGTTCGTGGGCTGACGGTTGATTATCATCCTGCGGCGATTCGCCGTGTGATTGGACAGCGAGAGAGGAAGCCCGAGGAGGAGAACTGGAATGAAAAGACTGCTGAGGATTTTGACTTGGATTTGATTTGTGCGACTCTCTGTCGACCGGGCACAGTTTGGAACCGCAGTCCAGCCAATAATGAGTATCGTCACTTTCCGGCGATCGCCATGAACAGGTATGCCCGTGCATGGAATGCATTTATATGTGCTAATATTTTGCCTTCTTCACATGCACACGAGGTCATAGTTGAGAGAGCACAGTTGTTGTGGGGAATTCTGAATGAGGAATACTATGTGGACCTTGGTGAGTTTATCTACCAAGGAATTCTGAAGTTTTTGAGGGGAGCAAAGCATATGAACATCCCTTATGCATCCACGGTTACGAAGCTATGCCGAGCAGTAGGAGTGAACTGGCCGGCTCATGAGCAGTTGCAGTTGCCAGCAGCTCCGATAGATTCTGGCACTCTGAATGGGATGCAGGAGTGGATCGGTGGTGAGCCTGAGGAGCATGGGCTGGGTTATCGTCTTCCAGGAGGGCGTCCAGCATGAGGTGCTACTATGGCTAGGCCAGGGCGTGGTGAGGCTGGTTCTTCGAGAGCTCAGGAGGGTGCTGGGATGGGTGATGCCCAGTATAGGAGGCTTTCACGGCGGATGGATGCCATGTATGAGACGCAGAGCAGGTTTGCTCAGGAGCTCACCCTTGCGTTAGGGACTGCTTTTCGAGGCCTTGGAGCTGATATCCAGTGGTCAGTTTTTGGTGAGGACTCTGCATACCCGCCGCCTGATACTCCACCCACTGAGGGTGATGATGATGATGACTCCGAGTAGGTATACCCTGTGTTCCTTTCTACTACCTTCACTGGGGACAGTGAAGATTTTAAGTTTGGGGGTGGTAGTTAAGGAATATTTTGTGTGTGTCATATAGCTGCATATTCATGATAGTTAGTTCATATAGTTGCATAATTTTTGCCATATAGTTTTTTTATATAGCTTTAGTTGTTTGTCAAATCATATAGCTCATGCATATACCATGATCCCTTTTGCAATGATTTATCGACTGAATTGTGATATTGATGCGAGTGTAGTGATAGCATTAAAGTGATATTAAGTTGTGTAGGTTGATATGCATGCTAGAAGCACTTGTATTGTCACTAAGTCTTAGAGAATGCTTAAGGACTAGATTGTTGTTATGATCTGATTATTTTCGAGGATAATCTATTTATTATGCTTAGAATTTGATAATAGGTTCTTAGTGGTAAAGGCATGAAAAAGAAAAAAAAATGGAGTAAAAATGGAATTTGTTGCTAGTTGTGGCTAGGCGTCAAATGGCTAGTAGCCGGCTCGCATGTTATGCGAGTAATCTAGGGTTGAGCAAGATGGAGCAAAACGCACTTGCTCAGAGAAAAAAAAAAGAGAGAAAAAAAAAATTTTTTTTTTTTGCGTAATTGATCAAGAGTGGGCTCTTTGGTATTCGAGTTATTAAGTTCTTAGGGGACTTTGTGCCTAGTGACCTAAGGCTTTTAGAGTCTGGGATCCGCTAACCTAACGCTCGTTACATGGATACCATTGTATAAGTCTTTTGTGGACCTCACTCATTGCACGGTCAAATAAGCATTTGAGTTGTAAATAAAAAGCACGATTCCGTAGTAAGCTCCAGAGTTCTTGTAGTGTTGTATATCACTTTGTGCCTAGAATTTTTATTCTTTGTATAATCGTAGGATTGCCTTGAGGATAGTCTAGTCATAGTAATTGGTCTAGTTCCAAAGCATATCTGTTAAGCATTTGCACACACCACGTTTCTGGCGGTATGTCCGTTTGCATGAGTTTCTTGATCTTTAGTGTCTAACTGCATTCGTTGAGGCGTGACAATTTGGTTGGTTAATTGTAGTAAGGGGGATCGTTGCATTTTCATATAGATTGCATTCATGCATATTTTTATTTGTTTTTGAGTCTGTGACGCTTGAGGACAAGCATCGATTTAAGTTTGGGGGTGTGATAAGTGGCATTTTATACCACTTAGAACGTCTTAAAATGGCTTAAATTGGTGTCTTGAAATCAAGTATTTTGTGTATTTGATGCATTTTTTTAGTGTTTATGCATTTCAGGGTATTAGTTGCATTTCGGAGGAGGAATCATCAAGAATAAGCCTTGGCATGTGTTCACCATTGCGAGAGGAAAAGAACGGGCAGATTACAGCGAAGAAACGGAGCAAACATGGAATTTTTCCAGAAGCGTCCTGCGCGCCCGCACAGCAATGCTGAGCGGCCGCGCAGCAGCCTTGCGCGCCCGCGCAGAAATGCTGAGCGGCCGCGCAGGGTCGGGGAAAAAGATATATTATTTTAGACTTCTACTTCTGTTTGGCTTCCAACTTCTATGTAATCTGAGTTTTATGGGACTATTATATAAGTAGAATTGAGACGTTTTTCACAGAGTATTAAGAGGAGATTATGTTTTAGATTGTGTTTTGCAAGAAGCGACAGAGATAAGGAAGAAGACCAATTTAGCACACAGCAGCGAAGAGGAAGCATATATTCTTGTGATTCTTGTTTCGTTGTAACGTTGGATGCTAGTTTTCTTGCTTTGACTTATTTACTCTTGTGACGTACTCTGTTTTAATATAATCAGTTTAGTTATTATTTTCTTGTGTTTATTATCATGATTTCATATGAACCCATGATGGCGATAAGTTCTATTATGGGCTAATCGTGATCATGGGGTTACAACGGATTTATTATGGAATTCTTTAGTTAATTGTTTAATACTTTAGTATGTGATGATTGCATGATATCTAGTATTGGTTGTGCGTATTCGTCTTATGTGCGTCGCGAACATATAAGATAGGGTGTTAATCTCTTGTGAAGCGACGGTGGATCTTGAGATTTAGAACTTGCCATGCTAGCATAGGTTCGTGTACATTGTGCATGATTAGTGGGTAACTCTAACAGTTTTATTTGCCCTATGTAATCAAAAGGAATAACTTGTGCTACAATCGTTGTGTTGTCAATTTCTGTAGACATATAGGAACTCAACATAATTGATGACTATTCAACTTCTATCTTAATTGTGGATGTTTGGTAGAATGGTATTAGTACAATGAAAGTTGGCTTTTATCAGTTTCGTGTTATTCGATTAATATCATCACTGTCACATGCTAAAGGTAATAACTATGGCTATAGAAGGAAGTAATAATGAAGTTGTGATCTCATGAGTGTTTTATTATTGATAAATTGAAGTGTTAGTTAAGTGGTTAATTAAGTAGTTAATTATAGTTAATATTTAATCAACAATTTTAAGTGTTATTATCTTAACATTGAGAAGTAATCATACATTGGTGAGTGAGTTAAATTAGACAATAGATTAGTCTGAGTCTCTGAGGGAACGAACTAGAAAGTATTCTATATTACTTGTGAACGCTTATACTTGCGTGAATATTAGTGCGTGATTTCGCCCTAACAGGTAGCAAGCCTACTGTTGAGCAACAGAGACGGCTTAATCCAAATATGAAAGAAGTTGTGAAGAAGGAAATTTTCAAGTGGCTGGATATAGGGATCATCTATCCCATTTCTGAAAGTTCTTGGGTGAGTCCAGTACAGTGTGTGCCGAAGAAAGGAGGTATCACGGTTGTAGCTAATGAGAAGAATGAGCTCATTCCTACTCGAACAATCATGAGGTGGAGAGTTTGCATGGATTATAGGAAGCTAAACAAAGCCACGAGAAAAGATCACTTCCTTCTACCTTTAATTGATCAGATGCTTGACAGATTGGCTGGGCATGACTACTACTGTCTTCTGGATGGCTATTCGGGCTATAATCATATTTGCATTGCTCCAGAAGATTAGGAAAATACTACTTTCACTTGTCCATTTGGTACTTTCGCCTTTAGAAGAGTTTTTTTTGGTTTGTGTGGAACACCGGCCACATTTCAAAGATGCATGATGGCTATCTTCTCTGACATTATTGGTCAGAATGTGGAGGTGTTCATGGACGACTTCTCTGTGTTTGGCGATTCATTTGATGAGTGCTTGCAAAATCTCGGCGCAGTTTTTAAAAGGTGTGTTAAGACCAATCTGGTTCTGAACTGGGAGAAATGTCACTTTATGGTGTGACGGCATTATTCTTGGTCACAGGATCTCTAGTAAAGGTCTTGAGGTGGAAAAAGCCAAGGTGGGAGTCATTGAAAATCTTCCTCCACGAATTTCTGTCAAGGGAGTTCGCAGCTTTCTTGGTCATATGGATTTCTATAGGCGGTTCATCAAGGACTTCTCTAAAATTTCTAAACCTTTGTGCAGTCTTCTGGTGAAGGATATCCCGTTCAAGTTTGATGACGAGTGCCTAGCTACTTTTGAGTTCTTGAAGAAGAGTTTGATCACGACACCTGTCATAACTGCACCTGATTGGAATGAACCTTTTGAGATGATGTGCGATGTAAGTGACTATGCAGTTGGAGCAGTTTTTGGGCAGAGAAAGAACGACATATTTCATTTGGTCTACTATGCTAGTAAGACCCTCAATGGTGCTCAACGGAATTATACTACTACTGAGAAAGAACTTTTGACCATTGTCTACGGTTTTGAGAAGTTTCGATCTTATTTGCTTGGGACGAAGGTGATAGTTTTCACTGATCACGCTGCAATTCGATATCTCGTCTCGAAGAAGGAATCGAAGCCTAGATTGATTAGATGGGTTCTTTTACTTCAGGAATTTGAATTAGAGATCAAGGACATAAAAGATACTGAGAATCAAGTCGTTGATCATCTTTCTCATTTGGAAGACCCAAGTGCAACTTCACAGGATAAGATATTGATAAATGAGTCTTTTCCCAATGAGCAACTGTTTGGGGTGCAAGAAGAACAATCATGGTTTGCAAACATTGTGAACTACCTTGTGAGTAATATCATGCCTCAAGACTTGTCTTATGCTCAAAGGAAGAAGTTTCTTCATGAGGTAAAGTGGTACATGGGGAACGAACCATATTTGTTTAGGCAAGGAGCTGACCAAATCATCAGGAGATGTATTCCGTACAGCGAAATGGGGGGGGGGGATCTTGCGAGACTATCATTTGACTACTTATGGAGGCCACTATGGTGGAGAGAAGATAGCAGCTCGTGTCCTTCAAGCGGGATTCTTCTGGCCTACATTGTTTAAGGATGCGCATCACTTTGTTTTGAAGTGTGATCGATGCCAGAGTGTAGGTAATATGTTAAAAAGGGTTGATATGCCTCTTAATGTGCTTCTCGAGGTTGAGGTCTTCGATATTGGGGGAATCGACTTCATGGGGCCGTTTGTCTCATCTTGCAATAATCAGTATATCTTGTTAGCGGTCGATTATGTGTCGAAATGGGTTGAAGTCAAGGCTTTACCGACAAATGATGCGTAGGTAGTGCTTAATTTTCTTTATAAGCAGATATCCACACAATTTTGGACTCCAAGAGTCCTAATTAGTGACGAGGGATCGCATTTTTGCAATTATAAGTTCACTGCTATGATGCAAAGGTATAATGTGAATCATTGCATCGCTACAGCCTACCATCCTCAGACTAATGTTCAAGCTGAGGTGTCTAACAGAGAGATTAAGCGTATTCTAGAGAAAGTTGTTTGTCCATCAAGGAAGGATTGGTCTTTGAATCTTGATGAAGCTATTTGGGCATATTGAGCAGCATACAAGACTCTGTTAGGATTGTCACTGTTTCAGTTTGTTTATGGTAAGGGGTGTCATTTTCCTGTGGAGCTCGAGCATAAAGCGTATTGGGATTTGAAGAAGTTAAACCTTGATCTGGATGCAGCTGGTAAGAAAAGAATGCTTCAATTGAATGACTCGATGAATTTCGGCTTCAAGCATATGAAAATAATAAAATGTATAAGGAGAAAGTCAAGAGGTAGCACGATAGAGGTCTGGTGCTTAAATTGTTTGTGTCGGGGCAGCAAGTTCTTTTGTTCAACTCTCGTCTCCGTCTTTTTCCTGGAAAATTAAAGTCGAGATGGTCCGGGCCATTCATAATCAAGCAGTGTTTCCGCATTGTAAGAACCCAAATTTTTGACATCGGTAAAAGACCCTTATGAATAGTAATATAATAACTTGAATTTTGAGACCTTGTAAAACGTTTAATGAATAGTAACCCTGACGGACGGGGAAAAACTTTTTTGCCCACACTATGTTGTGCATGAGAAAATGAGTTTCGAAATTGATATTACGATTATACGTACCAAATGAGTGTATGTAAACGCTATTAGTTTTCGAAGAAAATAAACTTTGAAAAATGACCGTATTTATGACTCATCGAGGATTACAGGAATCACAATATAATTACAAGATTAAAACCCTACGAATTTATATTCAAGTATGATAATTAAAAATATATGGAATAAATACGAAAGGAATTACGTCGTGAACCATTTACGAGTAAGTATTACGAAAACGTTTAAGCTACCGAGCGAACGCGTAAGCGATTAAATAAACGTAACGCACTAACTAAACCATGGTAAGAAAGTAACCATGGTTACTTTATCAAATATTAAGCTAACCATAGGATTATCAAGCTAGCTATCCAAATAATGTGCTAAGGAAGCTAACACAAGTAGTTTCTAGGAAGCTACTTAAGATTTATCCCCAAGATTTGCAACAAGAATAAACCTAGAATGCTATTCTAGGAAGATTATAAATCAAGTGGAAGATATCAACCCATCTTCCTAGAAGTTACCTAGCAAATTAACCAAACTAAGCAACCAAGAGGAGTATAAATACCCCCCCTGATGCTTCCATTCGGCCCTAATGCAAAAGAAGGGGAAATCAAATTCAAAACTCCATTTTCTAGCTCTTGTTAAATCCTCCAATTAATTCTAAAGCCTCCTAGCAATTAAACTAAGGTAAGAAAATTCTTTCATCTCTTTTTATCAAGGTTTGATGGGTGGAATAAATTCAAGAAACTCACTAGTGAATAGTATGAATAGTAAGCTCTCTTTGGTTTCTTGATTTCAATGGGGGTTTTAGGTTCTAAAAATCATACCAAGCACTTCCAAGCCTCCACCATCCTCAAGAACACATCTCAAGCTTTCAAGAAAGGTAAAAATATTTGGCCCAACTTTATTAAAGATTCATTTTTAAGATCCATTTAGTATGTGGTAGAAAACTTAGTTTAAGAAGTGGTATTGTTGAGATCTTGAAGTTTAAGTTGAGTAGATTTAAGGTCGATTATTGTTGCCTCAAGAACATGATGTTCTTGAGAGGATTTTGTGTGTTGATGATGAAATGATAATTTTTGGTGGTTGTGTTAAGAGTTAGGGCGTAAACGAAACCCCGATCGTAAACGTAACTCCGTTAAAACCAACGAATCGTAACTTTAAGTTTCTGCAGAAAGTCCCGAAGTTTTAAACTGCAGTTTCTTGAAAAATAACCCTTGTTTAGTATAGAAAATGTTATAAGTATCATTTAGGCACTTGAATCGCTTGATTCCGATTTACGGATCAAAAGTTATGGCCGTTTTACTAAAAGTGATTTACGAGACAAAAACTGCTACGAATCACGAACTTTGAAAATATAAAGGATGGACTTAAAAGTGTTCATAAATCATGAAATTTTTACAGAGAGTAATATATTGAGTTTCCTAACTTCCATAAAAATTTCAAGTGAAAATAATGATTTCTCAATTTTATTAAAATATCAGAGTCAAGACCGCGCGAGTAGAAACCGTAAGAATCCATAAGCGGAGCCGACAGCGATAATGAGAATGAACCTAAGATACTTAGAAAAACGAAGCGACCATGATGTGAATAAGGACTTAAAGGGATAATAAGGGTAGTATAAGTTGAGAGGGTGCATAATAAGTAGCGCGTGAGTGCGAGTCGCCGTAAAATAGAACGGGACTTTACGAATTGTGTTTATGGTTATAGATATCCAAGCGGAACCTAGAGCATCCTCCACCTCGAGATACCCAGGCAAGTTTTCAAACCCTACCTTTTAAGAACTGTTGTGTTGTGAATATTTTATAAAACTGTGATATATGCATAAGATTGCTTTAAACTGTTTTACGAAGTTTGAGATGTATTACATTACTCAATTGTTGATAATTTCTAGTATACGTTCATACCGAGTTCGAAATATTATATTTAGACCGAGAGTCGGTCGGTGTAAGCTTATAAAAAACCAGAGGTATCTCGGAGGAGTTCATAATTGAGAACGTTAACGCTAGCGAGTAGCGTGGTGTGTATATATTTTAGACCGAGGATCGGTCAGTTAAATTGATGAAAACCCGGAAGTATTCCGGAGGTGCTTATTTAAGAATATTAACGCTACAGTAGAGCATGATGTATAAGTCGTAAGACCGAGAGTCGGTCAGTTTTGTTTTATAAAGTATAAACCCGGGAATCATTCCGGAGATGTTTTGGACGATTATAAGTCCATAGTAGTACGTTTTAAAAGGGACTCAACGTCTACTTACGAAATATTAAAACACCTCGAACTTTTATTAAAACAATTTCCCAACGATCATATTCCCTCAACTATATTTTATTGATGAAAATAATAAATACTATATACTTATTCTTTTATCATGGGAGTAGTATACCCCAACAATTATTTATTTTAAACCTGATTAATCATTAAAGATTATTAATTTCGTAAACATAAACTAGTTGAGGAATATTATTTTGAAGAGTATACTCATTCGAGGTTTAATTATTTATCGATTATAATTTAATTAACTATTATTTAATGAAAGAGTTTATTTTGATTTAAAATGATGGATCCTGATTTAAAACATACTTTCTGATTTCGGAATATCATTTGAATAATTTCAGATCGTCGGTGAATATTATCCCGACTTATTAATATTTTGAATATAGTTTCAAGGAGAAACTTTTCCCCCTTATTGATTATATGTTGACAACGGTCAACTCACATCCTTAGTACTTCCTCCGAAACTTTCGGAAGTACCTATATATATATATATACAGTAAAGCTATGCCTATCAACAAGCAAAACGCTTGGAGGAACTTCGATATGGTTCGAGTTCTCGAGATATGATAGGATTTCCTAAAGGACAAGGAAGGGGTAGAATCCAAGTACTTCGTGTATTGGATAGGCTACTGATACCGTAGGAGACGGTACAATATGTACCTATGGACCTGTGAAGTGTGTGTATACCCGAAATGAGGACACATAGCCCGTATACGACAAGGGTGATACCCGAGAGATGACGGTTTCGTCCTTCTACTAGTAGAAATGGTTACTATTTCCGTAGTACGACTGATCATCGTATGCGGTGGCTCCAGTGAATGTCCTATTCTTCCAATTGTAATTGTGATGCAATACCGTAACCCAAGCCTAGGTGCTGGGTTTACTAATAAGGTATTCGCAGGTTAATAAAATCCACTAAAGGATTGTTTTCATAAGAAGGTGTGTATCACCAAGGAAAACTATTTTGAAAAAAACGTATTTATCAAATATGATGTTTTACGTGAGTTTATCATACAGTCATTTTCATACTGTACATTATTATGCTGGGCATTATAGCTCACTCTTGCTTTCTTTTAAATGACACAACATAACATGTAACCAGTATGCCGGTGTGGGACCTAGTCGCTTGTAGTCATGGGGAGGATCCCTGGAAGCTTTGTCTCAGGTGTGCTAGAGTATCAGATAGATATAAGATATCAGTCGTAATTATTGTAACTTCATGTAGAAGTTATAAATAATTGTTTGAGATCCTGTAAAGTACATTCGAGTGTAATAAAAGAAGATTATATCTTGTACGTCGTTTCTAAGACTATAACTTGTGTGTGTGAGTATGAGATTCGGGTCTGTGGATTATTGAATCAATACCAGGTTACACATGAGTGAAGGATGGCGTGACGACCCAGATTCCTGACCCCGGATTTGGGGGCGTTACAGAAATGGTATTAGAGCATTAAGTTATAGTACTCAGAAATGAGAGTGTTATGAGTCTGTCTAGATGCGAGATTTCGTAAGAGCTCATATAGAGTTCATCATTGGACTACCGGATGTAGCCTCAATGTGTAGGTTTGGATAAGTATATATTTGAGGAATTAAGGTATGACTAATGAGACCATTGGAGATTATCAGAACGATGAGGAGAAAAATTAGAATCATATTTGATTTGGCATGGATGTGGATGTAGAACTTGGAGCTGAGTCTCCAGAGCATTTAGGGTTAAAGATGATATTACCAACACCATATGTAAATTTTGATAACACGAGCCTTGATACTCGTAGTTCTTTATGAAAGAGATATGTCCTAAGTCCAATCATGTATGAGGATTTAGGAATAACTTTTATATAATCTGTTTTGATTTCATTGATATTAATAAAAGACTTGTTTTGTTTTTATTGCGGGCTCTATCTATTTAAATGTTTAAATATGATATACCACAGTTTAGAGTAAAGCTTTTTTATGGATTGTGATGAGATCATAATAATGAGACCTAAAAATGATAACTCTAAACTTAAATAGTTCCTGGTCGTAGGATTACTAACTCGTAATTAATAATCCGCAAAGATTGGTACATACTATGCTTGCTTCATTATGAAGGATATCTGTTCTCATAGACATTTATGTGGTGACACTATAGCTAGTATGTAGGTGCTTATTATAGAATAAGTTCACTGAACATGACTCACACAGCTGAAAAACTGATGGAGTTCACTCACGTGTCAGCAGTTGTTCACATAGTGATAGTTGTACAAGTATTCTTAGATTTGAGGTCATCATAGTCATCTTGTGTACACTGAACTATGTTTTGGTTTAGTTCTTAGTCTCAAGGGACAATTATAAGGGCTTTACTGGGTATAGGAATTTGTACACGAAGATAGGAATTATAGTGTATGATCAATAAAGGATCAATAAAGGAATTTGGTTTAGTTCCATGCCTTGTATTTAAACGTGACATTGGAGGGTAGAAGGAATTAATTGTACGGTAACTATTCACTGAATAGGTTCTTGGTATTCTAAGCAGTGAATTCGTATAATCCGGATAGTCGCGATATGCTGAGAAGTATACCTCATGATGTAGAATAAATATGATTAATTAATTAATCATATTTAATGAATTAGAGAATTTATATAAATAATGATAAAATAGTTTTATTATTATTTATTTCTACTACCGGCTTAATATTGAACCTACAGGGTCACACCATAAAAGAGAATGATTTAATGGTGGAGGAATTAATTAATAATGACTGATAATTATTTATTTATGAAATAAATAATTAATTGGAAAATTTAATAATTGATTAAATGAGATTTAATTGATTATAAATTAATTAAGAAAAGTTCTTAATATTATTGATTAAGAATTTAATTTTTGGAAATTAAATCAAGTGAGAGAATTATTTCTAAAGAGTTTAGAAAAAGGATTAATAATTAAAAGGTGTTTTAATTATTAATGAGAATAATAAAGGGTTAATAATAATAATATTTTATGAGAAAATTTTTAGCTGAAAATTTTGCCTATAAATATACTATTATAGACCCTATTATTGCCTAAACCAAAAAGATTTACAAAACCTTAATTCTCTCCATCTCCTCTTCCTTCATTACATCGTTTTCTTGGTGGATACCGGTGGAGTGCTTCACACTTGAGGAGCAGCTGCTAAGGATCTCCGTTCATCATTTTTGGATCGCCATTAAAGACCTCCATCTTTCCATTAACATAAAGCTTCTTAAGGTAAACATACTGAACTGCGAATTAAATATTATTTTTTGCATGGTTCATGCAGAGGGTTTCATTTTTTTTTAAGATTTAAATTTACGTTTTCGTTGCGTTTATGTGCTAAAAACCCTTCAATGGCATCAGATCTACTTGCGAAAAGTTTTTAATTCGTTTATGTGTTTAACTGTTTTCGATATATGAGCATGTACGTGATTCGTCATTATTTGATGTTGATATAATATGCTTATATATGTATGGTTTTGAATATATGATATTCATGTGAGTTGTATAATCATAAGATGATTATGTAATCTGTATATATACTGATATATACATGATTTATGTTTGTTCTAATTATGAGAATCATATTAGATACGGATTCTGAATTGGCTGCTGCAGATTTGCTGAAATCTGGGTATGGTGTCCGATTTACACAAACGAATACCTTATTCCATAGGTAAACGAGCGTCTGAATAAAACTGATAGCTATAGCTATCAACGACTCGTCTGTAAGGCGTTTGACGTCGTTTACTGCCCGTAAACAGTGATTCTTGTTTTTCTGATTATGATTCTGATTTTTGTCAAAATTTTTTATGATTAGATCATGGATAATATGATATGTTAAGATCAGATTATGTGTTTTAACATGCTTTTATGTGTTGTATGAGCATGGTGGATGGTTATGGCCTTTCGACCTTAGTGTAATGGTTTTGGTTTTAAATACGACTTGCATGTCGTCAATCTTTGTAATAATAAATCTCGAATGTAACTCGAGTTATTCTTGTAAGTTCATTAGATTAGTTTTACTTTCAATCTATGTAATGTAATTGAAGACTCAAGAAGGCTATCCAATGGAGGTGATACAAAGAAGAAGACGAGGCATACAAGAAGTCTAAACAAAGAAAAAGACTTATGTAATAAGTAGTTGTATTTATTTCCATCACCATATTAGATTGACCTTGATCTTTATCATAAGCTTGATAAAGATCACATAGGATGGGGCCATAACCAAACACATTTACTTTATTGCACTTTACATTTACTTGTTTATTTAATTTTATATATGAGATATATGCCTATGTTTACCATGCGATGATAGATTAAGGTGAACTTAAATCAATATAAGGCGTGCTCTAGAAAATCTAGAATATGAATCGTTTCTTGCCTTAACAATAAATATTATGAATACGATCATGAGATTCTTGTGTTTATGAAACACGTAATTGAATATGAATTTTCAATATTGAGAGAAAGGATGATACTGTCAACAACAGATTTCTATCTGTAAGAAAGGGTTATTAAGTGACGCCTCTTGACAATGCTCCACCCGATCTGGGAATCATCTGATTATCGATTATTGATTTGAAATATTTAATTTAAAAGGAAGAATCTCTTTATAATATGATTATGATTATAATGTAATATAATCCCTCTAAAATTAAATAATATCAAGTAGTAATTGGCCAATGACACAACGGGCTTGTGTCGGTCAAAGCCTTCCAACATGGTAGAAAGTAGTTCTTATTTTTGAATCATTATCGTTTCGTGCTACAGCCGAGGGCTTTGATTTCGAAATAAGAAATACTTGTCTATTACATAGAGATGTGTACATTGAATTAGAATCTAAAGGTCGGTACTTGCTACAGTCGTGGGCCGTTGGAGACTGATTCAATTGTACGAAATGTTGGGTTAGACTTGACTTAGAATATTGAGTTTGTCGTGCCACAGCCGTGACTCAATTATTCAAGAGGCTAAACTTATATTAGGGAATAACATAAGATGTAATTGACAAGAGTTGTCTGCCTATTGAACATCACATGACGTTTCGTGCCACAGTCAAGGTTGTGTGATGGAATGTAGGATCCCTATTCCCACTAGCATTATGAATGCTTACTTTTCACTTAGGGGGTTGGAAAAATTAGATAAACTAGTGGGAGACACTTATGAATAAAGACCCGATTCATATAGTGTTTTGAAATGAAATTGAATATTTTCTAAGTGTTGTTATGTGTTTATCATTTACAGATTTACTATATTCGTCATGTCTTCTGCACTATCACTCCGGAGCATACTAGATGCTCACAAGTTGACTGGTCCTAATTTAGCTGTTTGTTTTCACTGTAATAAGTTAGGGCACTGGAAGAGGAACTGCAAGGTTTACCTTGCAGAATTGAAGAAGAAGAAGGGTAGTAAGACTACCGCTTCTGATTCAGGCATGTTCATGATCGAAGTTAATATGTCACTAGGTCAAATTTCTACTTGGGTATTAGATACCGCCTGTGGTTCTCATATTTGCAATTCATTGCAAGGACTAAAGGGAAGTAGGACTCTTGAAAAAGATGAGGTGATTCTACGTATGGGTAATGGAGCAAGGGTTGCGGCCATATCTGTAGGATTATTTAGTTTACATATGCCTACGAGCAAGACTATTATTCTGAATAATTGTTATTACGTTCCCTCTATTGCGAGGAATATTTTTTCTATTCCTATGTTGGATTTGGATGGTTTTTCATTTATTATTAAGAATAATGAATGTTATATCCTTAGAGATAATGTTTTTATGGACGTGTATGTATGTGATGTAGAGCATGATTTACTTCAGATTGAACAAACTAATAAAAGAAAACGAGATGATGAAAATATGACGTATTTATGGCATTATAGGCTAGGTCATATTAGTGAAAATAGACTGCGGACATTGCATAAGTAAGGGTTACTTGACCCCTTTGATTTTGAATCATATCCTACATGCGAGTCTTGTCTATTGGGTAAAATGACCAAATCTCCATTTAGTGGACATGGAGAAAGGGCTGCAGATTTGCTAGGATTGGTACACACAAATGTATGTGGACCAATGTCTACGCAAGCCATGGGTGGATTTTCATACTTCATTACTTTCATAGATGATCGATCTAGATTCGGATATATGTATTTGATGAAACACAAGTCTGAAGCCTTTGAAAAGTTCAAAGAATATAAGTATGAAGTGGAGAAACAAACCAAACATAGTATTATAACTCTTCGATCAGATCGAGGTGGTGAATACTTGAATGGAAAGTTTCTAGATTATCTCAAAGAAAATGGTATAGTCTCCCAGTGGACTCCTCCATATACTCCACAGTTGAATGGGGTATCTGAAAGGAGAAATTGAACTTTGTTAGACATGGTTCGGTCCATGATGAGCTATGCGAATCTTCCAGTATTCCTATGGGGTTATGCATTGGAAACCTCAACATATTTACTGAATAAGGTGCCTTCCAAATATGTTCCTCAAACACCATATGAGATATGGAAAGAAAGGAAACCGAGTCTTAAACACGTTAAGATTTAGGGATGTCCAGCTTATGCCAAGAAAGTTGACCCAGATAAGCTGGAATCTCGATCCGTAAAATGTAATTTTGTGGGATATCCTAAAGAGACTTTGGGGTATTACTTTTACATCGATCATCTGGTGTTTGTCTCCAGACATGCTACCTTCTTGGAAAAGGAGTTTATCCTTGAAGGAAACAGTGGGAGCAAAATTGAACTTGATGAAGTTCAAGAAGCACAAACTACTACGGATCAAGTGGAAACACCTGTTCAGACTGAACAACCTTCTGTGGAACAGCCCATTCGTAGGACAGGGAGAGTGTCTCGCCAACCTGAGAGGTATTATGGCCTTGTCATTGAGAATGACAATGAGTTGTCAATCATTGATGATGACGACCCTGTGACCTATAATGAGGCTATGAGTAGTGTTGACTCAGAGAAATGGCATAGTGCCATGAAATCTGAAATGGAATCTATGTATACCAACCAAGTATGGACTCTGGTTGAGGCGCTTGAAGGTGTTAAGCCTATTGGGCGCAAGTGGGTATACAAGAGAAAGATTGGAGTAGATGGCCAGGTGGAGACCTATAAGGCTAGGCTCGTGGCAAAAGGATTCAAACAAAGGCAAGGGATTGACTTTGATGAAACTTTTTTGCCTGTAGCCCTGTTAAAATCAATTCGGATTTTGCTTGCGATTGCTGCTTACTACGACTATGAGATCTGGCAAATGGACGTGAAAAGGGTCTTCCTCAGTGGGGAACTTGAGGAGGAAGTGTATATGACACAGCCAGAGGGTTTTCTTTCCAAGGGAAATGAACACCTAGTGTGTAAGGTGCTGCGAACCATATATGGTTTAAGGCAAGCTTCTCGTAGATGGAACATCCATTTTGATGAGACAATCAAAGAGTTTGGTTTTATCAAAAACATAGATGAACCATGTGTCTACAAGAAGGTTAGTGGGAGCGCGGTAACATTTCTTGTATTGTATGTGGATGACATACTTCTTATAGGAAATGATATACCGATGCTACAATCAGTCAAAGTATGGCTATCAAAGAACTTCACCATGAAGGACTTGGGAGAAGCATCCTACATTCTCGGTATGAAGATCTATAGAGATAGATCTAGAAGAATGATAGGTCTTACCCAGGGTACATACATCCGAAAGTGCTTAAAAGGTTTAGCATGGAAAACTCCAAAAGAGGTCTCATACCGATGAGCCATGGAGTGTCCCTTTCCGAAAAAATATCTCCTAAGACACCTGAGGAAAGAGAGCGTATGAGTAAGATTCCTTATGCTTCAACAATAGGATCTATCATGTACGCGATGTTGTGTACAAAGCCTGATGTTGCTTATTCAATTAGTGTGACGAGCAGATATCAGTCCAATCCAGGTGAAGACCACTGGAAAGCAGTGAAAAACATCCTTAAGTACTTGCGAAGGACTCAGGACATTTTTCTTGTTTTTGGTGGTGAATCTGAGTTGAAAATAGAGGGTTATACTGACTCTAGTTTTCAATCAGAAAGTGATAGCAAATCCATGTCAGGGTACGTGTTTACTCTGAATGGTGGTGCGATTAGTTGGAAGAGTTCCAAACAGTCTACAACGGCTAACTCCACAGCGGAAGCAGAATATATAGCTGCAAGTGAGGCTGCAAAAGAAGCCGTTTGGATGAGGAAATTTGTTTCTGAGTTGGGAGTTGTTCCTAGCATTGAAGAGCCTATTGTGTTGTATTGTGATAACAACGCAGCAATAGCACAAGCCAAGGAACCTAGGTCTCATAAAAATTCCAAACATGTCATGCGGCGCTTTCATCTAATTAGGGAGATTGTTGAAAGAGGAGATGTCAACGTCGAGAGAGTTGACACACATAACAACGTAGCAGACCCACTCACAAAGCCACTTTCTCAGAGTCACTTTGATCGTCATAAAGACAAGATGGGTATTAGATACCAGAGTGATTGGCTTTAGTACAAATGGGAGATTGAAAGAGATATGTCCTAAGTCCAATTATGGATGAGGATTTAGGAATAACTTTTATGTAATCTGTTTTGATTTCATTGATATTAGTAAAAAACTTGTTTTGTTTTTATTGCGGGCTCTATCTATTTAAATGTTTAAATAAGATATACCACAGTTTAGAGTAAAGCTTTTTATGGATTGTGATGAGATCATAATAATGAGACCTAAAAGATGATAACTCTAAACTTAAATAGTTCCTGGTCGTAGGATTACTAACTGGTAATCAATAATCCGCAAAGATCGGTACATACTATGCTTGCTTCATTATGAAGGATGTCTGTTCTCATAGACAATTGTGTGGTGACACTATAGCTAGTATGTAGGTGCTTATTATAGAATAAGTTCACTGAACATGACTCACATAGCTGAACAACTGATGAAGTTCACTCACGTGTCAGCAGTTATTCACATAGTGATAGTTGTACAAGTATCCTTAGACTTGAGGTCATCATAGTCATCTTGTGTACACTGAACTATGCTTTGGTTTAGTTCTTAGTCTCAAGGGACAATGGGCTCTACTGGGTATAGGAATTTGTACATGAAGATAGTGTATGATCAATAAAGGATCTACCCCTTCTAGTGTAGGAAGAGAATGTTCAATGCTGATCCACTTATGTTAGTTCAGGAATCTCTAGCCAGAGTGAATGAAATTAGAAAAGAGTTTCTAATTTACATTAAATAGAACTAAGCATAGTGAATGGGAAAGCAAGTGATTAAATAAGATAGGCTTGACACAAGTTCCATGCCTTGTATTTAATCGTGACATTGTAGGGTAGAAGGAATTAATTGTATGGTAACTATTCACTGAATAGGTTCTTGGTATTCTAAGCAGTGAATTCGTATTATCCGGATAGTCGCGATATGCTGAGAAGTATCCCTCACGATGTAAAATAAATATGATTAATTAATTAATCATATTTAATGAATTAGAGAATTTATATAAATAATGATAAAATAGTTTTATTATTATTTATTTCTACTACCGGCTTAATATTGAACCTACAGGGTTACACCATAAAAGAGAATGATTTAATGGTGGAGGAATTAATTAATAATGGCTGATAATTATTTATTTATGAAATAAATAATTATTTGGCAAATTTAATAATTTATTAAATGAGATTTAATTGATTATAAATTAATTAAGAAAAGTTCTTAATATTATTAATTAAGAATTTAATTTTTGGAAATTAAATCAAGTGAGAGAATTATTTCTAAAGAGTTTAGAAAAAGGATTAATAATTAAAAGGTGTTTTAATTATTAATGAGAATAATAAAGGGTTAATAATAATAATATTTTATGGGAAAATTTTCAGCTGAAATTTTTTCCTATAAATATACTATTATAGACCCTATTTTTGCCTAAACTAAAAAGATTTACAAAACCCTAATTCTCTCCATCTCCTCCTCCTTCATTATATCATTTTCTTGATGGATACCGGTGGAGTGCTTCACACTTGAGGAGCAGCTGCTAAGGATCTCCGTTCATCATTTTTGGATCGCCATTAAAGACCTCCATCTTTCCATTAACGTAAAGGTTCTTAAGGTAAACATACTGAACTAAGAATTAAATATTATTTTTCGCATGGATCCTGCGGAGGGTTTCGTTTTTTTTTTAAGATTTAAATTTACGTTTTCGTTGCGTTTATGTGCTAAAAACCCTTCACTTTATAGGTTGCCCGTGAAGGGGCATCATATGTGAGGATCATGAAGTCTAATTATTAGCATACAGTTGAGGTTATTGGCCCAAACTAGTTGACAATGTCATTTTACCAAGGAGGATGGGAATGCCGTAATAATCACAAACTCACCAGAGATAGTGTCCAATATACCCTTGAGGATTCTAATTGTATTACGTAATATTTGAATGTAATATAAGAATGTCATCATAGGATGAGTACACTATGTGATATTATTAGTGCACTTAACATATAAGGTTATGATGGTTTAGCTCAGAAATCGAGAGCATTGAGAATTGATAGCATGTCTATAATTAAATGGCATAAGATTACAACGAGCGATGGTTTGATCTTAGAACCTTTTAAAAGGATAGACCAGTGAGTCTAGAGTGGAATTATTCGGTAGAAATGATGTCAGAGGCAACATATATATACACGTAGGCCTCTAATATATTCGGTAACGTATGTTCAATTACATACACATGCCACTGAACTTATGGACTGCATTGAGATCCCTAAGAGATCTCTTTGATTTGTTCTCAGGGGGAACTGGCCACTTATAGTTAGTAACGGATGCGTGTAGCAGGCAACTATCGGCTTAACAGATGTTTTTGGAATATTTCTGAGTAAGGTCTTCGAGGTAAAACACCGGAATGACAGATTTACGTGCGAAAGTCAAGTTAGTAAGCGATTTTAAAATGATGTTGAAAGAGAAACTATTTGAACCATGGAATTACGAAGAAGAAGAGGTGGGATCATCCTCAGATGGATAATGACGAGAGTTAGGATAATCAATAAATTATTTTGGCACCTACTTACTGTCACGTTACTCCCTCCAAATTGTTGATCATTCGTAATGCCTTGATAAGTCATATCAGGCAATCCTTTTCGTTCCCTACTTTGAACTTCTGATGTGACCATCTTGAATAGTCTTTCTCCGCATCAGGACTTGTTCAATCCTTTTAGTTAATCCATGAACTTTCATTCATAGATTTTGATCTTCTTGTTCAACTCAGAAATATTTATACTTCATTTCAATTATCCAAGAGATTTTTATATATAAATTTTCCCTTAATTCATCGATGAATATTCATAATGAGTATCTTCATTTGATTCTTCTTTCATACTTACTCTTCTCAGTCGAGATTGTAAATATCTAACAAATTGTTAAAAACATGGATGATCTAATATCCATATATTCCTCGGGAATCCTTTTCCTCTAATCGGGATGAAATTATATATTGAACTTTGAAATTATAGTAAGGGTATCAATTTGATATTGGTATTCCGATTCAATTCTATTTAAAGATATGATAAAGTATATGAACTAGGGCACCTATGAATGTACCCTTTATTTGGAAAGAAATATTTGATAAGAGGCTATCGATTGTTCCGATGCCAAGACCACTCGATTTATAGTTATAATTGTCTTTCTCGGCCCAAATTTAAAAACTCTTTATTTCAAAATCGTCATCCAGGTAGCCACAATTTCTTCAGTGGTTACGATGTTGAGATTTTTTACAAACAAACTGAAATATGCCTAGTTGCATATGTTCTCATGAATGACTAGTTAATTGTCCTAACTAGTCAACATTTTAATTAATATGACAAAAGCCTAGCTAATCATCCTAGCTAGTTGCTATGGGCCAAACCAATTGTGTTGGCCATTTTCTTAGCCGGTTTATAATATTGCTTGATATGGACTAGTTATTATTTTGCTAGTTCCACTTCCAATAAAATTTTTATTATTCCATAGTGCATTATATATGCCAGATTTAATTGTTGATGAAATTTTCAAAGAATGATTTAATTGAGACCTAACTAGGTCGCCCACTCAAACGAGAATTCATATTCAGTTTTATGAAATATTTTGTTCATGAAATATTTTATTCTTTCGTTTGTATAATGAATATCCAATTAAAATTACAAAGTGATTGAAGAACAATATGCTTCCTTTTTTATTAATCAGTGGATAAAATTCCTTCTTTCAAAATAGCACCTCTTGGAGACCTCAATGGTTAATCTTTGGTTGAGGATTTCATTCGATATTTCTTTCATTATTCGAGAAGAAAAGTATTCTTTCAATGGGAAAATCTTACAAGTATCATTGGTATGATGTTATTATTCAGCAATCGTTGCTTTCAATGGATATTCTCCATAATATCACAATATAGAATTCTAAGGACATGGAAGGATAATCGTTGTTATATTCTTCCTTCCAAGTTATAAAACTTCTGAGTGTTGCGACTCTTTTATTCAGAGCTCATTATTTGTTCAGATGTTAGATTTTGAAACCTTGTTAAGACTGTCTAAATTTCATCGATTTCGTGAAAATCATTTTTCCAAGACTAATTGTCTTCCCAACAAAGAGAGGTATAGTTGAGAACCGATTGTGGTTATATGAGACTAAAAGCTCAGTGCTATGATGGTGCAATCGGAGCATCATGATGAGTAAGTTGTTTTAAAAAGAAAAATACCATGTTTAGTTATTATCATAAGTATCTTTAATATGGTTATAGAAGAACGAAAATAGGGATATGACGTGATTAGTGAGGTACACTTCTATGAAACAATATTGGGAAAGGTGCTAATAAATTCGGGAAAAACCTAGCATGTATGAATTTGAAGAATAAGATTTTCAAGAATTGAAGGTAAGGTTAGTAGCAATCCCGTGCTAGAATTACTCGACGATAAAAATAGGATGTTGCGTGAAGTCTAATGATATGCCTACGCAGTTTAAGGACCATGACATAAGGCTTTCTAATAATTATCTAGAATAATTGCGATAAAGTTCGGACTGAAAGGGACAAGGAGTTTACTTATGAGAAAATTTTGGAATTTTTTTTTACACTGAACACGAGATAGAGGATATAGTCAAAATGATCAAAGGCCATGATTGAGAAATATATTATCATCAAGGAAAGGCCAATGTGGTGGCCGACACTTTAAGTAGGAAAAGATATATTGAGGATGACAAATCTCTTAATAACTGATGAGAAGGATCGCATGAAAGAACGCTTTATTACTTAACAAAAAGACTTAAAGATGCCTAAAAACGTAAACGGATATTAGTCGTGACAGATTATGAAAGGGGATGTCCTCGAGTAGGTAAGTAAGTATTCGACATAGTCGGAAAATGAAAACGGAAAGGCGAGGGTTAAAATTTTGGCGATTTCAACTTGTAGATGACCAAAATAGGGTTAAGAGTTAATTATAATAAATTTTGAAGGAGAATTATCAAGAACCAAGTTAGCCGTCGTGCTATTTGAGGATTTTGAGTGATAGATTAAATAAGACCGCTTACTTTATTATGCAAACGATAGATGTCCACTTTACAAAATTTTTATGAACGCATAAGAGATAATTGGGACAGAGAGACCCCGTGACGACAGCGCCGCACAAGGACCCAAGATTTAATTTCACAACGGGACTATTTTCCAAGATATTTTGCGGAAAAGGACGGACAGGGGAATGACTTAGAGTTCTCAAATCGACAAGTAGAATGAGAGGACTATCCTGACCATTGAGAATACAACTAGCGGCTTAACTTTTATTTGGAACGGTTTGGGGAATCGCCTATTGTTGACAGATAATTCGTGTAGATGTACTTACCACGCTAGCATACGAAAAATAGTTGCCGATATCCCTTACGAAGGGTAACGTGAAAGAATGAAGGATGTCATTGTCAGAACTGATAGAAGGCAAAGAAGATCGTACACGCCCTATAAAGGCCACTAGTAGCAGGTACCAATAAACGTGAATACGTCTAAGGCGCTAGCGAGAATAACAAGTATGACCCAGAAAGTGTCGTAGTACTATAGATATTATATGGGGAATGATTAAAGAAGTCCGACCGATGACGGAAGCTGAATGATGCACGATCCTAAAACGTGTCAATAAATTGCGTATGAAATGGTGCTTCCTTAAAGATGGCAACATGACGATGACGTGCTTTACGTTACTACGGGAAGAAATGTTAAATCTGGCGCCCAAAATGCGACGAGAACTTCTTAGATAATGCGCCCAAAATGGGAAAACGTTAAGGAATGAAACTCTAGCACTAGTAGGAGCGATGTAGGGGGAAACGAATAAGTTGAAGGATGATTCCAAATACTAGAAGATATGCTAATCGTCCATGTTATCAATTTTAAGGGAAATGAAGTGGCCAGTTGATGTTAATCGAATTATCGACAATAACAAGTTATCATGCGTGCATTGGAACGGCTACAAAGCTTGTACGGAAGAAAGAATCGTTCTCTCTTAGGTTGGGAAGAAACTGGTAAGCGGAGGATACCGGACCATTGTTGAGTCCACAGACCAAGCAATTCCTAAAACTTATCAGAACCCGGCTAGTGGCAGCCCAGGATGAACAATAGGGATATACGGACTAGGACTATAAAGACAGAAAGTACGAAGTAGCGGACCAAGTATTGTTAAAAGTACCTCCCGAGGAGGGAGTGATAAGAGTCGAAAGGGAAAGGAATGTTGAACCCAAGATTTATTGGACCAGTTGAAGAATTAAAGGACTAAGAAAATTGACTTATAAATTAGCACCATCGTCGAACGGTCACTAAGTTTATAACGAGTACCACGAATCGAGATTAGGAAAGTTAACCGTCAAAACTAAACATATGATTGAAAATGAGCTAATAAACTCGTAGCCAGACTTAGCGTATATCGAGTAACGTGTAGAGGTCATAAGACTTCAAGGACGAGTACCCGGAAATATATTGGATGTATGAGTGGAAATTTTATGAAGAGATAAAATACTACAAGGTCAACGTGAGAACTCGAGGTTGTCATGCGAGAAGCATATCCCTACCTGTTTCTGAACTGATTCCGGGACGGAATCCTTTCAAGGGGGAAGACTGTAAGAACCCAAATTTTTGACATCGGTAAAAGACCCTTATGAATAGTAATATAGTAACTTGAATTTTGAGACCTTGTAAAATATTTAATGAATAGTAACCCTGACGGACGGGGAAAAACTTTTTAGCCCACACTATGTTGTGCATGAGAAAATGAGTTTCGGAATTGATATTACGATTATATGTACCAAATGAGTGTATGTAAACACTATTAGTTTTCGAAGAAAATGAACTTTGAAAAATGACCGTATTTACGACTCATCGAGGATTACGGGAATCACAATATAATTACAAGATTAAAACCCTACGAATTTATATTCAAGTATGATAATTAAAAATATAAGGAATATATACGAAAGGAATTACGTCGCGAACCATTTACGAGTAAGTATTACGAAAATGTTTAAGCTACCGAGCGAATGCGTAAGCGATTAAATAAACGTAACGCACTAACTAAACCATGGTAAGAAAGTAACCATGTTTACTTTATCAAATAGTAAGCTAACCATAGGATTATCAAGCAAGCTATCCAAATAATGTGCTAAGGAAGCTAACACAAGTAGTTTCTAGGAACCTACCTAAGATTTATCCCCAAGATTTGCAATAAGAAAAACCTAGAATGCTATGCTAGGAAGATTATCAAATCAAGTGGAAGATATAAACCCATCTTCCTAGAAGTTACCTAGAAAATTAACCAAGCTAAGCAACCAAGAGGAGTATAAATACCCCCTTGATGCTTCCATTCGGCCCTAATGCAAAAGAAGGGGAAATCAAATTCAAAACTCCAAGTTCTAGATCTTGTTAAATCCTCCAATTAATTCTCAAGCCTCCTAGCAATTAAACTAAGGTAATAAAATTCGTTCATCTCTTTTTATCAAGGTTTGATGGGTGGAATAAATTCAAGAAACTCACTAGTGAATAGTATGAATAGTAACCTCTCTTTGGTTTCTTGATTTCAATGGGGGTTTTAGGTTCTAAAAATCATACCAAGCACTTCCAAGCCTCCACCATCCTGAAGAACACATCTCAAGCTTTCAAGAAAGGTAAAAATATTTGGCCCAACTTTATTAAAGATTCATTTTTAAGATCCATTTAATATGTGGTAGAAAACTTAGTTTAAGGAGTGGTATTGTTGAGATCTTGAAGTTTAAGTTGATTAGATTTAAGATTGATTGTTGTTGCCTCAAGAACATGATCTTCTTGAGAGGATTTTGTGTGTTGATGATGAAATGATGATTGTTGGTGGTTGTGTTAAGAGTTAGGGCGTAAACGAAACCCTGATCGTAAACGCAACTCCGTTAAAACCAACGAATCGTAACTTTAAGTTTCTGCAGAAAGTCCCGAAGTTGTAAACTGTATTTTCATGAAAAATAACCCTTTTTTAGGATAGAAAATGTTTTAAGGATCGTTTAGGCGCTTGAATCGCTTGATTCCGATTTACGGATCAAAAGTTATGGCCGTTTTACTAAAAGTGATTTACGCGACAAAAACTGCTACGAATCACGAATTTTGAAAATATAAAGGATCGACTTAAATGTGTTCATAAATCATTAAATTTTTACAGAGAGTAACATATTGAGTTTTCTAACTTCCACAAAAATTTCAAGTGAGAATAAAGATTTCTTAATTTTATAAAAATATCAGAGCCAAGACCGCGCGAGTAGAAACCGTAAGAATCCATAAGCGGAGCCGACGGCGATACTGAGAATGAACCTAAGATACTTAGAAAAAAGAAGCGACCATGATGTGAATAAGGACTTAAAGGAATAATAAGGGTAGTATAAGTTGAGAGGGTGCATAATAAGTAGCGCGTGAGTGCGAGTCGCCATAAAATAGAACGGGACTTAACGAATTGTGTTTATGGTTATAGATATCCAAGCGGAACCTAAAGCATCCTCCACCTCGAGATAGCCAGGCAAGTTTTCAAACCCTACCTTTTAAGAACTGTTGTATTGTGAATATTTTACAAAACTGTGATATATGCATAAGATTGCTTTAAACTATTTTACGAAGTTTGAGATGTATTACATTACTCAATTGTTGATAATATCTAGTATACGTTCATACCGAGTTCGAAATATTATATTTAGACCGAGAGTCGGTCGGTGTAAGCTTATAAAAAACCGTAGGTATCCCGGAGGAGTTTATAATTGAGAACGTTAACGCTAGCGAGTAGCGTGGCGTGTATATATTTTAGACCGAGGATCGGTCAGTTAAATTGATGAAAACCCGAAAGTATTCCGCAGGTGCTTATATAAGAATATTAACGCTACAGTAGAGTGTGATGTATAAGTCGTAAGACCGAGAGTTGGTCAGTTTTGTTGTATAAAGTATAAACCCGGGAATCATCCCGGAGATATTTTGGACGATTATAATTCCATAGTTGTACGTTTTAAAAGGGACTCAACGTCCACTTACGAAATATTAAAACACCTCGAACTTTCATTAAAACAATTTCCCAACGATCATATTCCCTCAACTATATTTTATTGATGCAAATAATAAATACTATATTCTTATTCTTTTATCAGGGGAGTAGTATACCCCAACAATTATTTATTTCAAACCTAATTAATCATTAAAGATTATTAATTTCATAAACATAAACTAGTTGAGGAATATTATTTTGAAGAGTAAACTCATTCGAGGTTTAATTATTTTTCGATTATCATTTAATTAACTATTATTTAATTAAAGAGTTTATTTTGATTTAAAATCATAGATCCTGATTTAAAACATACTTTTTGATTTCGGAATATCATTCGAATAATTTCAGATCGTCGGTGAATATTATCCCGACTTATTAATATTTTGAATATAGTTTTAAGGAGAAACTTTTTCCCCTTATTGATTATCTGTTGACAACGGTCAACTCACATCGTTAGTATTTCCTCCGAAACTTTCGGAAGTACCTATATATATATATATAAAGTAAAGTTATGCCTATCAACAAGCAAAACGCTTGGAGGAACTTCGATATGGTTCGAGTTCTCGAGATATGATAGGATTTCCTAAAAGACAAGGGAGGGGTAGAATCCAAGTACTTCGTGTATTGGATAGGTTACTGGTACCGTAGGAGACGGTACAATATGTACCTATGGACCTGCAAAGTGTGTGTATACCCGAAATGAGGACACATAGCCCGTATGCGGCAAGGGTGATACCCGAGAGATGATGGTTTTGTCCTTCTACTAGTAGAAAAGGTTACTATTTCCGTAGTACGACTAATCATCGTATGCGGTGGCTCCAGTGAATGTCATATTCTTCCAATTGGAATTATGATGCAATACCGTAACCCAAGCCTAGGTGCTGGGTTTACTAATAAGGTATTCACAGGTTAATAAAATCCACTAAAGGATTATTTTCATAAGGTGTGTATCACCAAGGAAAACTATTTTGAAGAAAATGTATTTATCAAATATGATGTTTTACGTGAGTTTATCATACAGTCATTTTCATACTGTACATTATTATGCTGGGCATTATAGCTCACTCTTGCTTTCTTTTAAATGACACAGCACAACAAATAACCAGTATGTCGGTGTGGGACCTAGTCGCTTGCAGTCATGGGGAGGATCCCTGGAAGCTTTGTCTCAGGTGTGCTAGAGTATCAGATAGATATAAGATATCAGTTGTAATTATTGTAACTTCATGTAGAGGTTATAAATAATTGTTTGAGATCCTGTAAAGTACATTCGAGTGTAATAAAAGAATATTACATCTTGTACGTCATTTCTAAGACTATAACTTGTGTGTGTGAGTATGAGATTGGGGTCTGTGGATTATTGAATCAATACCAGGTTACACATGAGTGAAGGATGGCGTGACGACCCAAATTCCTGACCCCGGATTTGGGGGCGTTACACGCATGGAGCTGTGGAGATTTTGGAGAATGATCCAGGCCAAGTATTTAAAGTAAATGGTTAGATATTGAAGCACTACTATGGGGATACGGTAAACCGTGAGGTGGTTAGTGCCGTTCTATTGTCTACTTGATCTCAAGATTCTACGTCAAGCTAACGACGTAAAGCAAGCGCTTCTTGGGAGGCAACCCAAGTTTTTTGTACAATAGTAGATAGAGGAAGAAGAAAGAGAGGAGAAAAACACAAATAAAATCAAAAAATCAGAAAAATTCAGTGCCAACTATAGTAGCACGGCGCGCCCACGCTGAGAAGCAAGGCGGCCGCGGTGAAAAGTCAGTAGCACGGCGTGCCCGCGCTGGCATACGGGGCTGCCGCACTGGTTTTCCAGAAGCACGGCGCGCCCGCGCTGCTAGGCGGGGCGACAACGCTGATTCACTGTTTGCGAAAAAAATATAAGTCAGAATAAATAGAAAATCGGGGACTTTATTCCAAAATCAATTTAAACCCGATTTTTACTCTTCCACATCCCATATTTCCCTCTCCAAATCAAACCCATTGTTCCCATTATTCCCATAATCAATTCCCATTCCTTTTCCATACCCAATTCTATTCCTAAACTCCTATATACATACACATTTATAAACAAACTTCTCCATCACTTCTCAAACTCTCAACACACAAATCTCTCTCACAAACTTCTATTCTCTCAAGCTTATTCAATCTCATTGGCACCAAAGAGACAGCGAACTCAAGTGAGCAGCAGCACCACTTTCAACTCCCGAGGCTAAGGCAGAGTATGCGAGGCTACTTTCGAAGCCTATAGCCAAGTAGCGTGGTTTACTTCCATTGGGTAAAGATGGTAAGTTGTTAAAGATGATCTTGGAGATGGGCTGTGTTGCTTTTTGCGAGACACTCGCTGATGTGCCCATGAGTGTGGTGCGTGAATTCTACGCGAATTCTAAGGTGGAGAAGAACGGTTTCAGGGTGGTTAGGGGGATGACGATGAAGTACAGTGCTGAGGCTATTTGTAGGGTGATTGAGCAGCCCGAGAGGAGGCCAGATCGGGAGAATTGGAACGAGAAGACTCCGGGGGAGTTTAACTTGGATTTGATTGTTGCTACCCTGTGTGTGCCTGAGACTCATTGGAAGTTCAAGAAGGGCACGAACGAGTATGCCACTTTCCCTGCATCGTGCCTGAACAAGTTTGCGCGTGAATGGAATTCTTTTATTTGTGCTAATATCATGCCATCTTCTCACGTGCATGTTGTTACTGTGGAGTGTGCACGTTTGTTGTGGGGCATTCTGCAGGGAGACTATGTGGATCTTTGGATGATGATTCATCATTAGTTCGAGGTAACAGATACTTACTCTTGATAGTAAACTTGTTGAGCTTTTGCTAGTTGACACATAACCTCATACTTCCATCTTTCTTATTAACAATTAATACCGGTACACCATATGGGGTACACTAGGTCTAATCGCTCCTTCTTCTAACATCTCTTGCATTTGCTTTGCTAACTCCCTTATTTTAACTGGTGTCATTTTGTGTAAGGCCTTGGACACTGGCTTCGTCTCAGGTGCTAAATCAATCGCGAACTTCATTTCTCTATCTGGAGGAAATGTTGGTAACTCATTTGGAAACATATCTTGAAACTCCTTAATTGCTATAAAATCTTCAAATTTTGTTTGCTCTTGACTTTTATTTATAATCACCATAGTGATCACATCTTGATCACTGTAATCATCGTTAACAAATTCTTTACATTTCTTCTTCCTTTATAGCTCATCATATTCTTAGTTAGTGTCTTCAGAATTATCTTTTCATCACGACAGTGTATCTGGGCATCACGCTTAAATAGTTAGTCCATTTCCTAGAATAATGTTAAATTCTCATATCTTAAATGATATCAAATCCTCATAAACTTATTGCCAGAAACCTCGATTCTAATATGAGTACTCACTTATTTAACAATTACACGTTCTTGATTTGCTAGCCCTTTAGTCATTATCTTATCCAGTCAACAGGGTAATTTATCTCATCAACAAAATCTTGAGAAATAACAATCAAGTTGCTCCCACATCTTTCAATACTTTAACGCATAAGGTATTTACAATAATCATTCACGTTATCACATCCGTATTCTAAATAACATATTTCACAGGAAAATCGCAAACTCTCGTTCTCGGAGACGTATTCCTTATTGGAGTAGATTTTCTTGACTCTTAGTGCATCCCCGACTAGGGCTAGTGATTTGCAATCCTTGCCATATGCCCTTATTTCCTTTCCATGCATGAGAGGTAGATGGAACCTTGCCCGTTTGGTTCATAATACGTTGATTTTTGTTTGAAAAACTCTTGCTAAGAACGACAGTACAACGAAACAACTAGAAGGATTCACAATTTAACAAAATTAGAGTTGAAAAGAAAGAAGAAGTAATGATTTGAATATGAATGAGACAACCACATTGGTACTTAAGATGGCCAGTCTTTCATACCATATGGCATACAACACATGATTAGGTGGCGTCCTACCCGACTCTTTGTCATCCCTGACAAAGTGTCTCACCATAATACTGCTCGTCCCAATCAGAGAGCAAACTTGAGAAAAATAATTAAATTTAAAAGGAATGAAATATCCTCCATTTTCTTATCACTGTAAAGAATTTTCAAGGAAAGAAGTTCATACATATTTAGGATTCAAAAAGAGAATATACACTATAATATTGCAGAAAAGAATGGTACTATTGGTCACCATCCACATTTTACTTGTATACATCTTTCGAGCTTGTTCGATCATATCCCCATTGTTTCATATAACAACTTTAGAAAGTACGCTGAAATGCCTTCGCAAATTAAGTATTATGGTAGATTCTTACTTGTTAAGTCTTGCATTTTTAACATCGTATCTACACGTATAATACTTTAACAATTAGATTATAATGGCGTTCTTACCAGATAACCTCGAGTTTCCTCTTTTTAATTTAGAATAACCACTAATCAAACACCATAACGATCCTTTTGTTAATAATATTCTTTTTTTAGAAAAGTCTGGAAATCTTCCCAATCTTTTTCGGTCATATTCAAGCTTCTGTTAGATCAATGAATTCTTTGAACTCTGATAGTCCTAGTAATTGAATGAATAATTGCTCCGTACGCTGATTCTGTTCTTAATCTTATCAAACAATATTTGCACCGTTCTGTTAGGAATAATTAACTTCTTCATAATCGCGGATCACTTTATTCTTTGAATTAACAATACTAAGTCTGAAACAAGTATCCTTCCAGGTAATCCGGGTCTTTTAACAAAATAGAAACTCAACTAGTAACTTGACAACCAATGTTTAAAACTTATTTTATTAAAAGGAGCCTTTGGAAATTTGTTAAGAAAATCTGTTTCGAGAGTTTGTTTAAAAATTTTGAAAATCGCACATCTGGTTGTCCTTACTATATGAGTCGGTTGTTGTCCTTCCTACCTATAACAAGGTACTAAATTAAAGAAATGATCACATAAAGGTCCATTCACTTCAAGCTGCCTTCTCTCTTTTATTGGGTCCATTTGCCTTCCTTAATCAGCGAAAACTTCAGTTATCGTTGCATGTTATCTTATTCGTAGCTTCACATCAAAGCTTTTATGCTGGTAATGCTCCCGTCATCAACTTTGCAGTCGTTAAGTAGAACAGGCTATCTAATAGTCAATAAGCCCGCTGATGACACATCACATTGTTACCATAAATATATCACATCGTCATAATGCCATTATCTAACTTCAAGAAAGCTCCAGATCCATATTCTTCTCTAACTCTCTTTCAAAACTCATCTAGTCGATTCCACAAGCTAGTCATGGGTGGCCTAGTCACTAATGGCTTCTTTTAACCTGGTAGAAGCTATCCTCCGGAACACTTATTTATATCTCAAGTACTCACTATTTACTGTAGCTCCCGAATTCATCCTCGTAGGTACTGTTGCTTCATAGGGAAATTTTTAAATTGGGGTATAAAACATGGTGTAGGGTAAACTGAAAAGATACACTCAAAGCCGAATATCCAGTAAAACAAGAATAAACAGATGGAGGTTCTTAAATAGGTAGTCTCATATCAAGAGGTGGTAAAATAGCGTAGAATAGCTTGAAGGGGGCAGCTGTTATAACAGAAGGTGGTATCATTAATACTGATGGAAGAACAAGGTGCACATCAAATCTGAGAGAAGATGACGATCCTCGCACGGAAGGCTCCAAACGATCAGATGATAGAGGGAAATCAGGATCTGCCATTGCCATTGTCTGGAATTCACATCGCAAGCTAAGAATCTCGAATCGCAACACGAATCATACTGAAAACATACTATACATCCGAACTCAATCCTTACGCATCTTATCTTTCTATTTCATATTCCTGATTCTAACCCTCTACCCAATCCCGACAATCTAGGCTTATTTCAGTGACTTATAACATGTAGCTCTGATACCAACCTATGGCGCCCTCCAAACCTGGGTCGGAAGTTTGGGGTCCACAACACACACACACACACAATATATAAACCTGTAAATGAAATATTATTTATAATGACCCTGCTTTACACCATCATGGATCGCAACAGGTTAAAGTATGAAAATAAGCCATAACCTTAACTTTTATTACAACGTACCTAAATCCCAACTAATTTGACTTACAACTGATAATGAAATTATTCTTACAATCTTACTATCTCACTACCATATAAAGCTCCTGCTAGCTCGATCCAACTCAATCTGGAATCCTAGCTCATACTTTGGACTGAGGAACCTCGCTATCAACCATATCCTTTTTAACTGTAGAAGACATAAAAAGATTTGCAAGAGTGAGCTAACTAGCTCAGCAATTCATAATAACGATAACAGAGGTTAAACAATGTTCCAATGGAATGATTCAGAAGAATCAAGTTTCTTGTTAAACAATCATTAGAATTGGATATTCATTTTAAATTTTAAAACCAAGGTTAGGCTGCTGATCAGTCACGTACTAACCCCGAGCAAGGCTCCCAACTTTGCTCTATATACTGGATCCAAGGCACATATTGGCCTACTACGACCACGAATCTGGTCCACATAAAGAAAACTATCCAATTCTAAAACAGTTCAGTATGATATACAATGTACTTCAATAAAACAAAATCATAATCAATGATGATAAAATACTTGAATAAAAGCATAATGCAATTCATGGGTATCACAAGGGTGTATCAAAGTATGTATAAGAAATGGCCTTCAGCCTGTAGGAGAATCAGGTATTATATGAGCAAGGATTTTACAAGGTTTTGTTCTTTGATGTCACAAGGTATGGTTGAGTATAAAAGTTTCTGTATGTTCAAACAATTATGTTCCAGTGTTTGGTATATGATGATTATATATTTGTGGAGTAGTATCGTATTTGTGCAGTTTAGTATCTGGTAAATCAACAAGGAATGGTTCACAAGGAATAAGGCTTACGGCTCAAAGATCAAATGATGTGGCTCATGTTCAAGGCTGAATGATTCAAAGTACTTACAATATAAAACAGAGCTATTTTGAATACTTAACAATATGTCATGAGAGAATTTATAAATATTTGCATTATATCTCAAAAAAGGTTTAGAAGTACTTGCCTTGCAGAGCTTTACAACTATTACTGATCGACTCTGAGCCGACTCGGACGCTCAGGCTTTAACGTCCAACCACTAGATCACCTTGGATTCGACTTCGACACTCAGGTTTTTCGGTTGAAACCCTACTGAGCTCGCCGACTGACAACTAGGTTATCTTTAGTCCAACATCCACTTTCGGTTTCCCGACTAGAACCTACAGGGTCGAAATACTCTATGTTAGACACCCAATTATGCTTGACATATCCTCGATACCAATCCTACCCAACGATAACAATCCTGACTCGTACTTATATACATTACTATAGTACACGTAACATACATGATTCATATACTCAAATCTCGATTCAATATTCGTTTTCGGAAAACACATATAATCATCGTTTTAGGAAACAAGGGTTGCCAGCTATAATTTATAAAGTATATTCTTACGACACGAAGGTACATTTCGTAAAATTGGGTTATTAACCATATGGCACAATATGCAGGTAGGCTCGTACCACATTTATTTATAAGTACATAACTATATACACTCGACTGATATTCCCTATGTTTTACAGGATACGCTTCCGAAATTTGGACAGCGTCTCCTTTGTTTATTGGACTACTCGTCGAACAAAATCGACGTCTCAATCAACTACCAATCCAACAATCAATCCAATCACAATTCATCAACCAAATTACGTACTTGACTTTAATATAAAATAACAAATTCTCGTTTCAAAGATAATTTTATGAATTAATTTATTTATTTTAAAATATTAGGACTCAGAAATACTCATCACGGTCCACCGTCGGCTCGCCGAGGCTCATCGCCGATGGCGGTAAAATATGTCGGTACCCGATATATTTCAGGCTTCCTTACAGATTCTACCAATTAATAGATTAAATTAACTACATCGATATATCACTTAATTTCATCCGAAATTTCAGAAATAAAATAAAAACAAGCAGTTTCAATTAAGCACACGCATGCGCGTGCACTACAGAACGGAACAAGCGGCCGGAAAGTACCACACCCGACCGGAGAACAAAACGGAAAAAGGCACACACGGAGGACCCGTAGATATACAGATATAAAGATGTGTATATACTATACATCAGAGTGACCAGCCAAGAAGGGGCAACTCAGAACCTTAAAACAACACCCAATTCGGACAACCGAAAACAAGAAACAGCCGGAATCGCAGCACAGAAATCAATCAGTCTGGAAGCAAATCACGGGGTAACTAGCTCACCGGAAATCAGAGTTGCGACGAAGCTTCGGGAATAGGGGAGAGATAAGAGGAATAATAGAAGAATGCTTTTGTTTTATTATTTTTGTGGTTTTTTTTAAAGAAACCAGCACCTGCCACGTATAAAAAAATAAATGGACACCCGTAAAATCTTTTTCTGAAAACTAACCACGTGTCCAAAGAGGATTTATATGAACCTCTGCAGCACAGTTTCGCCCCGCGATTTGTATTTTAACGAGCCATTGTACGAATAAGAAAAATTCGTAAAATTACCGAAATAGTGTTAAAACATTATAAATATTCCGAAGTTAATAAAAATGTAAATTTAGTAATTTTAAAATAATTTTCAAAACGCAATTTATACCCGCTTTTAACAACTAAACGAAACAACACGCGGGTGAGATTAATCCCAAAAATTCCCAAAATAATTTTAAAATTCTCGGAATATTCCAAACTTAAATAAATATGAGTTTCATAATTTTTGAAGAATTCTGGAATTAAATACAGATTTTACAAATAAATGCAATTAGAAAATCATACAGGGGTAAATAATTGATAAAATATTGATTTCTAAATTTTATAAAATCCCAAAAATAATTATTATAATTATAAAACCATTAAAATAATTTTAGAGACAATCCACATATTTATACAAATAAATTTGCATTAAATTTACTTTTAAAAGTGGAAACAATTCAATACAATTCAATAATTAATTACGGGGACAACCCGGTACAGCATAAATCACACATACTTAATAATAAAATAAAATTGATCTGACAAAAACTATACACATACTTTATTTATTTAATACTTCCACAATCGCATATTTAAATAATTCAGAAATACATGTGTCGTTATAGCAAGGCAGCGTGGAGAGCTGAGTTGGGAGAGACCGGTCATTTGAGATCGCAGCAGCAACATCAGCAGCAGGAGGAAGCACAAGGCAGTGCTGGTTTGTGTACGACACAATATAGGTGTTTAGATAGGAGGATGGATGCGATGCATGACATCTATAGTAGGTTTGCACATGAACTCACCCAGGCATTGAGGACTGTATTCAGAGCCACATGAGTTGACATCCAGTGGCCAGTATTCGGTGAGGATTCTGTATATCCGCCTCCAAACACTCTTTACATTCCACCCCTAGAGGGTGATGACCCTGATTCTGATTAGGTATGCCTGATTCCTTGCTATTACCTTCACTGAGGACAATGAATATTTTAAGTTTGTGGGTAGTATTTAAGGATTATGTGTTTTGTTTGAGTCACATATAATTTGCATATTCATGCTAGTTTAGTTCATATAGTTGCATATTTTCCATGTGGTAGTTTTTTTATTTTTTGTAGTTTTTTGTTTTATTTTTGTATGATAGTTTGTTCATATAGTTCATGCATTTGCATAATAACATGATCCCTTAGATGACTTTTCCGATTAATTTGTGATATTGATGCAAGTGTAGTGATATCGTGCTTAGTGATGTTAAGTCTTATCGAGTTGATTTGCATGCTAGAGACAATTGTATTTTATTAAGTCTTATAGGTTGCTTGAGGATTAGATCATGGTTATGGGTTATTTGTTTGTCGAGGTTTAATCACTTGTTTATATTTAGAATTTATGATATTTTCTTAATGAAAAAATAACATGGATATTTAAAAATTGGAGAAAATTGGATTTCATTGCTAGTTGTTGTGGTTAGGTGTCAAATGGCTAGTAGCCGGCTCATTTTATATGAGTAGTCTAGGGTTGAACGAGATGGAGCGAAACACACTCGTTCAGAAATTTGTGAAAAAGAAAAAAAAAGTTAAAGAAAAAAAAATATGTTTATGCATAATTGATCATGAGTGGGCTCTTTAATACTCGAGTTATTAAGTTCTTAGGGGACTTTGTGCCTAGTGACCTAAGGCTTTTTATAGTCTGGGATCCAATAACCTAACGCTCGCTACATGGATATTATTATATAAGTCTTTTATGGACCTCACTCATTGCACGGTCAAATAAGCATATTTGTGTTATTTTTATGTTGTGAATAAAAGCATGAATCCATGTAAAACTCTGATATAAGAATTGAAGTATTATAAGTTGTTTTGAGTTTAGATTTTATTCTATTTATAACCTTGCGATTGCTTTGATGAGTAGTGAGTCATGATTATTCATCTAGTTGCGATAGTTTATCTGTAAGCATTTGCATGCACGCATGTTTCCGGATTGTAAGTTGATTTGTGGGGTTTGATTGATCTTTGTGCGAATAACTGCATTTTTTGAGATGTTGCTTGTTGATTGGTTTAGTTATTCTATGGGGGATCATTGCATTCATATAGTTGCATTCATGCATTTTTATTTCTTGTTCTTTGAGTCTGTTTATGCTTGAGGACAAGCATCGATTCAAGTTTGGGGGTATGTTGAGTGGCATTTATGTCACTTTATAATGTTCTATAAAGCTTTAAATTGGTGTTTTGTACTCAAGTTGTTGGTATTTTTAACACGTTTTGTAGTGTTTTTGCATTTCGGGCATTTAACAGGAATTCAGGTGAATTGGCATTGTTTTGATGCTAATCTGGTGTTAGGATAGTGTCTAGAATAAAAGCTCGTGAAAAGACCAACTCAAACTAGCAAGAAAAGAAGAAAGCATAAATTTTTCCAGAGAGTCAGCGCGCCCGCACTGTAGTAGCGTGCGGCCGTGCCAGGAGTACAGAAATGCAACGCGCCCGCACTGTAGTAGCGCGCGGCCGCGCCGGGTCGAATTCAAGGAATCACGTTTCTACTCTGATTTTGATCCAGAAGACTTCTAATCTGCATGGGCTGCTATATAAACATAACTTAAGGTCGTTTTTCATAACAAGATGTACCAGAGATTAAGGAGAAGGTGTAAAAAGACCGTAGAGCACAATTCAACCAAGGCGAAAAGGATCTAGTTTATTCTTGTGATTCTTTGTTTTAAGTTGTAACTTTGGATGCTAGTTTTCTTGCTTGTGAACCTATACTCTTGTTTCATACTTGGTTTATTATTTATTCAGTATAAAGACTACGTTTATTATACCATGTTTTCATCGGAACCCATGTTGATGATGAGTCCGATTATAGGCTAATCATTATCATTGGTTTTAACGGATTTATTTATGGATTTCTTTAGTTAATTTGTTGTGATGCCTTAGTGTGTGGGGATTTTATGATAACCTAGTATTGGTTGTGCTTATTCGTCTTGTGAGCGTCGCGAACTTATAAGATAGTGTGTTAATCTTTAATAAACCAAAAGTGAATTTAAGGGTTTAGAACTTGCTATGCTAGCATAGGTTCATGTATGTGATATGCATGATTTTTAGGTAATTTTAACCATCTTACTTGCCCTATATAATCATGATAGATAACTTGTGCATTCAACCGTTATGTTGTCAAAATCTATAGACATATAGGGTCTCAATATAATTGGTGTCTATTCAGCTTCTATCTCTTTTGTGGATGTCTGGTAGTATGGTATTCGTACAACGAAAGTTGGCGTTTATCAGTTTCGTGTTATCTGATTTGTGTCATCACCATTACATACTAAGGTTAAGAATGAAAAGGCTATTGAATGAAGTATTTAATGAAGTTAGAATCTCATGTTTGTGTCATATAGTATTCAACTCTCTTTATTCTCTTAGCACTACAAGAAAACTGTCAATAGACATCACACATTAGACATCGGTTAGATTTGCCACTGATGTTAAAAGAATTTATAACATCACCCCGTGTTTTTATGATGTTATTGTCATTCGAAGAAATCGCTTATTTTAAAACCGATGTCTAAAATTACATGAAAAAATTTTATTTCGCGCTCAGCTTTTTAATTTCCCCCTTAGTCAAAATTTCTTACAATTATCCCAAAATTTTACCCCGCCCATGAGCCATTATCTTGGTTCCCCTATTTCCCTCTTGAAAATTTCACTCATCTCTCCTGACTAAACACTCCTCTACCCCGCTCACTTTCACCTCGACATCTCACCATCTGTGTTCATCATCTCGACTCAACTAAAGTTCGGTTGTTAAGATTTGTAAGCTTATCTCATCTCTAGTCTCAAAATCTTACTAGTCTTCTCTTCATGAAGACAAATTTTTAAAATTGGGGTCTTTTTAAATCGAAACCCTAATTTTTTAAATTGGGGTTTTTTCAAATCCAAATCCCTATGGTGCTTTCATTTAATTCAATGTATTTTCAAGTTATTAATTCTTTTCAATTCGTTGTATATATACATGGCCTTTTTTGTATACGGTTCTGGATTTAATCTCTGGTATTCACTTGTTTAAGGTTGGATTGAAAGTAGGATTGTGTTATTTATTAGTTTATATTTTTGTGTTTATATGTTTTTAATTGTACTTGGTTCACATATAATATTTTTATTGATTTTAACTAATGATTTTATAATTTGTACATTATTGTGATTTAGTTGTAATGTTAGTTGAATTTTTTGTGAATTGTGTGCGTAGGACTTTCTCTGAAGATGCAGGAGCTTACAACTCTATTCACAGCTGTTAGACTGGGTTGTAGTTGTTACATGGAAGGGGATATGTACTTATATTTATAGGGTACTTGGTTTTTAGTTTCTTGTTGGATCTATCTCAATCTCTTTTAATATGGATTTTGTTAACAAGATTGGTGGTTCCGGCATGGACCTCAGAAGCAAAGCAAGGGTATTGCATTATATTCCTAAATATTAAATTTGTTATTGTTTCTTCTATGATTATGATTTTCATTTGCATGATTGCCTAAATGGGTGTATAATGAAATTATGATGTATCTAGCACTAGACAAGCTCCTAGGGAAGATAGTGAAGTAATTTTGCAGTAAGTTATTCCCCAACATTTTTTATTTGATTTGATCTATAAGCAGTAATAGCGATTCATTGTTTATTTGTTTGTGTTCTAATAATGAAACAGCCGTCCATAGAAGATAGAATGGGAAACAAAACATATGTGGTGTTATGGTGATGTTTTATTCTGATTGGAAGCGGGTTTGTAAGTGGTAAGAGTAGTGATTCATTGTGCCTTTTGGCCATTATTCTCAAGCAACAGACCAAGAATGATAATTTTTTCCTACACCTAGGTAAAATATGTGCATAGTGTTAGCATCTACTTTCCTTCCCAATTATATATCAAGTATGAAGTATGTGAATTTGTTGATACTAAAATTTCTACTTTTGGATTACATTATTATGAAGTATGAAGTATGAAGGCTACAAAAAATGTTTCTGAAGTACACACGATTCCCTGGTATTTAATGTCTTGTTTTACATTATTATTTTATTTAAAATATATATTCCCTAGTAAGGGGAAGGGTAGTATGCTGAACTGGTATTTTGGCCAAAGTTTGCCTACAAACTAGCACTGGTGGTGATTCTTCTCACGTCAGAAGTTGTACAATTTGAAGGTGAGCACAGCTTATGTGGCATAGTAGTTCCGGTCTACCGTGCCATATATTTATATTTTAAATGTGGCCTGTTTGGATAAGAATACAGCTTCAGGAGAAACATATCATGTACGTCATATAGGCTTCGGTACAAAGTTGTATCAACTTTAAGTTAGCAGCTTATTAATGCGAATGTGTTTGGTCTGCAGGTTCGCTTGGTTGCGGATAAGGAGAAAAATAAACCCAGAGGCCCATGTTAAATTTTTTTATTAGGGTAAGGTTCAAAATTGAGCAAAACAGAGGTGCTGCGTGAGACTACTTCTATACCAAAGGTGAGCTTACTATATCTATTCATAAAGCACAGGTTCATATTGATCTTTTAATAATTCAATTTGTTCCTAGATTATATACTCTTTTAGTCTAAATTATTTTTGAGCTGGAAAATGTTTCTGGGGAGTATCTAAATCTTTTACCTTTGTTATTTTTTTGGTTAAGGTTTCCTCGGAGGGATTCTCCTTGACAGAAACTGCACAAGCTAAACTCTGGTCAAAATTTTATTGGCCAGTTTAGCAAAATGATTTTGTTGTGCTTGAAGAACCTCATCTCTAAAGTGCTAAAGGTTTGAGCTATGCATATTCTACACCAGATTCTGAAATCAATTAAAGTTTCAACTACCTATAACTATAAGCTATATTAGTGCATTATGTATCTATATATGTAATTCTGTAGGTTTATCGCAATAACCATGTAAGTGATGTCGCCTTTGTTAGTATGTAGGCCTAGACTACGACCATTACATGCATGCAGAGAAAGAAATATGATGACATAAACAATATAAGACATGCTGAATGATGATTGTGAAAGACTGTTTGCAGGTTGAGGTTTGTGAACTACTGCAAGCTTTCTATATGAAGGGGTCTTTTATCTTTTGATACATGATGTGTAAGGGGGGATGGTGACTAATTATTGGGTTATGATTTGACCATATATTATAGCAGTAACTTAGCTCTGCCATGTTTGCAGTCTCTTTGTTTTTAACTAGCTTTGGTGTGAAGGGAGAGCTAGAGGTAGACAAAAATGTTTCTCTGATCACATTATAGATATATATTGCACAGCCACTAGTTCGTACAATATCAAATACATGCAAAGCCTTCTGTTCAATGACCTCCATCAGCTGCTCATCTGTCTTCCCTTGAAATCCATCTAGCTACATAGATAGCTAGACTTCCTACTATTGCATATTTTCATTTTTTCATAATGCATGCCTTTTTGTCCAGATGCCCTGCACAAGGAATGGTACCAGACCAGTTGCTTATTAGTACAATTTGGGTCTTATGAAACTACCTTTTTGTTAATACTAACTCAAACTAATAACAGTTGTTTCTTGCATGAAAATGTGGCATGTAAAAAATAAGTTAAAATTGGTTTGAAGAAAAGAAATGCAACAGGGAGTGTAAACTGGAATACAAAGGTTTCTTATGATCTTGACAACTGGAATCATGTTGATCGCTTCCATTTCAATGATCAGGTAATACGGTTTTGTTGATGTTTGTGCTATTACTAATTGTTATATGTCAGCGATAGTCAATTAAGACGTGTTATATGTCAGGGATTAGTCAATTAAGACAACTGGAATCATGTCTTGAATGCAGGTGGCAGCAAAGATGTGGAGATTCTTCTGTATACCGTGGTTATAAAAACTGACTTGATACCTTTTGGAATTGGAATAGTAGGTGCAGTGTCTATTTCATACACCCCACACCTTAGTTCTATTCACGTTTCTGTGTGCCTGTAAATTTAAATTATATTTAACTGAAAATAACCAATGTTTTTTTAACTATTTTGAATAAGCATCAACAGCTTTTTAGTCCTTTTTATGTGCAATTGGTATATATATTAAATTATATTTTTTGATTAACTGTAGTGTTCCTCCACTGAAAATGGCACCCAGACCGAGAATGATACATCGAACATGACAGTGAGTCTGCAAATGTTATATATGTGATTGCATATTATGTGGAACATTTCTGTAAAATAACCATATTGGTGTCTCGATACCATGGCGATATGGTGTGTCAATATAATTTAAATGGAACTTGATCGGATATATTCATAGTGAATGAGGAAATTGGACTGTTATAGTGTTACTGAGAAACAAGAAAAATGGTACACCCTTGCTGCTAACTGTTTTATTTAAAGCTATCTCAAACAGAATTAGCCCTAGTAATATGAACCTTGTCGGTAATAATTACGAGTTATTCAGGATATGGTTGTTAATGCAATTTTAATGTATATATATCCCTTTGTTTCCATTTTAAAATATCTCTTGCTAGTCTGTACTTGAATTCATATTTTTTTTATGTTGTTGCAGAATAAGAAGATAAACCGTGATGATTTTGTGAAAAGACTGAGGATTATTGTTGGAGATGCATTACTGAGGTTAGCAATTCTAAAGTATTTAAGCATATTCGCTGGAGATGCATTGCTGGAGATCCATTGCTGGCTTTCAGATTTGGCAATGTTTAAAGTGAGTTCTAAGAGACACATAGGGCATGTATATCCTACCGGCCACTGTACGGTTACGGCGCTTGTTTACTTATTTATTTTAGCGTGAAAGCTAATTTTTTTAGGGTATCCATTTGAGTAATAAAATATTCAATGTAAAATGCTCTTTATTTTGATGATGATAATAGACAGACTATGTATTTAAGCATGCATTCAAATCCTATTATTTCCTTAGTCTACCTGATTGCAAGATCCATATATTTGATGTATGCTAGTTACAAAACAATTGGACATCACTTTTAAAGAAGAAAAGTTGATGCCAAAAAAGTTAATGTACATCATTTTAAGGTAAAAAAATTGATGTCAAAGAAATCCCGGTTCAAGTCTAAATGAAACATAGAAATCACTTTGTTTAAGATAAAATTGATGTCTATGTGACAGTATACACATCACTTTTAACCAAAAAATACTGATGTCAAACAACACAATGTACATCAGTTTCAGACAAACAACTGCTGTCAAAGACTAACATATTCAAATCTAAATGAAACATAGACATCACTTTATTCAAGAAAATACTGATGTTTATATGCTAAAATAGACATCACCTTTCAGTGAAGAATCAAATGTTTAATACACCATTTTACATCACCCATATGAAAATTTTTGATGTCTTTGTGACAAAAAACATAGCTCATTATATGTTTAATTTGTTTTAATAGGTGTTATTTAGTTATTAAATAATTTATTTATAACATTTTTTGTAAAAAAAAATACATGGACATCAGTTTTTTAACCAAAATCGATGTCTAAGCTTGCATAGACATCGGGTATCCACCGATGTCTAGAATAGACATCACCGACATCAACATCGGTTGGTTAACAGCATAGACATCGGCCAAAAACCGATGTCTATGGACTTTTTTCTTGTAGTGTAGTTAATGTTCTTTAGTATAATCTCTAGTTAAGTTTAGTTAAAAACAACCTCAATTTGTTATTCGTCTTAACATTGGATAATAACCATACCATTGTTGCATAAGTACATTGATTAAAATTAACCTAAACCAGTCCCTGTGGGAACGAATTAGAATTAATTCTATATTACTTACGATCACATATACTTACGTGAATATTAGCGCGTGTTCTAGCCCTAACAGTACTCTGTGCACCTACAAACATATAACAAGTAAACCTTAATCTCTCTATTCTATTAAAGTAGTCTTACTACTCTTCACACCACACATCTCATGACTTTTAATAGTCAGAGCTTCCTCACAAGGATTACTAAATCCTATCTCTCATCTACCTCTCCTTTTACCAGGAAGGATCCTGCTTCTCTTTAATTATGTTTTTCTCTAAATATTTTCACAGATCTCACATAAAAAGCTCAGGAAGATTGTCCTACAGAAATAAGAGGTGGCTAAAGAAGGGTGATCTGTGGTCATACAACTAAAGGTAGGCTCCGTTTGGGAGGACTGTTAAAAATTGTTGCGCTGTGAGAAAAAGTACTGGTGAAAAAAGTGTTGTCAGGAAAATTAGATGACTGTTTGGTAATTTTTTTTAATTTATGTATATGTTGAGATATAATATATAAAAATAATGTTTTTAAGAAGGTTTGATGGTGAAACTGATATCTACTACCTGTAAAAGCTGAAAACAGCTTTTTCCAAAAGCATGGGGGACATATTTTTGCTAACAACAGCTTTTAGACCAAAAGCGCTTTTCTAGACATCATCTTTTAGAATTTACCAAACAACTTTCTGACAGCTTCTCATCAAAAAGCTGTTGTAGCTGTCTGGAACAACGATAACAAACGGGACCATAGTCCTTAAATAAGGTCTAGAAATAATCATACATGTGACATCCTCCGGGGTCAGGATTGGGTGTCACTACACAACTTTAAACAATATAAACCTGTATATTAAAATAAATATATAGAAAACCCCTCATTATTTGGCTTAATTATAAATAATAACATTTTATTTACCTATTTAAAGATAAAACTAATTAATTAAATGAATTAATCAATTAATTAAATCCATAAATAATTAATTAAAATAAATCATAAATAATTAAATCAAATTTTGATTTTTGAAAATAATAAAATAAAATACAAAAAATAATTTTTTGGATATAAAGTAATTTAGTTAATTATTTAAATAATTAACTAAATTAAATTTTGAAATAAAACAATTTTTGGAAATTTAAGAAATTAATTTCGATTTATTTTTAAAAATTTATTCCAGAAACACTTTCTGGAATCGGGTCTTCTTCCTCGGGGGATCAAAAGGCGGAATACAGGGCGGGAGGAGTCACCAGAATTGACAAACATGTCGCCGGAAATCTGGAAAAATGCAGATTTCGGCCAACGTCGGTCTTCCATCCGGCGACCTCGGCGACCTCAACTGGGGGTCCAAATCGTCTCTTTCGATCGGTTTCACAGTGCAAATCACACTAACACGTGCCCAGAGACCCAAAAATTACACTAAGAACATGACACGTACAACAACGTTCAAGATCCGGCTGACATCGAATGATTTTTCGGCGATATCATCGAAAAAACACGAAACACAGCTGATAACCAAATTCGACGATTTATACGCGAAAATGAAGCTTACACTTTGCACAATCAGTTCATATTATTAAAATTCATAACCAAAATAAATATAATCGAGAAAATTGAAAAATAAAAACAAAATATTCAAGAACTCGTATGTATACTTACAGGGTTAAAACCTTCAATTCTATATACCATTCAATTTAAAATTCAATAATAAAGCTTTACCAAGCATCCAAATGAACAAATGATTCATAAATTAAGAATCCCCAATTTCGAACATAAACCCTAAATAAGGAATTGAAAAATTATAAATCGTTCGTATGATTTGATGGCAGCTATAGATAGAGCATGAAAATATGAACATTTTAGTTACTCATACTTCGAATTCTGAAATCTGCATCACCTTCAAACGATCGATTGATCCTCAAGAATACCAAGAACATTTTCAAAGAATTTTCAGAAAATCAAACATTAATTACTATATGTTATTGAACTCTATTTTTGAAGTATAATATACCAAATTGACCAGAAAAAGATTATCTACACGATGGAATCATCAAATCATATCAACAACATCAAGAACAAATTTTCATAATTTAATCTTAAATTAATTCGAGAGCTTCGATTTGATATATTGCACGCTCGAATCGGAGTTCGATAACGCCTTCGTTTGTACGTTTGATTTTCAAGAACGCGGTGTTTTTAGGGTTTCTCTGTATTTTAATCGGTTTTAACTGACTGATTATATTATACGAATAAAATAAAATAATAATTAGGCTATTTATATTTATGGAATATTGGTTCGTGTTGGATCGTATTGGATCGATAAATTAATTACTTGGCCGCTAAGTAACTGCAAAATCGATCCGATTTGATACTCGTATTGGATAATTATCCAAACCGGGCTTTTAATAAAATACTTTATGCGAAAATAATGTAATATGATCCCGTCTTTTGAGAACACGAATTTTGTTGATTTATCGAAATGATTGTCGTATCAAAAATTTCGCGCCGGGCCGCGCACGGGTCAAACCGTAATCCGGATCGAAAAAGTCAAAACACGAAAAATATCCGGAATTACCAGATTAGTTTAGGAAGGAGTTTTCGAAAAAGTTTCGGGTTGTAAAAACGTAAAAATAATTGAAGTTGGACGATTACTTGCTTTATAAAATAGTTTCGTAATAATTCGAAAAATAATTAATAAATTCATAAATCATTATAATATCATATAATATTTCAAAAATTACCAGAAAAATATCACAATCATCTATATTTTATTCTGGGCATCATAAAATTAACATAATCACATTTTATCATATATAAATGTCCAAATATCAACACCAATCATCAGATAATTCATCAAAAATCACACAATACCCACATAATAATTATTTATAATTACACGATATTTCCCGGATGTTACATCCTTCCCCCCTTAAAAGTATTCTGTCCTCAGAATCACACTAAAGAATAATACTGATACTTTTCATCGTGCTTTTACACATATAAACCTTCTATGAATCTGCTATACATGTGGCGATGAGGCCAACTCACTTACCTTTACCTTGCCTATTTTACTGTCTCAAAAGGACCAGCATAACACATATTAATTTTCTTTTATTAATTCTCTTTTCTTTTCTAATTCTAGTAAGTCGTGCTCATGAACGTTCCAATAGTAAATGGTTGTTGAACCTCATTCCCACACGTCTCTTTGTCCAATTAATCCAGTTTGTAATCGCTTCCGATCACATTCGAGGCTCTTTAATCATTCTCTTAACCTTCTTATCCATCTGCGAATGATATACTGAAATCCTGGCGTATTTGATTTTTAATGTTCTTGAAGTTACACTAGAGTTAAGAGTTAACGAGAAAATCTCAACTGGGTACGATTAATGCACAAACGTATCATCATACCTTATTTCCCTTGTATCACAATCGAGTAGAGAAATTTACCAACCTGGAGGTATCACCCACATATTCTAATGCAAATTATCATTTATTTTATTTCCAAGGAGTTCTTATACAAAGCTAACTGCAATGCTCTCTGTTAGGTCCACTAGGTTAATACAGAGGGGGGTGAATGCATTATCGTTCGTTTTTCAAATAAATTCGCAGCGGATAAAGATACTATGAAAAATAAACACAAACACAAGAGCTTCGGGGGATTAATCTTATATTATTAAGAAAAATCTCCGAGTGGGTTGCTTACAAACTTTGTTACAAATGTAAACAAAGCAACAATAACTCTACACACTACAAAAGATAACTTATCAAATGTGTGTATCTCTATCACTCTAAAAAGCAATATAACCTATCGGATACAAGCTATCAATACAAGGCTTTAATGTTTTTGAGTGTTCCTATATAAGACTAGAATTCTGTATAAAATTCAGCAGCACTTCACTTCGCAAATTGATGATTTGATAGAACGAATCTCCAAAGAGCGAGGGCAACACTACTGTTTCTGATTGTGATTGATTGTTCAATTCACTGTTGAACTGATAGATATAGGTAGGTGAATAGACTAGAAGACGTGGCAAGCTCTCATCCAAGTAAATAGATCTGAACATGTGCAGTAGTCGAAATCCACAATTCGAATTAAAGTTGCCTTGATTTTCAGTAGTCAAATTGGAGTTCAAGAGAGGAAATGACCTTGATTTATAATCCAACACCTCAGAAGTCGATTTGTACCTCAAGGAATTCGACTAGTGACTTTCTAGGCTTTCCACAAGTCGATTTTCATGCCAAGGGGAAATTTGACTTAGATTAAAACACCAAGTAGCTACTAGTTGATTTTTAGGATGCTAAAATCGACTAGTAGAATATGGTAGTCGATTTTTGCACTTCCCATGCCTTAGTAACTTTTCTGCTTTGCACAATTCGACTAGTAGCTATATAAATCGACTAGTAGACTTGGTTAAACTCCTAGAAGTCGATTTTGGCTTGTTGAAATGCCAGAAGTCGATTTCTTCCCTTTAGTAGTCGATTTATATAAGTTTATTGCCTTAGAAACTTTTCCATCCTTAGACAAATCTTCCTCCTTGCTATGCACTTCCATTTGGTTGACTTGCAACTCATGGAAGTTGACCTCCAATCACTTTGAACTTGAACTTGACCTCTTTCACTTCCTTAAACTTGATCTATGCAATCCCTGAGACATACCACTTCATGTCTTCCTGTCTTTAGAGCTTCATCTTCAATCTTCGAACAGTTTTCTTGAACATGACTCTCACTTGACAGTCTTTCGAATGATAGTACTTAGTTTCCTTTCAAGGATCACTGATGCCTAGTGCAATGGTCTGGTTTATAGACGACTAGTTCCGCTCTCAGGCCTTCATACTATAGACTATATAATTCACTGTCAAGTCTTCTACCATATCAAATCAGCTTCACTGAAACCCTTATGACCTTCACACCAATCCAGATTGCTACTTCGAATATCTTCAACCTTATTCCTTCGATGAATGAACATATTAATGAACTTCCTTCAAACTTCTGTTAACGACTTCTTCACTGTAGCTTTCCAGATCATTGTGTATATGTCAAGTCTTCTATCTTCGTACTGGTTTCAATGGATATAGGATTATTTGCAAGTCCTGTCTATGTTGAGTTATCATCCTCTGCATTGTTGTCATAGATGAATCTATCTTTAATCTTCAACTCCTTCTATATCCAACAATCTCCCCCTATTTGGCTGTTAAACATGACAGTCAAATTTATACTAGAGAAGTATCAATTTGGAGGATAACTCAACTAATAATAACCAAAAATCTTCAATCAGCTTTCAACATTGATGTCCTGGACATGGAAATAATACTATCTTATATCTTCTACACTCATACTCATTTAGCTCCAGCAGAGAACAACATATTCTCTCCCTTTAGTAGAAATGCAAATGATACGTCTTCAAAATCTCCATATTTCTCCCCCTTAGATAATCAACATGAGTAGGCAGGAAAAATATCTTAGGTGACCTATCCTGTCTTCTTCTAAGTTGAAGAAGGTTGCTCTTCCTTAGTTGAATAAGGATATCCACCAGTTTTTTTTGTGTTATGCCATATTTATTCTCCCCTTTAGTTGAGTAATCCTTCAAATGTAGACTACAGAAACTAATTCTCCCACCAAGTACAATTCAGACAGAAAAGAAGTTCCAAGATTCTCAACTCAAGAAAAGAACTACCCTTATATCACCAAAAATTCCCTTCCAGGTTCCTTATATCTCCCAAGAAACAGAACTCCATAACCAGAACCAGGAGAGAACCTCATACAAAAAAAGTCCTCAACCCCAGATCATCACAGCATTCTTGAGAATATTACAAACAAAACCAAGCTAGAATAAGAACAGGTGCTACAAATTTCCTCACAGTGCAAGTGTGTGATTTCTGTTTAGTGTCCTCACAGTGTGTTTCACTCCACTCTACACTCAAGTGTTTGAACTCATCCTCACAAGTGTTTCACTCCACTCAGAGCTCCAGAAGTCCAACAATGAATGTACCTGTAAGAAAATCCTTTTTATAGAAAAGTTGCCTTCCATCTTCAAGGATGAAAACTCTCAGTCAAGAGATTCAAAAATATTCCTTCTGAGAGGGGAAATTAGGATTCTATAAAATGGCAGAATTCCTGATATCCCTCAACTTCTATAAAGAAGCATACCTTATAAACTCGTCAGTTGATATCTGCGTCCTCATTTACAAGTTTCTATTTTGACTTAGTCAAAATCATATCCAGATTTGAATTCTGGGAAGATAACCAGTGATCAATGATATGCCATTAGGGATCAATGATTTCTTCTTATGTTACTTAGACATGAATCAGAGATAATGGTCTTAGGATAAACCAGAGTACCAAAATCTCATCAGAGTTAGAATCCATATGGATCTCAGATTTAATCAAAATTAAATCTCAAGTTTTATCAGTGACCTTGAGATGGTTTGATAAACTTGCTCCGTCAAAACCTTCCTTGTGTTTGAAACTCACACGTGCATTGAAATGTTTGAGGTAAGGTAGTGACTCTCATTCAGATGCCCTGGCTGACAGGCAAATTTTCAATAGAAATACAACATGTTGAGAGAATGCTTCTAGTAACAGTTTCAGTGCCTTTTTCAGCTTTACATTCTTTTGAGAGAATATAAATGGGCTTTATAGTTGTCTCAGGATTTGAATACTCCACTACTTTGTGAGAGACAGAGATGTAGGGTTGACCTTTCCTTCCTTATGTGGTGCTGCTTGGCACTATCTCCCTCACTCAACTCAACTCCAGTTATCAAGGTTCAGAATGCAACTGATCATGTGATTTTTATGTATCAAAGCAAAAGCTTTGGATAAATTCTGTTTGAGGAGTGTTTAGTTCTATGACTTTGGTTAGAACCTATTGGTTTGATAGGCTCATAGTCAGCTTCCTAAGCCACTGGGGGAAGTTATAAGTTTCAGAATACTAGGACTGGGCCTTAGGAATAATCCACAAAGTTTCAGAATGCTTAAGGGTCAAGGAATGATACCTTATAAGTAACCACAGAGAACACATGACATGATCTACTACCAGAGATCATTCAGTGTGTGATTGTGTGGTGTTTCAACTTGAAGTACATTCTGAAAGATTGGTCATACCTGAACTTTACCTTAGCTGCTTTCTGTGCTTGGATATTCAGCGCAAGACTTAAATAGCAACAGAGTTAGTAGCAATGGTAAATAGCATCATGTATTGATTTAGAATTGAGTAAGTAGAATAATACTTTCTAGAGAATGTATCAGAGCCACATGGATGAAACATGTGATAAAGATGGAAGAAATACTCTACTCATTTTAGTTCTAAACCAATATAAAAGGTTATCTAGCATATAGCAAGCATATTTTGTCAAGTGTTTTGTCAAGTATGTACACATGCATAAATATTTTATGTATTAGACTAAGAGCGTGCATACATACAGGACAAATAGACATTATGATTTAAGACAATTAGACACAATTCATGCTAGGAATAAATTTATCTGAGATAGAGTGTTAGGTCCAATACAGAGAAGGGGTGCTAACCTATCTCAAATACATACAAAGCTCCAGATAAACTAACTCAATTACCACATAATATGTAACATGTAAGATCATGGTAATCAATTATCATCAAAATCTCAAATCCAATTATCACTAAGCATACAAGCATACAAAACATGTGATAATCAATTTGCTTCAATCCATGAATAATGAATATAGGTAAATAAACTTTACAAGGCCTAAAAGCATCATCATAGGATTTGTAAAATTTATACCAATCAAATTACATAATATGTTAACTTCCATTTTTAAGTGGACAAGTTTAACATGCCAAGTTCACTAACCAACTTGCTAAAAGTAGCTTCATCAAGTGGCTTAGTGAAAATGTCTGCAATTTGATCAGCTGTGGGAACAAAAATTAGTTCCACAATACCATTCACTATGTGCTCTCTTATGAAATGATACCTTATATCAATATGTTTGGTCCTCGAGTGCTGAACAGGATTGTTTGAGATTGCTATGGCACTTGTGTTGTCGCGGTAGATAGGAATATGATTCAACTCAAGTCCATAGTCTCGGAGTTGGCTTCTCATCCATAGAATTTGAGAACAACAACTTCTAGCAGCAATATACTCAGCTTCGGCAGTAGATGTAGAAACTGAATGCTGCTTCTTGCTAAACCAAGAAACCAATCTTCTTCCAAGAAACTGACAGCTTCCTGAAGTACTCTTCCGATCAATCTTACAACCAGCATAGTCAGAATCCGTATAGCCGATGAGATCAAAGCCCGTGTCTTTAGGATACCAGATACTCAGATTCGGTGTACCCTTCAAATACCTAAAGATCCTCTTGACAGCTATCAGATGTGACTCTTTCGGATCAACTTGGAACCTTGCACACAAGCATGTTGTAAACATTATATCTGGACGACTTGCAGTCAAGTAGAGAAGAGATCCAATCATGCCTCTATAGTGAGTGATGTCCACCTTTTTACCAGACTCATCTTGATCAAGTTTTGTGGCAGTTTCCATAGGAGTCTTGGCAGGTGTTGAATCTTCCATTTGATATTTCTTCAGAAGATCCCTGATGTACTTCGTTTGACAAATGAAGATACCATCTGGCTTCTGGATTACTTGACGTCCAAGGAAGAAATTCAACTCACCCATCATGCTCATCTCATACCTACTCTGCATAAGCTTAGCAAACCTTGCACAAAGTGCCTCATTCATAGACCCAAATATAATATCATCAACATAAACTTGCACAAGTATGATATCATTTTTATGCTTTTTATGAAATTGAGTCTTATTTATGACCCCTCTAGTGAAACCATTCTCAAGTAGAAATTCAGAGAGAGTGTCATACCATGTTCTAGGCGCTTGCTTTAGACCATAAAGAGCCTTGAAGAGAAGATACACAAAATCTTAAAACTCAGGGTCTGTGAAACCAGGAGGTTGCTCCACATAGACCTCTTCTTCAAGCTCACCATTCAGAAAAGCACTTTTCACATCCATCTGATAAACCTTGAAGTTTGAATGTACATCAAATGCTAAGAACATTCTGATGGCTTCAAGTCTTGCCACTGGTGCAAAGGTCTCATCATAGTCAATGCCTTCTTCTTGAGAATAACCCTTAGCAAGCAGTCTCACCTTGTTCTTTGTTATAATTCCATCTTCATCCAGCTTGTTCCTAAATGCCCACTTAGAGCCAATAACAGATTTATCTTTTGGTTTGGGTACAAGCTTCCACACTTTCTGTCTTTCAAATTGATTGAGCTCATCTTGAATAGAAATCACCCAATCAGGATCTCCAAGAGCTTCATCTACTTTCTTTGGTTCCATTTGAGAAAGAAACCCAGAAAATAGACATTCATTAGCAGTAGCTCTTCTCGTCTGAACTCTTGCTCCAACATCACCAATAATGAGATCTTCAGGATGAGATCTACTCCACTTTACAGCTCTAGGCATATTTGCCCTTGATGATTCAGCTTGATTAGCATTCTGTTGAGTTCGACTAGCAGATCATCTTTCTTGTTCTGCTCCCCCTGAGTTGCTGCCATCTTGATCTGTAGAATCTGACACTTGAGGACTGGTTCCAAAAACTGTCTCACTATGCACAATTGTGTTACCTCTATTTCCATTCATATCTGAACCATCTCCACCATTTCCATCAGAATCTGAATCACCATTATGATCATTGTGATGATCATCTCCATTACTATCTCTATTTGGAACAAACTCAGGTTCGTCTTCATCATCAGAAAGATCTTCCACACTTAAGTGATCATTACTATCTTCCTTCTGAATACTTGGGAGCTTGGTGTCATCAAAAGTTACATTAAGGCTTTCCACAACTTTGCTGTCATCAATCACAAACACCCTGTATACCTTAGAATCCAATGAATAGCCTAGGATAATACCTTCTTTAGCTTTGGCATCAAATTTACCAAGATGCTCATCGTCCTTTAGCACATAGCATTTTCCTCCAAACACATGAAAGTAACTCACAGATGGTTTCTTGTTGGCCATTAACTCATATGGTGTCTTTTCAAACATCTTGTTGATCAGGGTTCGATTCTGAGTATAACACGCAGTGCTAACAGCTTCAGCCAGAAATACGTAGGAAGATTGGCTTCATTCAGCATTGTCCTTGCAGCCTCAACCAACGTACGATTCTTTCTTTCTACCACTCCATTCTGTTGAGGAGTCCTTGGTACTGAATACTGTCTCAAGATGCCTTTCTCCACACAGAAATCATTCAACTTTGCATTTCTGAATTCTGTGCCATTATCTGATCTTATGCATCTTACAGGCACGCCAGCTTCTAACTCAATCTTGTTGATGTGATCAATGATCATTTCAGCTGCTTCATCCGTTGAATGTAAGAATAACACCCACGTGTATCTGGAATAGTCATCAAAAATCACTAAGCAATATTTCTTTCTCGACATAGACATTACATTGATTGGTCCGAACAAATCCATACCCATTCTTTTCCAGTTCGTAATCGCTACTACCTTCCGTTCCTAATATTATACTGGTTATACTTTTGCTCGTTAGCGTTCTATAACCTTTTAATAACCACGTCAACCTTAGTATCCCTAACGCGTTAGAATCGGAATACCACCGTACTGATACTACTTCCTTTAGCTGCTTCCATCTTCGAAAGCTTGATCCATCATATAGAAATAAAGGAATTTGTTGAGAGATCACTATGATCATGAACACTTGTTCTATTGCATAGTTAGTACAGAAGGTGGCCAGCCTTTAGTACTTGACAAGCAATTAAACAACATGTGGTATCCTACTAGGCTTCTATCACACAGATAGATGGTCATTCGACAATACCTCCCCTTCTGGAAGGGTTGTTCTTCTCAGCTTATATGAAATGAAAAGAAGAGAAAAGAACGAATTGAAGAGAATTGTATATATGCAAAAAAAAATATACTGCCACAAAATATCTGGCTTGGAACTTACCTCTTAACTATAGAGGTTTGTCATAGGAGAAGTATTTATATCAACATCAAGTATTATAGCATCGTATTTCACATGCCTAATTATTTTCGCTATTCCGTCCATCATTCTATGGACCCATGCTCTTCCTCGAGCTTATACACGATCACCTTTGAAACTCCCTCGATATCGAAAATCGAATCTGGGATCTCATTCTAGACATCATCGTTACTAGAATTCTATGCTTGCACCGCAACCTTCCTCGTATAGTAATACGACTCTCTATTGATAAGAAGGAATAAATATTCAATAGGTAAATAATCGACCTAGTTTTTCTATCAAAGATAACTTATATGTCAACATGACCCGATTAGTGGTACTCAATCTCAACATCCATTTCAATACAACTCTCACGGTTGTAATCAGCTCATTACTCGCAGAATCATTGCTGCATTACTATGGTCCACCACTGACCTACTGCCGTCGTTCACTTTCCATGAAATCTTAACATCTAACCATACGGAGTCCATACATGTCGTATAGAATTCTTCTAAGGAGTTAACATAATCACCAATCATAATTCATGAAGAACACTCCAAATTCTGACGTACTTTCATGACATGAAGCAGATAAAATTGCAGAAGAGTTTCAATCAAAGCAACGATAGCAGGTTAATACCATTCTTAATCATATGCCTTAAATAGAATACTTAACTCAAAGGTTCGTCTAGTCCCTTTTGAAACATAGTCCTGGCTTATCTCAAGATAGTACCTTCTGAGATAGATAGCCCGCTCATGGCGATTACACGAATTAAACCTTTACCAACTACTATTACGGTTGGGTATTGCACAGTCATCAGAAGGAATGTCAATCTTCCAAATCATAATACAACCTTCACAGCTTTAACCATCATCACTGTATTCCTTTGGCACAAGCGCCTATAATTATCCTCTTACCTTTAAGGTGTCGGCCACCTCTTTGGCTTTTCCTGATAGTAAAATTTCCTTACAGTCAATGTCATTTTAACCACCTCCAAATAAATCTTCTACCTCATTTCAATCACTGCTTATGTGAAGATGTTTTCCTTAAAATCTGATGAGTAAAAAAAAATATCACCATTTTTCCATAAGTTATTGCCTTAGTCTTTAGAGGTTAATCACTGTCACGACTTGGCATCATTATAATTACGTCATATTTCCTTTATCAACATTTCTATTCTTGAGAATTTTGAGTATTACCTTTCTCCTTGTAAAACCTCTAAGGTTATCCTTGAATCGTTCCTCCTGTATTCCCTAGATACAGGGCATATCAAGATACCATTTATTAATACCAAAATCATTGTCTATATACTTCTGAAAAATTTCTCCACTGATTCCTAAAGGTTGTTATTACCTTAATCCTTTCCAATTCATACTGTCAAAACTCATACTATCCCTATTAAGGGTGAAATGCCAACCTTTATGCATTCCCCTAGGATTCATTTTAAGTTACCGATGTTCTATCCTTAATTCCACCTTTAAAAAGGTACATGCATCCTTCCATGGATAAATCGAGTCATATATTCCTGATAAGGGTGTCTTATTCAATCATTTCCACCTCGATAGTATATGCCTAATTTGGTAACAATAACAAGGATGTTCTGGAAGAGATTGGTCGTGTTCAACGTGAACTTCTTCTTAATAATTCCTTATTTACTTTTGTTGTTTATCTCAACAGTCATCTCAATATTGGGATATCTTTCATACCTGGCGTCTCCCTTTCTGGGTATCAAGCCACCAGTCTTACACTTCACATTCTTGAAGGTCACTTCCTTCCTCCAATTTTCCTAATTTCTTACTTTCTTGTCTCCTTAGTCTATCCGCGTCTCATTATTTATCTTTCGGACTATCTCCAGGTTTCCTCGAATCCTCCCACTTACAGGGGATAAAATATATGTATCTCTTATGCCTTCAACCATCAATTTTAACTCATGGTGAATCACCCTCATCCTGATGATTACATACTTTTCTATTTCTATTGCTACGAGTCTTTAGGGTTTCCTCATACCCGACTCCCTTATCATTCCTCAAACTCTATTGCCTTTATGCTCCTTTCCACTTCAGTTTCTTTTTATTTTCCTTTCTATTACAATCATTTCACGTACCCACTAATCATTGACTTCAAACATCATGTCATTCCGGATTCGTGTCCTCAGAAGGAATCTTGACAACTTTTACAATCTTAGATTCATAATTCATCATATTCGTCCGCTTTTTGTTCTAGCTCCAAAGTTTTTACACTATCTCCTTATCCTTGGGGATTACTTTCCCGAAAACAATTAACTGAACTTTAATCAGTTTATCATAACCTCTGGCTCCGTGCCTTTCTTGGCCTTTCACCAGCGTGTGGTCTCTCTCTTAGGAGGGTAAGTGACAAAAACAGTCTTTTGTGCTTCATCATTCATTTAGAATCTCAAATGATTCCTATATTTCCTCTAGCCAGGCTCTCGCCTCTACTGGGTTCGCTTGTTCATGGGAATTCTGAGAGCTTAGCGACTTAAAGATCCTGAAAGAATTTCCCACCGCACTGTCTCCTCAGGGTGATGGTTGGGGATAATAGTCTAAGTTCTTTTTAGACAGGTCCATGAATTGCCGTATAGGAGTACCGTCTCGGGTCTCCTTTCCTTACTTGACCTTTTGTTTCCTTAGTATGAAATGTTTCATCCTTCTCCCATACTTGGAGTTATCTTATACGTTAAAATCCTTGTTTTCCACTTCATTATGTTCTGGGTTCCTTATATCTTAATTGCGACCTCCCTGATTATCACATTCAAGGTTTGCCCCTAATCTTATTCCTTGTGGGGGCATAATACTTGGAATTTTTTTTTTTGAGAATCTCTGGATATTTGCCTTACTTAATTTGCTTAAGTCTTTCCCTCGTTCAGTCTTTGCATGATTGCAAATTATGAATTCTCAAGTTCTATAAACTTCATGACACTCTCTTAAGTGTTAATAGTGCAATTAACAATATGATCTTATCACAAACAAACTGATCTGAACTGAAATTAACGAATATATACATAATCATTCGTTCGAGGGTACAACAACTGAACACATTAAAAAGAATTACATCATTTGATCTGATCGCTTCTATCCCAAAAGAACTACCATAGATAATCATCTAGTCATTAAAACTAATCATTCATAACTTAGGCTAATCCTCCAAAAGCGGTGCTACATGAAATTCTGGTCAGATTGCTCAGACTCTGCACACTACCATGGATCAAGAAATGCGGGCATGCACGACATCCCTAACCTGCTCCATTAAAGCGGTGATGAGGTCTAGGATAGTTGCAAGTAGAGCTAGATCAATCTGACCCTCAAGATGGCCTTTAGCTGTAACACGGGTGGTAGCCTCAATCCTTTCCATACTATGAGCTAATCCTGCCGGAAGTACCCCGCCCTCAATCCTTGGTGCAGTAAGTTGATCCAACAGATCACTCCTAATATTACGGGCCTCAGACAGGCCACCCAAAGTCATGTAATAATCGGCGATAAGAGAAGCCTGAGTGGTTGCATCTAGCAGTCCATAGGGTGCAGGTGGTGCAAGCCCAGGGGATCCAAATGGATAACCAAGCACGGTATCGGGTGACAATGGTGCAGGAGATAAAGGTGGCATTTCCTCAGTAGGTGCTGGGCTCTGTACAGGGGAGGGAAAAGGAATTGGTGGAACCTCATGGATGTCTTCAGGAACCTCGGGAAGAGGGTCTGATACTGGTATAATTGGTGCCGTGGAAGGCCCCACTCCTTCTGCCCTCATTAACCTTGGTGCCCTTGGTAACTCTTCATCCTCTAGTGCCACCCTCGCGGCCATTCTTGCTCTGGTAGTCGCCCTGACTACGGTCATCAATTCCTCAGCGGTCCTCTCTTCATTCTCGTCGGGATCCTCCACGAGATCCTCCTCGGCAACAATCCCTTCTGGGATAACATCCTCAACCGCAACATTCTCAATATGAATTGCATCCGGTCCCTCGTTAGGGTACTCTATCAGATTCACAATTTGATCTCCAACATGTAATAAAAGATCCTCATGCTGATGCTCCTGAACCTCAGGGTTCGGTGCCCTGCTGCCCTATACGAGAACGAACTATGTTACTATCATAATATTTATAAGGGTTCCCGTAAGGGTTTTAACTGTCAGTACTACATTAAGTAGTTCGACCATGAACTTGGCAAGAGTTCTTATTATCTGAGTGAACTTATTATCTTAACGTCACATCACCTCTGAGGTATATAACGCTTAGCTCTGATACCATTTCTGTAACACCCCCAAATCCGGGGTCAGGGATTCGGGTTGTCTATCTGATGTTGTGTGATGAAAGAAGAAAGCAAGGGTGAGCAACAAGCCCACCAAAATAATATGTATAATGATTTACAATATATGAGCATTCTCATAGTACTCATGAAAGTCTTGGTCAAGAAGAAATGAACCAATTTTGATATCTTACCGCGACCAAGTCGCAAGATATTCAGTATATATGTATATATACTTTTCAAAATCTTGGAAGTCCTCTTCCATGCATAATATACACAGAGTTCCAGTTTATAACTGTATAAAAATATCGTTGCAAGGTGATCTCATATATCTAACCTTGTCTCAACATTTTTCTGAAAATCTTTGTCATGCATAAGATAATCCTTTACTAGATATAAGTTTAAAAGATGAAGTTACAAGATACTCCAATATACTTATATCTTTTCCGAATACTACTTGAACTACCACCGTTCAAGTTATAATTAGTTCATCCCATAGATTAAGCTACAAGACAAAACTTGTATAGAATCAATCTTTTAAATATCATCAAAATAAAATGAAGTTACGAGATACTTCATTTGATGTAAACATCATTTTGAAAGCTTGACCCTGCCAACACTCAACAATCGCCCAACCGTAGCCTTTCTATCGAGGTGCTCTGGGTAGTGTTGCATAAATATCCAACTGGATGATGAACTCATTACGGGAGTTTTGTCACGCCAGGAAGACCACTTACGATGATCAGTCGCAATAGTACAACCCCACCATTTTCTACATGTAGAGGAGAACCTGTCGGATTTACTTGTCAACCGAACACTGGACTCCTAAGGAATGGACCGTCTTAGCGGAACTTTCAGGCCATTTGGGCCAATATAATTAGGCTGGGCCGGCGCCACTCGACCACTTACGCCACTCCTAGTTCAGATGAAATCCATGACTCTGAAACGTAAAGCTCGTCCCCACTTTCCCCAAGTAGAAACTTGTTGATACGGCTCCACCAAGCAGTCGTATCTAGTTGGAAAGGAAAACTCACCAATATTTCCCAGGCGATGCCTGTTAATGGATTAACTTGTTCCAAGAATTTTACTTCCCGAGTGTTGGGTAAGTAATCAAAAACTCTTTTATCAAAACAGCAACCTTGTTGCGAATATAAATTACACCACAGAGCCGGATCCCTCAGGTTTTGAGCGAATATTTAAATCCCCTTTAAAAGGAAGATCTTAAATATAAAAATGAGTTTTGGGATCCGCCCTAACCTTTAAAAATCATTTTTGAAGACTCGAAAACACTTTAAAGAGTGTTTGGAGTAATGTTGATTTAATGAAATAAATCAGTCCCAATATATTAGAAAATATCTGAATATTTTTATTTAAATAATATTCCCATAAAGAATAATCTTTATAAAAATAATTGAAGTAGAAGTTTTAAAACTTATACTTGCATTGAATATTAAATAACCAAAAATATACTTATACGAAAGTAATATCTTTATTTGAATAATCAAAAGTAAGTTTGATTATCGACACATTATTCTATAATAAAATAAAGAATATTATTTAGTAAATAATCGGAGTCATAAGTCCTCGAATGAATATTCAAAATAATATTCATTAATAAAATAAACGGAGTCATAAGCCCTCGAATGAATATTCAAAATAATATTCAATAATAAAATAAACGGGATCATAAGCCCGCGAATGAATATTCAAGATAATATTCATTAATAAAATAAAGTTATTGAATAAACCTTATTCGATTCATAGTTTTGAAAACTATTCATATATATATATATATATATTATACTCGGGAGCCTCGACTCCCGGTTTTAGAAAAAGTTCACCTTTGGGTCCCCTATACTAAAGGTATATGCAAATTACCGCTTATCTCTAGCATAGGTATTATCAACTGAATCAACAGATATATGTATCAAGAATACGAAACAGGCATGCATATATACCATATCACATGCTACAATATATCGCAAGAATTTGCTAAGTAACCATTATGCATCTATCACAAGATAATGCATGTACAAATGTATACATCACAACAACAGTATAACGGATAGAAAACTTGCCTGAGCGACTGGGGGTTATAAATGGCTTGGGACGAGTCTGGTAACCTATAAACAATATATAAGTTGGAATTAAACCAAAGTCACTTATATATCTATACTTTAACCAATTTAGACTCTAACGCTCGCTTTGCGCTTACTGATTCTCTTAAGTCGCTCGAGTACCCTCGGCTCCACCATTTTTAATAAATTAACCATTATGAGTTTTAAGACGATTCTTTTGCGAGTGTCTTACCAACTACCTAACACACTTTACATAAATTTTTCATACTCAAATTAGTCCTTTTAGGTCTTTAACCTATGTTTCAAAGTAAGGCGAGGGGTAATGATTCGTTCGCGAAACATCGTTACTTAAAAGGGCCGTTTCTCCTAAACCGTACATCGGAATCAAACGAACTACATATCAAAACGAAGCTCGTAACATGAACTATCTAATCATGGCAATGGTAAAAACCTAGAAGTGAGTTCACGGGTCCTAATGTTAAGAACAAAAACAGTCTACGGTAAATCGGGCATTACGACGGCTATGTTTACGCGATTACCCAAATTTAAAACACTCCAATTCAACCCACAATCACAACCCAATCAAAACTCCATCCATACTACATCATAACAGCCCCAACAACTCAACATTAACAATTTATACTTATTCTTAAACTTGAATTTAACTACACTTAAGTTCATTAATCAATAATCCAAGAATTACCACTCCAAAACTTCACAAAACTAACTAATCTCTACATTCACAACAAGCAAGCCTCCCATGAATTAAAATCAACAAAACTAAACCTAATTACTCAAATAAAGTTAGGGTTTGGAGGGGTTATACCTTGCTTGGAGAGTGGAGAATCAAGAGAATGGCTTGGAATCACCCTTAAAGTCCTTATCCAAGCTTAAACTAAACAAAACTTCAAGAACAAAAATTTTAGTTCTTGAAAAACACTATTCACCATCTTCTTCCATGATTTTTAGGAAGAGATTGTGAATGATTTAGGAGCTCAAACTTATAGGATATCCATAACTATGCATAAGGAGTCTTAGATAATTACCTTGTGATTTAACAATGCTTGGAACTTGATTTTTGATTTTCTTGCTTTGGAAAAGAAGAAAAAGCCGAGAGCATGGAACAAGAAAGGTGAGAAAATGTTGTGTTTTTGGTGAAAATGAATTGTTGGCTTGGTTGGTTGATTTTTTGATTTGTTTTGTTTTGTTTTATTACCTTTTTACCATGGTAACTTTTGTGTGGTTCTAATTCAACCAACAACACACTTTGCTTGGTCATGCTTATGTCACCATGTGATGTCACCCTCCCTCCTTTGTCCTCTTCTTATTGGTTCCCAGATCCTCACTAATCCTTTTTATCCGGTTACCTTATACTCAATTCTTTCGATATCTGGTGGATTTTCGGGAAAAATCAAAGTGTTCGGATTTGGATTCTGACGATCTTTACATACACTTATATACCACATAGAGTACTAATAATATCCCAGAAGATCAATAAAAGAACCCCTACATAGTGTGGCATGAAAAGTTTTCTTATTCAGCATAATCAGCAAAACACTATTCATAAGGGTTTCAAAAATTCCAAAAATTGGGGTTATTACATCTTCCCATATAACTTGTCTAGAGACATAGTCTTGAAGTCCAAGCGCTCACGAACTGAATCTCCTTTACTTATGAAATGAGTGGGCAATGTCAACATAAACTTCCTGTTTATCTCTTTCTGTTCATATCTCTTCCCATAGATGCTCAGTTCATTTATAAACTTGTTCAATCTTTCAAAGACCGAAGTTATGTTTTATCTTGGGAGAGATTTGAATGCCTCGTACTGGGTAGTCAGAATATGAAGTCTGATTTCTCTGACGTCTTCCGTTCCTTCCATTAACAACTATATGGTTTGCCACATATGCTTAGCATTTTCACACACAACAATTTGATGGCTCATGTCATCATCCATGGATTCCATCAACAAGTGCTGTACCTTGGCATCCAGACTATCCAATTTAATATCCTTCTCAGTGTAGTCATCTGGATTCTTAGGAATTCTCTTCTCATCATCATTTGGATCCTCTATCTCAAACACAAATGGTCCTTCCTCGATGACCTTAATGTATCTGTAATCTGCAGCTCTGAGATAAAGAAGCATCCTATTCCTCCATAGATTGTAGTTTGCCTTATCGAATTTCGGAACCTTAAGACCGCCAATCTTTTGAGAACTCATTTTTACAGATCTGTAAAATTTTTGCAATACGATGTCTCAAACTGCAACTAACCAATCAGTTACACAACACAACCAATCAACAGAAACCCAATCTACACAACCAGAAGCTATCCCAGTCTCCGTTCAACCAAAATCCAACACAAAACTTGAAAACTAAAGGATCTGATCCGTATATTGATCAACAAGCTCTGATACCAATTGTTAGGTCCACTAATACAGAGGGGGTGAATGTATTATCGTTCTTTTTTCAAATAAATTCGCAGCGGATAAAGATACTATGAAAAACAAACACAAACACAAGAGCTTCGGGGGATTAATCTTATATTATTAAGAAAAATCTCCGAGTGGGTTGCTTACAAACTTTGTTACAAACGTAAACAAAGCAACAATAACTCTACACACTACAAAAGATAACTTATCAAATGTGTGTATCGCTATCACTCTAAAAAGCAATATAACCTATCGGATACAAGCTATCAATACAAGGCTTTAATGCTTTTGAGTGTTCCTATGTAAGACTAGAATTCTGTATAAAATTCAGCAGCACTTCACTTCGCAAATTGATGATTTGATAGAACAAATCTCCAAAGAGCGAGAGCAACGCTACTGTTTCTGATTGTGATTGATTGTTCAATTCACTGTTGAACTGATATATATAGGTAGGTGAATAGACTAGAAGACGTGGCAAGCTCTCATCCAAGTAAATAGATCTGAACATGTGCAGTAGTCGAAATTCACAAGTCGAATTAAAGTTTCCTTGATTTTCAGTAATCGAATTGGAGTTCAAGAGAGGAAATGACCTTGATTTATAATCCAACACCTCAGAAGTCGATTTGTACCTCAAGGAATTCGACTAGTGACTTTCTAGGCTTTCCACAAGTCGATTTTCATGCCAAGGGGAATTTTGACTTAGATTAAAACACCAAGTAGCTACTAGTTGATTTTTAGGATGCTAAAATCGACTAGTAGAATATGGTAGTCGATTTTTGCACTTCCCATGCCTTAGTAACTTTTCTGCTTTGCACAATTCGACTAGTAGCTATAGAAATCGACTAGTAGCTATAAAAATCGACTAGTAGACTTGGTTAAACTCCTAGAATTCGATTTTGGCTTGTTGAAATGCCAGAAGTCGATTTCTTCCTTTTAGTAGTCGATTTATATAAGTTTTTTGCCTTAGAAACTTTTCCATCCTTAGACAAATCTTCCTCCTTGATATGCACTTCCATTTGGTTGACTTGCAACTCATGGAAGTTGACCTGCAATCACTTTGAACTTGAATTTGACCTCTTTTACTTCCTTAAACTTGATCTATGCAATCCCTGAGTCATACCACTTCATGTCTTCCTGTCTTCTGAGCTTCGTCTTCAATCTTCGAACAGTTTTCTTGAATACGACTCTCACTTGACAGTCTTTCGAATGATAGTACTTAGTTTCCTTTCACGGATCACTAACGCCCAGTACAATGGTCTGGTTCACAGACGACTAGTTCCGCTCTCAGGCCTTCGTACTATAGACTATATAATTCACTGTCAAGTCTTCTACCATATCAAATCAGCTTCACTGAAACCCTTATGACCTTCACACCAATCCAGATTGCTACTTCGAATATCTTTAACCTTATTCCTTCGATGAATGAACATATTAATGAACTTCCTTCGAACTTCTGTTAACGACTTCTTCACTGTAGCTTTCTAGATCATTGTGTATATGTCAAGTCTTCTATCTTCGTATTGGTTTCATTGGATATAGGATTATTTGCAAGTCCTGTCTATGTTGAGTTATCATCCTCTGCATTGTTGTCATAGATGAATCTATCTTTAATCTTTAACTCCTTCTATATCCAACACTCTCCCTTGACGTCTAGTCACATATAACGTCTATTCTTTTCATTGTCATATCATCAGAAAGTCTTTGACATCTATGTCTTGCCTTATACTCTTGATATAACTTGACTCCCTTGAGTTAATAATGTTTAGCCAAATTCCTCTATTTTAGTTCTGCCTTACTTAATGTTCGTTCATCTAGGAGTGGTATATATTATTCTGGTTCGACATATTTCACCGTATTCCAAATATTTCTGGCAAATCTTCAGTCAAATAATGTTGATCATTTACCCTCAATTCTTGGATCTGATGACGTATTACCATTTCCTCAAGCCGCAACTAACCCACTTATTGGACAAGCTGTTCATTGATAAAAGAAAATGACTAGGTTTGGAATAACCTATCAATAATGATTCATTTGACGCTTTTACCCATTTTCTCTTCATGTCTGGTCACTAGGTATTTCTTTTAGCCTTCGATACTTAATCATATTCCTAGGATGCATTTCCTATCCCAATTTAAAAATGTTTCATCAACTTCTTCACTTTACTTCTGTCCAAAAAGATTAATAATATCGATCAATTCCAATCCATACTTGAATCTGATAGCGCACCACAATCTCCTTGTAGCAGTATCAACTTATTCCTTAGGTAAAGTATTTGTTAATAAAAGAATGGTTAGGTTTAGTTAACCTATCCTTAATAATTTAAATAACGTTGGCTTCATCTCTGGTTTTCGAGTGATTCTTTATATCGCCCCTTAACGAGCTACACTCATTTTTGAAAAGGTTACGGTAATAGGTTCACCCTCTGATGCTGGCTTTAATTCTTCAATAAATATAACATTTACTTGCATGTCCTCCTATTTCCATTCTTATGCCATGTCAATCCATACCTTCGTCTAAATTTCCATACTTAATCATAGTCTTCGAATGAATTTCCTATCTCCAAATATATGTGTCTCACTTCATGCCCTACATTAGTTCTGGCATCCTGACGTTCATAACTTTCTTATATCCTGGACAATCTTGTAAAATTTCTTTGTCATCCTTTTGATTCCACTTTCCTTTCTATCCAAGTTCTCCATTCTCATGACTCATTGTCTCTTCTTAATATAAGCAATCCCTTCTTTCTAATTGTACTGATTTGATTATCATTAGATAAGCCCTTTTGTGGCTAATACTGAAATGAAAACTTTCTATTAATAAATATTTGAATTCTTGCTAACAGAACTATCAAAATCCATTGACAACGATTTCCTTAACCTTACTCACATAATCACTAATCGCACAACTTTTATTTTAAATAACTTTAACTCTCTTTTATCACATATTTGACTTCTTTGCATTAAACATATGTTTCAAATTATTAAGGTCTATGCCCACTATACATCGTCTTTCTTGCATAATCAGGACATCTCCCTCTTTAGTCCACATGCTAACATTATCAGCTTATATCAATTACTTATATTCGCGAGTTCTCTAGTATTTTGGAATAATTTTTATTATATCATCGTTCTTTATTGGTATACCTTCAAGTCCTTGAATAAAACCTTATTGCAGATGATAACATCTCTTTGATCATCTAACAACATCCATATTGATGTAGTTATTAATTTTTCCTTCATTCTCTTCCTTCCTTCTCTTGGCTCTTATCTCGAACCTTTAGTTCTTGAAAACGTTCTTCTCACTCATATGAGTAAATAACATTTTAATTCTCTTATCTTTTGCAAAGGGCATATTTATCTAATTAAAGCTTCACACACTTGCCGTAACATCGTGCTGATTCCGCTAAACTTCTGAATTCTAATGGTGTCCTTACTTCCTCCAAATTTCTCATTGCTTTGACTTCAGATCTGAAAATCATATCAAAATTTGACTTAATCTAATTGGAATTGATTTCCATCTAACTGACCATAAGTTGGTAAAATTAACCAATTAACTCTTTTAATTGATCAATCGAACTAAGTGATGGCTAGCTAAATGAAATCAGAGACCAATTATAAAAAGTCAATTTGGCTACAACCACTTCTTTCAAGAACCGAGATCACAATCATTTGGAGTATCAACAGGAATATTAATAACACACGAAAGTATACTTTTGCCTTTAAAAGTAGGGTATTTCAAAAATTTGGGCAGCATCTCCTCTACATTATGGACTACCAGTCGGACTCAAGCCGACACCAATAATCAACCAAAAAATCAACCCACCATCATGAACTTATCATTTCACCATACTTCAGAACATATCATACTGATATCTACATATACTACTGACTAACATTTCATACATCTTTTTATCAAACTGGGGACATAACCATGCCTTTCTTTTATTCCTTCAAACTATCTCGGAACTCCATTAATGAATATAAAATTATTCTGCTGTTTCTCAAAAACCTTATTCCAGTATTCTTCTAGTTCATCATTAAGCTCTTCAATTAACAATTTATATCACTTATACCTGTTCATAAATCCGTTCCATAGATTTTTTTTAATCTTATTTTTCACGACTCATACTTGTATATGGATATTTTTAAGAACTTATACTGCATCTTTTATCCGATCAAACAAAACCTCTACCCTTGAGAATATACGCTTCTTCTCCTTAGTTAACTTGTCTAATTTCTGATAACCAACATATGGTCTCAATCCATAATGTCATATTCTATAAAAACTCATTTGATTTTAAAGTGTTAATTCTTAAAAGATTTCTCAATTAGATCACCAATTCTTCATCTTCCTTTACGTCTTTTCATATGGAACCTTCTTTACTGGCCCAGTTATAAGTATTGAATTTATTATAACTAACTTACATGGATTAGGAATCTTAACAGTTCCTTGAAGAACATGTTTGAGATTTATCATACTCGAGATTTCTTCGATTTCTAAATTTCATGACAAACATCTCCCCGTGATTGAAGTATGTTTCGCCTTTTTACGTATTAATCGCTTGTCTGGGTCATTGTTGAGAATTCCTTTATCTACTTTTGTTGTCCCGTCAATCAATCAACTTCACTTGCTTATTTCTATGGTTAATTTACCTCATACAATTTGCTAACTACTCTATTTCACGTTCATAATCTTAGACTTGAAACATATCACGTATACAGATTTCCGCTTCCAATTTGATGTCATCGTGATAACCGCGTTATTGATATAATTATTCTTTTTTGCCCGGACATGTCCACCGTTTATTGGCTTGTAACCATCTTTATACTCAATAAGTAATTCCATCCGCTACACAAGGTTATTTAACTTCTTTCAGAACGCACAAAGAGTAGACTTTACACAAGAAGAGAATTTGTGTATATGATTCTGATTGGAAAACTTTTGTAAAGAATAAGAATACAAGGAAACAATCGGAAGGATCCATAAATCAATAAGTCACAATCGAAAAGGAAATAATGAATGATGATTTAGATATGAATGAGACAACCATATTTTTACTCAAGATGGCCAGTCTTTCATACTATATGGCATACATCACATGATTAGGTGGCGTCCCACCAGACTCTTCGTTATTTCGACAAAGCGCCACATCATAATACTACTTGTCTCGAGCAAAAAGAAATATTTTGAGAAGGGAAATAATTTGAAAGGGATACAATAAATTTTTCTTTCCTTATCTCATATATTTATCACTAAGAGAAGCTCACACGTATCCAACAATCAAGAAGAGTGTACGCAGTCGTAGAAAAGAATGACACCATTGATCGCCATCTACGTTTTGCTGGTGCATACTTTCAGGGCTCATTCGAGTAACAGATTCCAGATCCACGTCAGATGATAGATTCAGAATATCTTTTGGAAATGCCTTTAACATTTTCATAATTTGACCATAATCGTATTCTTTCAGAATTTATAATCATAATCTCTAATTTCTTCTATGCCGCGTAGCGTAATCATTGATCCTGTAATGCCTCGACTCCATCGATAGAAATATTACTCTTCTTCAATCATCAAGAAGATTCCTCCATTTCATCAATCATCCCCAAGCTTCCTTTTGAGTCAACGAACTCATTTTAAACTTTAATAATTTCATAAATTGGATAGATAACATTTCCACAAGTTGATTTGATTGTTGATACTATTCAACAAGGCTTGCACTCTTTTTTCGAGAAAATTTTGAGCTTCTCCGTATTAGCGGGTCTACTTGGCCCTCTGTACTAACAATACTAAGTTCGATCAAATATTCTTCCGGGTAATTAAATACTTATAGCAACAAGAACTCAAGTAGTAATTTGATAACCAAAATTTTAAAACTCATTTTATGTAAAGATCTTTTAGAAATTCTGTTAAGAAAATCTTTTTCGAAAACATGTTTTAGAATTTGAAAATCAAGCGTCTGGTCGTCCTTACTATATGAGTTGGTTATTGTTCTCTTTAATCACAACAAGGTACGTAATTGAAGAAACGACCACCTAAGGGTCCATTCACTTCAGTATATCTTCTACCCCTTATTGGGTTCATTTTGCCTTTATTAATCGACAAAACTTCATTTCCGTTGCATACCATTTTATTCGTAACTCTAACTCCAGTGCTGACATCTCGTACTATCTTTGATATTTTTTTTGTTGTCCTTGATGTCGTAGTTACCACCGATTGACGCAATTCGACGTTCTGTTCGTAAATAAAAGCGTATCTTCTTGTTAATCTTCAGTATATCTAATAAGGTAGATAACATTCCTTGCACGACACCTGAAAAGTGATAAGAAACTTCTTGCAATGATGGTGCCTCCGAAATTTGCAATGTTGGCTCTTCGTTATCTTTAATCGACTCGTTACCTCCATCATGGAGCTTATCCTACTACGCAATTCTAAGTTGGCTCATACTAGAACTTTCCTATCTTCCCTTATACAAAATTCTAACAGAATTCAATCGCGTTTTCCTTTAAAACTATATGAAAAAGGGTAATTTACCCATTCTCCATCGAGCTGTCGACTCTTAGCAACCATAGGATCTGGGAACTCGATATATTTATAGTGTTAATATACTCGCCTCCCACTTATCTTAACAATGTCCTATCTTATTAATCCATATGGGTTCCACTAATCTTAATTCACACTCAACTCGAACTCAAAATGAGTATACTCAGGGTCTTCCTTATCTTATATGACCTTTCAATCCTATCTTATTCCACCTATTCTTATTTCAGGGACCAATAACCTGCAGCTCTGATACCAACTGTAACATCCCAAAATCCGCGGTCAGGATTGGGTGTCACTACACAACTTTAAACAATATAAACCTGTATATTAAAACAGATATACATACAACCCCCCATTATTCTGGATTGCTTATAGGTTATGGTATGAAATAAGAATCTAATCTTCTAAAATTACAATATCTAAATACAATTTCATTACCTAATTACTAATTTCCTCGTATTGATCACTCTAACACCTCCAAATTTCTTCAGCTGGGATCTCTCCACTTTTGTTGTCTATTGAAATCTATTCACTTTTTTCCTCATTTGATAATAAAAGAAATAAGAGTTCACAAAGCAATAGTGAGCCAAAAATGCCCAACAAGTATCATAAATGGTTTCCAGGTATCAGATCAAAGAAACTCCTAGAAACGATTGTTGAATGATTTCAAAACATTTTTATATATTTAAAACAGTTGAGGGAACAAAACGTCGGCCCTCATTGGCCTTTAATCATAAATCACATTTTTCTGTAAAAGAACAATGAACGTTTCAATGTTTCATCCCTTTGAATTAAATCTTTTTTTTGATTTTGTAATTATGAACTATTCATGAAGTAATTCCATTAATGGAGATTAACAATAAATTAGACTGGACACTAGAAACCAACATATGCAATATAACCCATTGATCAGTCAGGATATAGTGCGGATCTATACCCAACTGCATAGACCCAACCAACATATGGGGTACCGAGGAAACTATGGCCTAATAATCAAGGGACCAGCCATCTCTGGCCCTTAGGGTCCAGCTCATTCCTGGCCCTCATCATAACCATCCAGTCCGTGGAGTATTTTGATGTCAAATCATTTTGATTTCAAAACATTCCAATTCAAGGTTCGCAAATAACCCGAAATAATGGGTAATTGCTCAAGAGATCTGTAATAACCCCAATTTTTGGAAATTTTTGAAACCCTTATGAATAGTGATTTTGCAGACTATGCTGAATGAGAAAATTTTTCATGCCACACTATGTAGGGGTTCTGATATGGATATTCTGAGATTTTATTAGTACTTTATATGGGATATAAGTGTATGTAAAGATCGTCAGAATCCAAATCCGAACACTTTGATTTTTCCCGGAAATCCACTAGATACGGAGAGAATTGAGTATAAGGTAACAGGATAAAAAGGATTTAAATTAAAGGATTATAATAGAGGATCATAAAAAGGAATATAATGTATTGAGAAAGGTTAAGGGAACCTAAGTAATAAGATCCCGGGTATTATCCTTCAAACGATAAACGAGAACGAAAGTTAAGCGAACCGTATAACAGATCAGCGGTCATTAGGCAAACAATTAGGAAGTTAATCAAAGGGATTAGAGAGATGATGTCACCCAACCAATGAGAAGAGGACAAGGAGGGGAGGATGATATCATGAGGATGACACAAGCATGACATGGGAAGGAAGGAGATGTGGTGGCTTTTTAACCACACAAAATCAAGGGCAACTAGGTAATTTACTAAAGCAAACACAAAAATCAAACCAACCAAGCCAAGCAAATCATTTTTCATCAAAATCAAAAAGAAACCAAGGCATTGTTCTTCATGCTCTCGGCTTTTACTATTGCAAAAGGGCAAGAAATTCAAAACTCAAGATCCAAGCCTCCTAAATTGGTGAGTTAATTCCTTAATCATCCTTATGCTTAGTTAGGGCTATATCATGAGTTTAAGCCATCAATTCCTTCTCAATCTTCTTCATTTAATCAAAGAAGAAGACAATGAATAGTGTTTTCAAGTTTTTAACTTGAAATTTTTCTTGATTTCCTTGAAGATCCAAGCATTCCTAAGACTTCTCAAAGCTTCTTAAGGCTTCCTAGCTCCTCCCACCACTTCAAGGAAGGTATATCATCTCCAAACCCTAGATTACTATGTATTATAAGATGATTTTGATTAGTAGGGTGATATTGAATCTTAATGTTTGTGATTTAGAATTTGGGATTGAAATGGTATTGAAATGGAATGGTAAATGTTGTTGTTTTGGTTAAAAGATTGTAGTATAGTTATATTCAAGCTTAGGCATAAGTATGAATGTTAAAATTGAATTGGTTGGGGTTGTTATGATGTGATAAGGATGGATGTTGGTTGTATGTTGGATTTGAGGTTGAATTGGGTTGGTTTTGAATGGTTTTAAATTGGGAAATCGCGTAAACATAGCCGTCATAACGTCCAATTTTCTTTAGACTGTTTTTGTGCATAACATTAGGACCCGAGAACCCCCTGCTAGATTATGATCATTGCCATGTTTAGATAGTTCGTGTTACGAGCTTCGTTTTGATATGTAGTTCGTTCGATTCCGATGCACGGTTTAGGAGAAACGACCGTTTCAAGTAATGGCGTTTCGCGAACGAAATGTTTCCCCTCGCCTTACTTTGAAACATAGGTTAAAGACCAAAAAGGGTTAATTAAGGTATGAAACATTTATGGTAAGCGTGTTAGGTAGTTGGTAAGACACTCGCGAAGGAATCGCCTTAAAACTCGTAAAGGTTAAATTATTAAAAATGGTGGAGCCGAGGGTACTCGAGTGACTTAAGTGAATCAGTAAGCGCAAAATAAGCGTTAGAGTCTGAGTTAGTTAAAGTATAGATTTACAAGTGACTTTGGTTTAATTCCAACTTACTTGTTGTTTATAGGTTACCAAACTCGTCCCGAGCCTTTTATCACCCCAAGTCGCTCAGGCAAGTTTTCTACCCGTTATAACTGTTGTTGTGATGTATATATGTATATGCATTATCTTGCGATAGATGCATGTTGGTTAATTAGCAAATGTTGCAATATATTGAAGCATGCTGCTATGGTATATATTTATGCATGCCTGTTTCGTATTCTTTCCATATATATGTGTTGATTCAGTTGATAATACCTATGCTAGAGGATAGCGGTAATTTGCATATACCCTTAGTATAGGGACCCAAAGGTGAAAACATATTTCTAAACCGGGAGTCGTTGTTCCCGAGGATAATATATATATTCTTATATATATATGGTTATATATTAATCGAATAAGGTTTATTCGATAATTTTAACTTTATTTTATTATTGAATATTATTTGAATATTCATTCGAGGGCTTATGACTCAGTTTATATTATTAATGATTATTAATTGGATATTCATTTGAGAATGTATGACTCCTTTATTTCATGAATATTAATTATAGTATTCATTCGAGGACTTATGACTCTGTTAATTCTATTTAATGAATATTACTTTGAATATTCATTCGAGGACTTATGACTCTGTTTATTCTATTTAATGAATATTATTTTGAATATTCATTCGAGGACTTATGACTCCGATTATTTACTAAATAATATTCTTTATTTTATTAAAGAATAATTTTTTGATAATCAAACTTATTTTCGATTATTCAAATAAAGATAGTACTTTCGTATAAGTATATCTTTGGTTATTTGCTATTCATTCAAGTATAAGTTTTCCAACTTCTACCTCAATTATTCTTATGGGAATATTATTTAAATAATAATATTCAGATATTCCTTTCATATCGGGACTGATTTATTTTAATAAATCAGTATTACTCCAAACACTCTTTAAAGTGTTTTCGAGTCTTTAAAATGATTTTTAAAAGTTAGAGCGGATCCCAAAACTCATTTTTATATTTAAGATCTTCCTTTTTAAGGGGATTTAAATACTCGCTCAAAACCTGAGGGATCCGGCTCTGTGGTTTATTTTATATTCGCAACAAGGTTGCAGTTTTGGTAAATGAATTGATTATTTACCCAGCGTTCGGGAAGTAAGTCCATCTATTGAGTCGGCATAAGCAACATGGGCTCAGTGGGCGTCCATGATAGTGTAAGTGGCTCAGTGGGAGTCCATCAAATGCATAAGTGGCTGAGTGGCAGTCCAGCATAAGGTCCTATTACGACCAGGGTGATGACCAGTGGGGAATTCGTCCATCTAGTAGTAGAAAAGGTTACTTATGGGTATCTTTGCCTGATCAGCAAGATATCTGGTTTATGCCAAAATTCTTTTCCTTTCCAAATTTATTGGATATTGCAATTCTGTTCATACTTTACATGGCAGAGGTTTTCAGGAAATGTATAAAGGAAGATGTATATGTGGATATATATATATATATATATATATCAGAACTTAATGAAGTATGTCATAACTTCATTTCCTTTAATAATATTTTAAAGATTTAATCTATTCAAATCTTGTCTTGTAGTCTCATCTATGTGATGAACTGTTGAAAACTCATTATACTTTGAACAATGGTAGTTCAAGTAGCTTTATAAATGATATAAGTGTAGTGAAGTATTTGGTAACTTCATCTTTTAAACTTATATCTAGTTAATAATTGTCTTATGAATGACAAAGATTTTCAGAAAAACGTTGAGACAAGGTTAGATATATGAGGTCACCTTGCAACGATATTTTTTATACAGTTATACACTGGGACTTGTGTATATTATGCATGGAAGAGAACTTCCAACATTTTGAAAAGTATATATGTATATATATTTATACTGAATATTTTGCGACTTCATCGCATTAAGATATCAACTTGGCTCATTTCTTTTGACCAAGACTTTCATGAGTATTATGAGTAGGCTCATATATTATTAATCATTATACATATTATTTTGGTGGGCTTGCTGCTCACCCTTGCTTTCTTCTTTCATCACACAACAACAGATAGAAAAGATGAACAGGACTAAGCTCCCAATTCGCAGGCGGATAGGAAACATTCCGCAGTTTCCTGTAGGCATGGATGTCGCTGTAGCTGAGGTAGGAACTACCAATAGGCTAGGTTTTCAACTTATGATGTACCAGACTTATGTATAATTATGAATTGTAATAATGGCAAAGAAATGTAAATTTATTCAGAAACCTTTTTAGGGTGTAGTGACATATAATTGTGGAATAAAATAACTTGTGGTTATTTTTGGATGTTCATCTCTGAGACTATAACATGTGGTGTGTGTGTTTATTGTGGGGTCACAGTACAGAGTAGTTGAGTAATTATTAAGATTGGGTGTTATTAAGGGAAATGGAACTCGTGACAACCCGGATCCCCGACCCCGGATTTGGGGGTGTTACAGAAATGGTATCAGAGCGAAGCGTTATAAACCTCAGAGATGATGTGACGTTAAGATAATAAGTTCACAAAGATAATAAGAACTCTTGCCAAGTTCATAGTCGGGCTACCTAACGTAGTACTGACAGTTAAAACCCTTACGGGAACCCTTATAAGTATCGTGATAGTAACATAGTTCATTCTCGTATAGGGCAGCGGGGCACCGAACCCTGAGGTTCAGGAGCATCAGCATGAGGATGTTTTATTACAAGTTGGAGATCAAATTGTGAATCCGATAGAGTACCCCAATGAGGGACCGGATGAGGTTCAAATTGAGAATGTTGTGGTTGAGGATGTTATTCCGGAAAGGATTGTGGCTGAGAAGGATCTCATGGAGGATCTGATGAGAATGAAGAGAGGACCGCTGAGGAATTGATGACCGTAGTCAGGGCGACTACCAGAGCAAGAATGGCCGCGAGGGTGGCACTAGAGGATGAAGAGTTACCAAGGGCATAAAGGTTAATGAGGGCAGAAGGAGTGGGGCCTTCCACGACACCAATTATACCAGTATCAGACCCTCTTCCAGAGGTTTCTGTAGATATCCATGAGGTTCCACCAATTCCTGTTCCCTCCCCTGTACAGAGCCCAGCACATACTGAGGAAATGCCACCTTTATCTCCTGCACCATTGTCACCTGATACCGTGCTTGGTTATCCGTTTGGATCTCCTGGGACTGCACCACCTGCACCCCATGGACTGCTAGATGCTACCACTCAGGCTTCTCTTCTCGCTGATTATCATATGACTTTGGGTGGCCTGACAGAGGCCCGTAATGTTAGGAGTGATCTGTTGGATCGACTTACTGCACCAAGGATTGAGGGCGGGATACTTCCGGCGGGATTAGCTCATAGCATGGAAAGGATTGAGGCTACCACCTGTGTTATAGCTAGAGGCCATCTTGAGGGTCAGATTGATCCAGCTCTACTTGCAACTATCATAGACCTCATCACCGCTTTAATGGAGCAGGTTAGGGATGTCGTGTGTGCCCGCATTTCTTGATCCATAATAGTGTGCAGAGTCTGAACAATCTGACAAGAATTTCATGTAGCACAAGGGTTAGCCTAAGTTATGAATGATTAGTTTTAATGACTAAATGATTATCTATGGTAGTACTTTTGGGATAGAAACGATCAGATCAAATGATGTAATTCTCTTTAATATGTTCAGTTGTTGTACCCTCGAACCAATGGTTATGTATATATTCGTTAATTTCAGTTCAGATCAGTTTGTTTGTGATAAAATCACATTGTTAATTGCTCTATTAACACTTAAGAGAGTGTCATGGAGTTTATCGAACTTGAGAATTCATAATTTGCAATCGTTCAAGGACTAAACGAGGGGAAGACTTAAGCAAAGTAAGTAAGACAAATATCCGAAGATTCTCAAAATTTTCCAAGTAATATGCCCCCACAAGGAATAAGATTAGGGGCAAACCTTGAATGTGATAATCAGGGAGGTCGCAATTAAGATATAAAGAACCCGGAATATAATAAAGTGGAAAATGAAGATTTTAAATTAAAGGATGACCCCAATTATGGGGAGTAGGAAGAAATATTTAGACTAAGAAAGCAAAAGTCGAGCGAGATAAGGAGACCCGAGACGGTACTCCTATACGGAAATTCATGGACCTGTCTAAACAGAACTTATATTTTATTCCCAACCACCACCTTGAGGAAACAATGTGGTGTGAAATTCTTTCAGGACCTCTAAGTCGCTAAGCTCTCAGAGTTCCAAGGAACAAGCTGACCCAGTCGAGGCAAGAGCCTGGCTAAAGGAAATATAGGAATCACTTGAGATTCTAAATGATTGACGAATCACAAAAGACTATTTTTATCACTTACCCTCCTAAAAGAGAGACCACGCGCTGGTGAAAGACCAAGGAAGGCACGGAGCAAGAGATTATAATAAAATGATTTAAGATCAGTCAATTGTTTTCAGGAAAGTACTTCCCAAGGTTATAGAGATAGAGTAAAAGCTTTAGAGCCAGAACAAAGGCAGACGAGTATGATGAATTATGAATCTAAGTTGTAAAAGTTGTCAAGATTCGTTCTAAGGACACGAATCCAGAATGACGGGATGTTTGAAATCAATGCTTGTGTTGTGCTGGTTCATGAAATAATGATAAGAGAAAGGAAAATAAAAAGAAACTGAAGTGGAAAGGTATACAAGGGCAATAGAGTTTGAGGTATGGTAAGGGAGTTGGGTATGAGGAAACCCTAAAGACTCGTAGCAATAGACATAGAAAAGTATGCATTCGTCAGGATGAGGGTGATTCACCATGAGTTGAAGTTGAGGGTTGAAGGCATAAGAGATACATATAGTTTACCCCCTGTAAGTTGGGAGGAGTTGAGGAAACCTTGAGATAGTTTGAAGGATAAATAATGAGACGCGGATAGACTGAGGAAACAAGGAAGTAAGAAATTAGGAAAATTGGATGAAGGAAGTGACCTTCAAGAATGCGAAGTGTAAGACCGGTGGCTTGATACCCAGAAAGGGAGACGCCAGGTATGAAAGATATCCCAACATTGAGGTGACTGTTGAGATAAACAACAAAAGTAAATAAGGAATTATTAAGAAGAAGTTCACGTTGAACACGACCAATATCTTCCAGAACATCCTTGTTATCGTTACCAGGTTAGGCAAGACAAGCGGATAACCGTTGTTATCTTTTGGAGGCCATATTGATTGACCCCATTTTGAATACAGATGTTATTGTGAAATTAGACATGTACTATCGAGGTGGGAATGATTGAATAAGACACCCTTATCAGGGATATATGACTTGAATTATCCATGGGAGGATGCATGTACCTTTTTAAAGGTGGAGTTCAGGATTAAACATCGGTAACTTAAAATAAATCCTAGGGAAATGCATAAAGGTTGGCATTTCACCCTTAATAGGGATAGTATGAGTTTGACAGTATGAATTGGAAAAGGATTAAGGTAACAATCACCTTTAAGAATCAGTGGAGAAATTTTTCAGAAGTATATAGACAATGGTTCTAGTATTAGTAAATGGTATTGTGATATGCTCTGTATCTAGGGAATACAGGAGGAACGATTGAAGGATAACCTTAGAGGTTTTATAAGGAAAAAGGTAATATTCAAAATTCTTAAGAATAGAAATGTTGATAAAGGAAATATGACGTAATTATAATGATGCCAAGTGGGGCACGTGTTAAACCACGGGAAGGTATGGATCGAACCAGTAATGGTCGAAATTGTTCAGGGCAATTAGTACTTAAGATAAAAGATGTTCTAATTATGATTGAGAGTCAGTCATGACAGTGATTAACCTCTAAAGACTGACGCAATAACTTATGGAAAAATGGTGATTTTTTTTTACTCATCAGATTTTAAGGAAAACATCTTCACATAAACTGTGATTGAAATGAGGTAGAAAATTTATATGGAGGTGGTTAAAATGACATTGACTGTAAGGAAATTTTACTATCAGGAAAGGCCAAAGAGGTGGCCGACACTTTAAAGGTAAGAGGATAATTATAGGCGCTTGTGCCAAAGGAATACAGTGATGATGGTTAAAGCTATGAAGGTTGTATTATGGTTTGGAAGATTGACATTCCTTCTGATGACTGTGCAATACCCAGCCGTAATAGTAGTTGGTAAAGGTTTAATTCGTGTAATCGCCATGAGCGGGCTATCTATCTTAGAAGGTACTATCTTGAGAATAATCCAGGACCATATTTCAAAAAGGACTAAGCGAACCTTTGAGTTAAGTCTTCTATTGAAGGCATATGATTAAGAATGGTATTAACCTGCTATCGTTGCCTTGATTGAAACTCTTCTGCAATTTTATCTGCTTCATGTCATGTATGTATGTCAGGATCAGGAGTGTTCTTCATGAATCATGAATTGTGATTATGTTACCTCCTTAGAAGAATTAGATACGAGATGTATGGACTCCGTATGGTTAGCTATTAAGATTCCAAGGAAAATGAATGACGACAGTAGGTCAGTGGTGGACCATAGTAATGCAGAAACGATTCTTTGAATAATGAGCCGATTACAACCGTGTGAGTTGTATTGGAATGGATGTTGAGATTGAGTACCACTAAACGGGTCGTGGTAGTGTATAAGCTATCATTGATAAACTAATTAAGTCGATTATCTACCTATTGAATACTTATTCTTTCTTATCAATAGAGAGTCGTATTACTATACGAGGAAGGTTGCGGTGCAAGCATAAAATTCTATTAACGATGATGTATAAAATGAGATTCCAGATTCCATTTTCGATGTCGAGGGAGTTTCATAGGTGATTTAGTATAAGCTCGAGGAAGAGCATGGGTCCATAGAATGATGGACGGAATAACAAAAATATTTAAGCATGTGAAATGCGATGCGATAATACTTGATGTTGATATATATACATATATGTTTTGTTCTCCTATGACAAACCTCTATAATTCAGAGGTAGGTTCCAAGCCAGATATTTTATGGCAATATTTTTTTTCATATATATAATTCTCTTCAGTTCGTTCTTTTCTCTCTTTTCATTTCATGTAAACTGAGAAGAACAACCCTTCCAGAAGGGGAGGTATTGCCGAATGACTATCTATCTGTGTGATAGAAGCCGAGTAGGATACCAGCTATTGTTTAATTGCTTGTCAAGTACTAAAGGCTGGCCACCTTCTGTACTAACTATGCGATATAACAAGTGTTCATGATCATAGTGATCTCTCAACAAATTCCTTTACTTCTATATGATTTATCAAATTTTGGAAAATAGAAACAACTGAAAAAGGAGTAATAAAGTGGTGGTAGTATGCGGAATGGAAACACATTCGTGATACTAAGGTTGACGTGGTTATAAAAAGGTTATAGAACGCTAGCGAGCAAAAGTATAACCCGTATAATATTAGGAACGGAAGGTAGTAGCGATTACGAACTGGAAAAGAATGGGTATTGAGAAGCAAAAGTTCTAATGCTAAAAGCTATAATGAGAGTCTGTGCAATAGACTTGAAAGAATTTGGAATGATCACTTAACGCGAATTAAGTTATCTTACGATAATAGATCATATGTCAGTATTGAGATATCGCCTTATGAGATCCTTGAGGGAAGACAATGTCGATCTCCCTTATGTTAGGATGAAGTTGTAGAGCGCAAGGTGCTCGGACCCACAGTAGTCCAAAGGACCTGGGATATAATAGATCTAATCAGAGGACGGTTGGTAGTAACCCAAGATGGACATAAGAGGTATGCTGATTTGACTCAAAAAGGACAAAGAGTATGAAATAGGGGGACTAGTAATGTTATAGGTATCCCCTTGGAAACCCTTGGAAAGGATTGATGAGGTTTGGAAAGAAAGGAAAGCTAAGTCTACAATTTGTTGGACCCTTGGATATATAAAGACGTTTGGGAAGTTAGCATATGAGCTAGCCCTACCCCCAAACCTGTAGCAAATTCATAACGCGTTCCGCGTATCAATATTAAGGAAGTGTAATTCGGATGCCAGATAAATAGGGGCATAGGAGCGCATAGATATGCAACCCGACGTAACCTATATGGAGCAACCAGGAAGGGTTATAGAGTGAAAAGGAACAAGTGCTTAGGAGAAGGATTATCAAACTAGGCAAAGTTTGGTGGTAGGACCACAATGTGGGAAAATTTACTCGAGAGTTAGAAAGTGCAATGCTAAGAGAGTATCCCTATTCATTTTCTATCTGATTCCGGGACGGAATCCTTTTAAGGAGGGGAGACTGTAATAACCCCAATTTTTGGAAATTTTTGAAACCCTTATGAATAGTGATTTTGCAGACTATGCTGAATGAGAAAACTTTTCATGCCACACTATGTAGGGGTTCTGATATGGATATTCTGAGATTTTATTAGTACTTTATATGGGATATAAGTGTATGTAAAGATCGTCAGAATCCAAATCCGAACACTTAGATTTTTCCCGGAAATCCACTAGATACGGAGAGAATTGAGTATAAGGTAACAGGATAAAAAGGATTTAAATTAAAGGATTATAATAGAGGATCATAAAAAGGAATATAATGTATTGAGAAAGGTTAAGGGAACCTAAGTAATAAGATCCCGGGTATGATCCTTCAAACGATAAACGAGAACGAAAGTTAAGCGAACCGTATAACAGATCAGCGGTCATTAGGCAAACAATTAGGAAGTTAATCAAAGGGATTAGAGAGATGATGTCACCAAACCAATGAGAAGAGGACAAGGAGGGGAGGATGACATCATGAGGATGACACAACCATGACATGGGAAGGAAGGAGATGTGGTGGCTTTTTAACCACACAAAATCAAGGGCAACTAGGTAATTTACTAAAGCAAACACAAAAATCAAACCAACCAAGCCAAGCAAATCATTTTTCATCAAAATCAAAAAGAAACCAAGGCATTGTTCTTCATGCTCTCGGCTTTTACTATTACAAAAGGGCAAGAAATTCAAAACTCAAGATCCAAGCCTCCTAAATTGGTGAGTTAATTCCTTAATCATCCTTATGCTTAGTTAGGGCTATATCATGAGTTTAACCCATCAATTCCTTCTCAATCTTCTTCATTTAATCAAAGAAGAAGACAATGAATAGTGTTTTCAAGTTTTTAACTTGAAATTTTTCTTGATTTCCTTGAAGATCCAAGCATTCCTAAGACTTCTCAAAGCTTCTTAAGGCTTCCTAGCTCCTCCCACCACTTCAAGGAAGGTATATCATCTCCAAACCCTAGATTCCTATGTATTATAAGATGATTTTGATTAGTAGGGTGATATTGTAGCTTAATGTTTGTGATTTAGAGTTTGGGATTGAAATGGTATTGAAATGGAATGGTAAATGTTGTTGTTTTGGTTAAAAGATTGTAGTATAGTTAAATTCAAGCTTAGGCATAAGTATGAATGTTAAAATTGAATTGGTTGGGGTTGTTATGATGTGATAAGGATGGATGTTGGTTGTATGTTGGATTTGAGGTTGAATTGGGTTGGTTTTGAATGGTTTTAAATTGGGAAATCGCGTAAACATAGCCGTCGTAACGTCCAATTTTCTTTAGACTGTTTTTGTGCATAACATTAGGACCCGAGAACCCCCTGCTAGATTATGACCATTGCCATGTTTAGATAGTTCGTGTTACGAGCTTCGTTTTGATATGTAGTTCGTTCGATTCTGATGCACAGTTTAGGAGAAACGACCGTTTCAAGTAACGGCGTTTCGCGAACGAAACTTTTCCCCTCGCCTTACTTTGAAACATAGGTTAAAGACCAAAAAGGGTTAATTAAGGTATGAAACATTTATGGTAAGTGTGTTAGGCAGTTGGTAAGACACTCGCGAAGGAATCTCCTTAAAACTCGTAAAGGTTAAATTATTAAAAATGGTGGAGCCGAGGGTACTCGAGTGACTTAAGTGAATCAGTAAGCGCAAAATAAGCGTTAGAGTCTGAGTTAGTTAAAGTATAGATTTACAAGTGACTTTGGTTTAATTCCAACTTACTTGTTGTTTATAGGTTACCAAACTCGTCCCGAGCCTTTTATCACCCCAAGTCGCTCAGGCAAGTTTTCTACCCGTTATAACTGTTGTTGTGATGTATATATGTATATGCATTATCTTGCGATAGATGCATGTTGGTTAATTAGCAAATGTTGCAATATATTGAAGCATGCTGCTATGGTATATATTTATGCATGCCTGTTTCGTATTCTTTCCATATATATCTGTTGATTCAGTTGATAATACCTATGCTAGAGGATAGCGGTAATTTGCATATACCCTTAGTATAGGGACCCAAAGGTGAAAACATATTTCTAAACCGGGAGTCGATGTTCCCGAGGATAATATATATATTCTTATATATATATGGTTATATATTAATCGAATAAGGTTTATTCGATAACTTTAACTTTATTTTATTATTGAATATTATTTGAATATTCATTCGAGGGCTTATGACTCAGTTTATATTATTAATGATTATTAATTGGATATTCATTTGAGGATGTATGACTCCTTTATTTCATGAATATTAATTATAGTATTCATTCGAGGACTTATGACTCTGTTAATTCTATTTAATGAATATTACTTTGAATATTCATTCGAGGACTTATGACTCTGTTTATTCTATTTAATGAATATTATTTTGAATATTCATTCGAGGACTTATGACTCCGATTATTTACTAAATAATATTCTTTATTTTATTAAAGAATAATTTTTCTATAATCAAACTTATTTTCGATTATTCAAATAAAGATAGTACTTTCGTATAAGTATATCTTTGGTTATTTGCTATTCATTCAAGTATAAGTTTTCCAACTTCTACCTCAATTATTCTTATGGGAATATTATTTAAATAATAATATTCAGATATTCCTTTCATATCGGGACTGATTTATTTTAATAAATCAGTATTACTCCAAACACTCTTTAAAGTATTTTCGAGTCTTCAAAATGATTTTTAAAAGTTAGAGCGGATCTCAAAACTCATTTTTATATTTAAGATCTTCCTTTTTAAGGGGATTTAAATACTCGCTCAAAACCTGAGGGATCCGGCTCTGTGGTGTATTTTATATTCGCAACAAGGTTGCAGTTTTGGTAAATGAATTGATTACTTACCCAACGTTCGGGAAGTAAGTCCATCTATTGAGTCGGCATAAGCAACATGGGCTCAGTGGGCGTCCATGATAGTGTAAGTGGCTCAGTGGGAGTCCATCAAATGCATAAGTGGCTGAGTGGCAGTCCAGCATAAGGTCCTATTACGACCAGGGTGATGACCAGTGGGGAATTCGTCCATCTACTAGTAGAAAATGTTACTTATGGGTATCTTTGCCTGATCAGCAAGATATCTGGTTTATGCCAAAATTCTTTTCCTTTCCAAATTTATTGGATATTGCAATTCTGTTCATACTTTACATGGCAGAGGTTTTCAGGAAATGTATAAAGGAAGATGTATATGTGGATATATATATATATATATCAGAACTTAATGAAGTATGTCATAACTTCATTTCCTTTAATAATATTTTAAAGATTTAATCTATTCAAATCTTGTCTTGTAGTCTCATCTATGTGATGAACTGTTGAAAGCTCATTATACTTTGAACAATGGTAGTTCAAGTAGCTTTATAAATGATATAAGTGTAGTGAAGTATTTGGTAACTTCATCTTTTAAACTTATATCTAGTTAATAATTGTCTTATGAATGACAAAGATTTTCAGAAAAACGTTGAGACAAGGTTAGATATATGAGGTCACCTTGCAACGATATTTTTTATACAGTTATACACTGGGACTTGTGTATATTATGCATGGAAGAGAACTTCCAACATTTTGAAAAGTATATATGTATATATATTTATACTGAATATTTTGCGACTTCATCGCATTAAGATATCAACTTGGCTCATTTCTTTTGACCAAGACTTTCATGAGTATTATGTGTAGGCTCATATATTATTAATCATTATACATATTATTTTGGTGGGCTTGCTGCTCACCCTTGCTTTCTTCTTTCATCACACAACAACAGATAGAAAAGATGAACAGGACTAAGCTCCCAATTCGCAGGCGGATAGGAAACATTCCGCAGTTTCCTGTAGGCATGGATGTCGCTGTAGCTGAGGTAGGAACTACCAATAGGCTAGGTTTTCAACTTATGATGTACCAGACTTATGTATAATTATGAATTGTAATAATGGCAAAGAAATGTAAATTTATTCAGAAACCTTTTTAGGGTGTAGTGACATATAATTGTGGAATAAAATGACTTGTGGTTATTTTTGGATGTTCATCTCTGAGACTATAACGTGTGGTGTGTGTGTTTATTGTGGGGTCACAGTACAGAGTAGTTGAGTAATTATTAAGATTGGGTGTTATTAAGGGAAATGGAACTCGTGACAACCCGGATCCCCGACCCCGGATTTGGGGGTGTTACAAGATCAATCGATAATCAAGGAACACTATCAAAAAGGTACTGGCATAAATAAGAGTAATTACAGTGAAATATGAAAACATTTAACTATTCTGAACTTAGAATAGGAACGAAAATATTTGCAGTATTTTAGAAGAAAGTGTAGGAATACTTGCCTCAATTGATAATCCTCTGATCTTTAACTATTTGCCATATCACTCAGTCCTGATGTATCTATATTTTCATTGACAGGCTACTTGACCTTTCTTGTCATTTACCATCTTAGGTTTATCCCTATTTTGAATTCGCTCGTTTCATGACTACACGTAATCATGCTTTACTTTTAAAATCTCTGTCTGGCTTGAGTTCCTCACACTAGCGGTATCTATCATAAAAGATACCATTCAATTAACTGGCAATATATTATTGTCTAGCCCATACGTTTATCTTTATCATCTACCCGCCCGATAATAACAGATAAGGATCACATCTCAATCAGATAACATTTAAAAGACACGTGGTTGCCCAATCTATATAACACGTAAACATATAAGGCATGTAATCATATTATTCATGTAACACATAATCACATAATTCATGTGGCACATAAGTTGAATCGTCAAAAGATAGATCTCGATACTTTTAGAATTAAAATCGGGTTAAATAGAGTATTTTATCGATCAATAACTGACTCAGAATGATTCATAAAACAAACACCCATTTGATATCAAAGAATTTAGGTTTTAAAAGTATTTTTATTGAAAGCGGAATATTTTTCTGAGTCCAGAGGCGTTCGTTTCGTACTAAACGGACGAACGGTTGATTTATTATGAATATAAAAGAATAATTCTATTAATAATAATAGTAATTGAATTTTAAATACCGTTATATAAATTTGAAAAGCTCAAAATGATTTTTAAATCATTATTTGGCTTAATTATAAATAATTACAATTTATTTAACTATTTATAGATAAAATAATTAATTAAATAAATTAATCAATTAATTAAATCCATAAATGATTAATTAAAATAAATTATAAATAATTAAATCAAATTTTAATTTTTGAAAATAATAAAATAAAATAAAAAAATAATTTTCTGGATATAAAGTAATTTAGTTAATTATTTAAATAATTAACTAAATTGAATTTTGAAATAAAACAATTTTTGGAAATTTAAGAAATTAATTTCGACTTATTTTTAAAAATTAATTCCAGAAACACTTTCTAGAATCGGGTCTTCTTCCTCGGGGGATCAAAAGGTAGAATACAGGGCGGGAGGAGTCACTAGAATCGACAAACACGTCGCCGAAAATCTGGAAAAATGCAGATTCCGACCGACGTCGGTCTTCCATCCGGCGACCTCAACTGGGGGTCCAAATCGTCTCTTTCGATCGGTTTCTCAATGCAAATCACACTAACACGTGCCCAGAGACCCAAAAATTACACTAAGAACATGACACGTACAACAACGTTCAAGATCCGGCTGACATCGAATGATTTTTCGGCGATATCATCGGAAAAACACGAAACACAGCTGATAACCAAATTCGACGATTTATACGCGAAAATGAAGCTTACACTTTGCACAATCAGTTCATATTATTAAAATTCATAACCAAAACACATATAATCGAGAAAATTGAAAAATAAAAACAAAATATTCAAGAACTCATATGTACTCTTACAGGGTTAAAACCTTCAATTCTATATACCAGTAATTTAAAATTCAATAATAAAGCTTTACCAAGCATCCAAATCAACAAATGATTCATAAATTAAGAATCCCCAATTTTGAACATAAACCCTAAATAAGGAATTGAAAAATTATAAATCGTTCGTATGATTTGATGGCAGCTATAGATAGAGTATGAAAATATGAACATTTTGGTTACTCATACTTCGAATTCTGAAATCTGCATCACCTTCAAACGATCGATTGATCCTCAAGAACACCAAGAACATTTTCAAAGAATTTTCAGAAAATCAAACATTAATTACTATGTGTTATTGAACTCTATTTTTGAAGTATAATATACCAAATTTACCAGAAAAAGATTATCTACACAATGGAATCATCAAATCATATCAACAACATCAAGAACAAATTTTCATAATTTAATCTTAAATTAATTCAAAATAAAATAATTAACTAAGAAAATACCTTGATTTCTGCACCAAAATAGTTGATTGATTCAGAAAGAGTTTTTCGAGAGCTTCGATTTGATATATTGCACGCTCGAATCGGAGTCCGATAACGCCTTCGTTTGTACGTTTGATTTTCTAGAACGCGGTGTTTTTTGGGTTTCTCTGTATTTTAATCGGTTTTAACTGACTAATTATATTATACGAATAAAATAAAATAATAATTAGGCTATTTATATTTATGGAATATTGGTTCATGTTGGATCGTATTGGATCGATAAATTAATTACTTGGCCGCTAAGTAACTGTAAAAGCGATCCAATTTGATACCCGTATTGGATAATTATCCAAAGCGGGCTTTTAATAAAATACCTTATGCGAAAATAATGTAATATGATCCCGTCTTTTGAGAACATGGATTTTGTTGATTTATTAAAATGATTGTTGTATCGAAAATTTTGCGCCGGGCCCCGCACGGGTCAAACCGTAATCCGGATCGAAAAAATCAAAACACAAAAAATGTCCGGAATTACCAGATTAGTTTAGGAAGGAGTTTTCGGAAAAGTTTCGGTTGTAAAATCGTAAAAACGGTTGAAGTTGGATGATTCCCGGTTTTATAAAATAGTTTCGTAATTATTCAGAAAATAATTAATAAATTCATAAATCATTATAAAATCATATAACATTCCAAAATTTACCAGAAGAATATCACAATCATCTATATTTTATTATGGGCATCATAAAATTAACATACTCACATTTTATCATATATAAACGTCCAAATATCAACACCAATTATCAGATAATTCATAACAAATCACACAATACTCACATAATAATTATTTATAATTACACGATATTTCTCGGATGTTACAATACCAACAGGATTTATAACATGAAATATAAATGCTGAAAATACCAAATCAATATTTAGAATAACTGCTGATAAAGTAATAACAATATTTATACCTTGTGAATCTGAAGTAACAATTAAACTCACAGGTAATAGTGTGGTTTTGACAATTGTTGTTCACCAATTATGGGAACCTCCATTTGAATTGGAGAGGATTTGATCTGGTTACTGTCATGTACCATGATCTCAAACCTTGTTCTTCTTGCAAAGAACTAATACTTGAATGAGTTTATTGAAAGCTTTCACAGGGTCTTCGGTAAAAACTGATGAAACCCCCGTGTCTTCGTTAGTAACATTAAGATCTACCTCAGCATGTAGTCTCTAACCAACTTAATGTTGTTTCTGAGTGGTGACCATAATTTCAAGAACCATGTCACTTGATTTTTGGCAACATTTGAGAAATGGATTCAAGTGTTTCAGTTGTAAGAAGAAATTTAAGATATAAGATCTATGATATTGAGATTGAGATTGAGTGTGGACAACTTTCTTGGTGAGAAAAAGAAAGTTTCAAGAATTTGGATAGAACATAACACTCAAAGATTATAATGTCATGAGTTCAGAATTAAATCTTTCATAAATTTCTTCTGTTACATCAGTTACTTCCTGTAATGTGCTCAATCTGTATTATAGTGAATATATGAACTCAAACAAAGATTGGTTTTTCACATGCACTATTAAAAAATATCTGAAATTGAGCATGCAGTACTAATTTGAATATTAACAGTCACAAGCATTCAAGCACAAATAAGACAGTAAACATTCATTCACTTAAAGAGTCAAAGAAGATAAAAAGATATTTTCACTAATATTTAAGAAGATGAGTACAAGATTTATATCTCTAGACATAAAAACCTAAAATAATCTAACTACTCAGACTTCTTCTGACTCTTTGCAGCCTGCTCTGCCCTCATCGCCCTACGATGATAAATCCTAGAGATTGTTGTTGCAAGAGAAATTATATTCTCCTGCAGCTCGAGAGCCTTAATCCTACGCCTCTCAGCCTCTTTGGCCCGGCGTTCCTCTTCAAGGGTGGTCTCTAGTTGAAAGAACTGGAGATCAATTTGTTGTTCAAAATACATTTCCTCATAGACTGATGATGGAATGTCATAAGGATTATAGATTTGGTGATTGATCTTGACTCTAAGTCCCCAAGGGTCATTGTAGACATGACCCTCTTTCACATTGAAAGCTAGATAGTAAACTCCATCCTTAGTGCAAGTGAAGAATTAAGGTTAAGCCATTTTTTATGAGTGTTTGTGAATTTTCGAACAAAATATTTGTGAAGATTAGGAGTTGTGTATGAAAAGGCAGCGAGAATTTTTGGAAGTGGAGGTTTTGTATTTATAGCAGAGGAGATGAATACTGAAAAGACTCTTTGATTAACCATGTAATAATTAAACATAATATGTATACACGATTGTGCGTATCTATGTAAACAAAAATTAATCTCTCAATGTAAGTACTCAAGTGTTAATAGATACTTACAACAGTAACTAATCCATTTAAGCAATTAAAAGATATTCCACTGACTCACTCTAAATTACAAATACTGAGTAACCATTTATTTTGAATCAATTCAAAATGATCAATGAAATATAATAGCCAATCATGGTTTGACCATTATCAGTATTTTAATTATGACTATCAGGATTTATCAGTCAACTCTGGTTTGACCAATATCAGAATTTAACAACCACTATCAGGATCTATTAGTCAAAGCAAGTTTAACTAATATCAGAGAATATACACATAATCAGTAGTTCAACATGCAGCTATCAACTAAGGATCATAGAAGTTAATTGCATGTTTATAACAACTCTTATATTTTTGAATTATTTAAATATGTGATTATTATGGAAATTATTAAATCAATAATGTGTATTGGTTTTTACCACTATGTGTTGTTTGATTATTATCTATGAGTGATTTATGATGTACCGGGTTGTTCGCGTGATTAAATAAGGAATTTTATTGAATTGTTTCACTTTTAAAGTGGATTTAATGCAAAATTATTTCTATAAATACTTGAAGTGTCTCTAAAATTGTTTTTATGATTTTATAATTACAATAATTATTTTTAGGATTTTATAAAATTGAGAAATTAATATTTTATTAATTATTTATCTTTAAATGATTTTCTGAATGCTTTTATTTGTAAAATTTATATTTAATTCTATAATTCTTCAAAAATTATGAAACCCATATTTATTTAAGTTTGGAATATTCTGAGAATTTTAAAATTATTTTGGAAATTTTCGGGATTTGTTTCACGTGCTCGTTGTTTCGTTTTATTGATAAAAGCGGGTATAAGTGACATTTCAAAAATTGTGTTAAAATTATGAAACTTACGTTTTTATTTACTTCGGGATATTTATAATATTATAAGATTATTTTCGCGATTTTCTAAATTTGTTTTAAACGCACCTCGGTTCGTTAATTGTGAAATACGGGTACAAACTGCATTTCAAAGATGCTTTAAAAATTATGAAAATTTTATTCCATTAGTTTCGGGATCTTTAGAAAATTATAAGTCTATCTTGGAATTATTTCGATTAATATTCATTCGCAAATTGTACCGCTAATTAGATTAAAATGAGGTGGAAATAGGCTTGCAGTCAGAATCAAGCCACGTGTCCTTTTATTTCTGGTACGTGGCAGCTGTTGAAGGTTGCACTTAATAAAAAAAACAAAAACAACCAACAGGAAGCCCCCTTCTTTCCACCGCTGTGGTCTCACCCCTATCTCCTCTCGGTTTCGATCTCTCTCTGTGAGGAATATGCGAACTTAGTTTTTTCTCTTTTCTTTGGGTTCATTTTCTTATTCCCCCGTGATTCCCCCTCCATCCTGACTTCTCTTCCCGGTGTTGCTGGCTTCATTTTTCTCGGGTAAGCCGCCGCCGGAGTTCCGGCCGGCTATGGCTTTTTTGGTGGTGTCTTTCTTGTATGTGTATGTATAGTTGATATGGCTGTGTGTGTGTGTGTGTCAGTCCTTGGGTGCGTGTGCCTGTGCTCGATTATTCCCAGTTGCCGCCGCCATCCCTCGCTGTTCCGGCGAGGAGATTTTGGTGGTGCGTGGCTCGTGCTTGCGTATATAGTTGCCCTGTATTTTTCTTTCGGTTCCTTGCGCGTGCGGCGCGTATAGACGTTACAGTTGGCCCTATTTATTTTGCAGATTTGTAAATGAAGAATTATTATATAAATTTTTATTATACTTTTCTGCAGGATCGAATTTTGATGACTTTCATGAGATAAATAATAAAGTTATGCGGGAATTGTTAGTAATCAATCGGTGAAAATTTGTATGGAAACCCAAAATTAATCGGGCACCGACAAATTTTTACCGCCATCAAAGATGAGCCTCGGCGAGTCGACGGTGGACGGTGATGATCTAATTCCGAGTCCTAATACGAATAAAAATATAAAATGCGAATAATATTACTAATTAAATAATGTCGGTGATTGGGATTCGTTCATTTGGATTGTGATTGGATTGTCGTTATATTTGTTGTAAATTGATTTGACGTCGATATTGTGTTCGACGGGTAGTCCGATAAATAAAGGAAACGCTGTCCGATTTTCGAAAAAAAAACTGAATTACGCAAATACAGAAACGTATCCGATGAATATCGGGACATTGAGAGACTATATATATATGTGTGTGTGTTTTATATGAAACTTGATTGTACGATGTCATGAAATATTTTTCTAAATCAATAACCCTGATTTCGTAAAATAAAGAGTATGGGTATTTTCCGAAAACGAACACTGAACCGATTTTCGAAAATGTGAACTCTAATTGCTGTCTGTGTTATTCTAATATGAATAATTACGAGTCGGGTTTGAATATCGTTGGATAAAAGTTAATATAGAGGATATGTCAAGCATACCTAGACGTCTAACGTAGGGTATTTCGACCCTGTAGGTTATAGTCGGGAACCTGAAAGTGGACGATGGACTAAAGATAACCTAGTGGTCAGTCGACGAGCTCAGTAGAATTTCAACAGGAAGACCTGAGTGTCGAAATCGAATCCAATGGGATCTAGTGGTTGGACGTTAGGGCCTGAGCAGCAAAGTCGGCTCAGAGTTGATCAATGATAGTTGTAAAGCCTTGTAAGGCAAGTATTTCTGAACTTTTCTACAAGATATATTACCAATGTTTTCGAACTGTTTCATAACATGTTGCTATTATTAAACATAACTCCTGTTTTATAATGCAAGTGCTTTAAACTGTTTACCCTTGAATCCTGATTATTTCTTGATCTTAAGCCGTAAGCCTTATTCTTTGTAAACCGTCATTTGTTGATCCTCAGATACCAAACCACACAGATATGATACTACACCCCAAATGTTTAACTACCAACCACCAAATACTGGAACAAAATTGTTTGAAAATACAGAAACTTCTATGCTCCAACCATTCCTTATAACATCGAATAACTATATCTTGAAAAATCATAACTGATCTAATACCTGATGCTTTTACAAACTGAAAACCGTTTCTTGTACATACCCTAATATACCCTTGAGATATCCATGAGTTTTCTTACGTTTTTATGCAAATATTTAACCATCAACGAGTATGATCTTGTTTTATTGAATCATATTGTTATCATATTGAACTGCTTTAGGATTGGATAGTTTTTATATATGTGGACCAGATTCGTGGTCAGACCATACCAATGGTCAAGTTAGGCCAATGTGTGCCTTGGATCCAGTAATTAGAGCAGTGTTGTGTGCTTGCTCGGGGTTAGTGTGTGACTGATCAGCAGCCTAACCTTGGTTTTAAAACTTAAAATGAGTATCCAATTCTAATGATGAGTTAAAAAGAAACTTGATTTCTTTGAATCATCTCATTTGATCATTGTTTAACCTCAGTTATCACTATTATGTTTGCTGAGCTAGTTAGCTCACCGTTGCGATTCTTTTATATATTTTACAGTTGAAAAGAATATGGGTGATAGTGAAGTTCCTCAGTCCAAAGTGCGGGTTAAGGTTCCAGATGAGTTGAATCGAGCTAGCAGAAGCTTCATGTGGTAGAGAGATAGTCAGATTGTAAGAATGATTTTATTATCAATTGTAAGTTAAATTAGTTGGGACTTGGTACGTTGTAATAAAAGTTAAGATTGTGGCTTGTTTTCATACTTTAACCTGTTGTGATCCGTGGTTATGTGAAACAGGGTCATTGACATTAATATTTTATGTACAGGTTTATATATTATGAATGTGTTGCGGACCCCAAACTTCTGACCCGGGTTTAGAGGGCGCCACAGGTTGGTATCAGAGCTACAGGTTATAAGTCACTGAAACAAGCCTAGATTGTCGGGATTGGGTAGAGGGTTAGGATTAGGAATAGGAAACAGAAAGATAAGATGTTGTGAGGATGAGTGCGACTATATAGTAAGTCTTTAGCACGGTTCGTGTTGCGATTTGGGATCCTCAGCTTGCAACGTGAATTCCAGACAACAGCAATGGCAAACCTTGATTTCCTGGTGTTATTTGATCATTTGGAGCTTTCCGTTCGAGGATCGTCATCTTCTTTCAGATTGGATTTGTACCTTGTTCCTCCACCAGTATTAATGGTACTACCTTCTGTTATAACGATTGCACTTATTCAAGCTATTTTACGCTACTTTTCTACCTCTTGATATGAGACTACCTACTCAAGAACCTCCATCTGTTTATTCTTGTTTCACTGGACATTCGGCTGTGAGCATATCTCTTCAGTTTACCCTATATCATGTTTTATACCCCCTGTTTAGAATTTGTTCTATGAAGCGATTGTACCTACGAGGATGGATTCGAGAGTTACAGTAAATGGTGAGCGCTTGAGATATAAATAAAGGTGAGAAGAAGTTTAGAGAAAGAATTTAAGTGTTTCAGAGGATAGTTGTTATCGGGTTAAAAGAAGCCCTTAGTGACTAAGCCACCCATGAATAAGTATGGGATGAACTAGATGAATTTTGAAAGAGTAAGAGAGAAAAGCATAAACCTGGGATTTTTGTGAAATTAAATAATGATGATATGATAAATGCGATATGTAAAGTAGTAATGTGATGTGATACGAGCAAACTTTGTTCTATAAAATAGACTTGTTGCCTATCGGATAGCATGTTCTACTTAACTACTGCAACGATAATGTCGGGAGTATTACCAGTATGGGAGCCTTGACGTGAAGTTACGAATAAGATAATGTGCGACAACAATTGAAGTTTCATCGATTAAAGAAGGTAAGTGGACACGATGAAGGAGAAAAGGTAGATTGAAGTGAATGGACCTTTATATGATCGTTCCATAAGTTTGGTACCTTGTTATAGGTCGGAAAGATAACAACCAACTCATATAGTAAGGACAACCAGGTTTGTGATTTTCTAAACTTTTTAAACAAGTTTTCGAAAAACATTTTCCTTTACAAATTTCTAAAAGCCTTTTCGAATAAAATGATTTTTAAACATTGGTTGTCAAGTTACTACTTGAGTTTCTTGTTTGTTAGAAAGTCCGGATTACCTGGAAGAATGCTGTTTTAGACTTAGTATTGTTAATTCAGAGGACAAAGTGATCCGCGATTAGGAAGAAGTTGATTATTCCTAACAGTAAAATGCAAGTATTGTTCGATAAAATTTACAACAGAATCAGCGTATGGAGTAACTATACATTCAATTACTAGGACTATCAGAGTTCGAAGAACTCATTGATTTAACAGAAGCCGGAGCGTGATCGAAGAAGATTGGAAAGATTTCCAGACCTCTCTAAAAGCAGAATATTATTAGCAAAAAGATCGTTATATCGAATGGTACATGGTTATTTTAAAAGAGAAATCTCGAAGTTACCTGGTAAGGAACGCCATTATGATCGAATTGTTAAAGTATTATCCGTGTGGGTGCGATATTAAAGACGCAAGACGTGACAAGTGGGAATCTACCATAATGCTTAATTTGCAAAAGCATTTCAGTGTACCCTCTAAAGTTGCTATATGATGTGATTGGGATGTGATCGAACAAGCTCGAAAGATGAATACAAGTGAAATATGGATGGTGACCAATGGTATCGTTCTAGTTTACAATATTACAGCGTATATTCCTTTTCAATTCCTAAAAATGTATGAACTTCTTTTCTCCAATGAACTCTTTTCTATGATATCGAAAAAGAGAGGATATTCCATTCCTTTCAAATTTATCTACTTTCCTCAAGTTTTGCTTTCTGATTGGGACAAACAGTGTTATGGTGAGACACTTTGTCAGAATGACGAAGAGTCGGGTGGGATGCCACCTAATCATGCATTGTATGCCATATGGTAGGAAAGACTGGCCATCTTAAGTACCAATGTGGTTGTCTTATTCATATTCAAATCCTTACTTCTTCTTTCTTTTCAACTCTAAATTTTGTTGAATTGTGAATCCTTCTAGTTGCTTCGTTGTACTGTCGTTCTTTGTAAGAATTTTTCAAACAGAAATCAACGAATTATGGACCAAGCGGGAAAAGTTCCATCTACTTCTCACGCATGGAAAACAAACAAAGGCATATGACGAGAATTGCAAATCGCTAGCCCCAGTTAGGGATATACTAAGAACAAAGGGAATCTACTCCAAGGAGGAATACGTCTCCGAGAATGAGAAATTGCAATTTTCCTGTGAAATATATTATTCAGAATACGAATGTGGTGATGTGAATGATTATTATGAATACTTTATGCGTTAAAGTATTGGAAGATGTGAGAGCAACTTGATTGTTTAGCTCCTAAGGTTTTGTTGATAAGATGAATTATCCTGTTGAATTGATAAGATTAGGATCAAAGGACTAACAAGTCAAGAACGTAAAATTGTTGAATAAGTAAGCACCAATGGTGGAATTGAAATTTCTGGAAATAAATTGTGAAGAATTGATATCATGGAAGATAAGAGGATTTGATATTATTCTAAGAAATGGATTGACTACTAAAGCGTAATGACCAGACAGACCGTCGTGATGAAAAGATAATTCTGAGGATGCCAAATGAGAAGATGAGGGGGTTCAGAAGATAAAAGAAGGTAAAGAGTTTGTTAATGATGATTATGATGATCAAGATATGAGCATTATGGTGATTACGGGATACATAAAAGTCAGAAGCAAACAAAATTTGAAGATTTAATAGCAATTAAGGAATTTCAAGATATGTTTTAGATGAGTTATCAACATTTCTTCCCGATAGAGAAAGGAAGCTCGTGATTGACTCAACGCCTGAGACGATGCCAGTGACTACGGCCTTACCCAAAAATGGCACCAGTTAAAATGAGGAAGTAGCAAAGTAGACGCAAGAGATATTTGAAGAAGAAGCGATTAGACCCAGCATATCCTATAAGGTGCACCAGTACTAAATGTTAATAAGAAAGATGGAAGTATGTGATTATGCGTCGACTAGCAAGAGCTCAACAAGTTCACTATCAAGAGCAAGTATCTGTTACCTCGACCCAATGATTTGTTTGATCAAATAAAGGAAGCAAAGTACTTTTATAAGACTGATTTAAGACTTGATATTTCACCAATTGAAGATAAACCTATGGATGTATCAAGGATAATTTTCAGAACTAAGTACTGTTCTCGTATTGTCATTTATATTAATTTATATACCAGTAATATTTGAACTGGATGGACAGCACCTTTAAGGAATATCTGAGTAAGCTATAGTTGTGATACTTAAAGTTAACGGAGGACCAGGCAAAGCATTTAATGATAACTGGGAAGTTGGAAAAGAAAGAAGTTGTATGAAAATATAGTTCTTAGTATAAATAGTCAATGAAGAGAAGATCAAAAGAGATTCAGCAGAAGTTAAAATTACTATGAATGAAAAGAGAGCAGAAACACCAACAAAAGTAAGAAGTTTTATCATGGATCGGTTACTATTGGAAATTTGTGTAAGATTTCGTGAAAATTGCAATATCTTGGACGAAGCTAACCAGGAAAAACAAGAAGTTTTGTGAAATGGAGAAGGATAAAGGGAAAGTTTTGCGGAGTTAAATGAAAGAATGGTTTCAGCACCTGTTTTATTAATTTAAAAGTATCAAGGAGATGTGGTAGATAATGGTGATGCTTCTCATTAGGGAATAGGATGTGTGTTGATGCAGCACAATAGAGTTATTATATATGCATCAAGACAACCGAAACCTTATGAGCAGAAGTATCCTACTTATAATTTGGGATTAACAGTAATAATATTCGTTTTGAAAGATTTGGGAAACATGATATGTATGGAGAAAGATGTAAGATCTATACGGGCCATAAGAGGGTGAAGTATGTATTCACGAGGAAAAGCAAAGATAGAGGAAAGCAATAACGGACATAGAAACTATACCGGAAGAATTTTCTATGTAATTTTAGAAGTTGGAATTGGGAGTCAGAGTTTATAATCCAAACATGAGCAAGGATGAATAGTATGACCTTTCAGTCGAAGTTGTTAAGAGAAAGATAAGGAAATGTCAAAAGAAGATAATGGATCACGCTGTTAGCAGTAGTGAGAGGAAATTTATGCGCCCGGGAGAATGATCACGATATCCCCGGGTTCTCTTCCAGCACTTGGAAGTTACAAGTAGAAGAATTAAGAAATGAAATGCCACAGGGAATTCATAGTATAAGGTATATACTCTATTAAAGAGATGCCAAAATATATGGAAATAAAAGAAAAATAGTGATAACCAAGTATAAGAAGGAAATTTCAAGATGGATCAGGAGGTGTTGGGCATATCAAAGAGTTAAGATGAAGTATTAGAACGCCTAGTGGATAAGGCAGATCCAGGAAGTGACTTTACAAGAGGCGAATCGTGAAGTGGGAGTTTAGAAAAACAACGAATAAGAATAAGTGACCCATATAAAGAATTAATTTCCTACGGGACCTAATTCAAGCAATATATTATATCTCGAGGATTAACTTAAGATCCGACCTGAGAACATATCAGAGAGTACGATTAAAGCGAGTTAAGAGCATTGCAAGCTCTGGTGATATTATTTAAAATAACAAGTGTATCAGGTGATTATAAGAAATTAAGGATCATGGTGTATAAGGAGTACTTAGATAAGCAAATTGCATTTATTGATAACATCCTCAGCTACTCAAGGAATAAGATAGTCTACGTGGGATGCCCAAGGTTTTTCTCCAAAGATCAGAAGGAAAGCAACTATATGTTGAGTCTTCGAGAATGAAATTTTGACTAAGGTTAACCAAAGATTCTGAATTAATCCATTAACAACTACCTAAGCAAAGCCGTATGGTAACAGATGCCTTATGCCGACAAAAAGGATTAAATGTAATTAAGACCACCAAGAAATTAATAGACGAATGGGAAAAAATGGAAAACGAGCACCGTCTAACATCCTTATGCGGAGAGTCAAAGTACGGAAATGATTTAGGAAATGTAAGATATGTTAAGAGATGAAGTTTTAAGGAAACACTAGAACGATCATTTATCATCAATGTCAGCTTTGGAATGCTACTTTAACAAGCCTCATGCGAACACGAGTGTAAGTCCCCAATTTTATTGAGATAAAGTGAGAGAAAGGAAGTTGTTAAATTCTAAGTTAATTCTACACACCAAGAGCGTAGTGCTATTGGTTAAAGCAACTCGGAGTAGACAAAGAAAGAAGACAAAATTGTATTGAGAGAAAGTATGAGCATAGAAATAGGACCAGTAGTGTTAGTAAAAGTGTCGTCTTGAAAGAGATTGGATAAGTTTGAGTAGAAGGGACAAGCTAAGTCCTAAAATTAGTGAACCATTCGAAGTATTGATAAATGTAGATAAAGTTGTTCATAAATGATATGACTGTCACACCCGTGTGTACACCTAATGTATTTTACTTGTCAATATTAAAGTGATAAGTATTGGGTTTGAATTATGTGATTGATCAGGAGCCAATGGTGCTCTTGTCAAAGTTGTTCTGCATATAGTGATCAATCCAAATTCTTAATCGTCAAAGGCAAGTCCTTGGAAATGAGTGCATACCTGTTGTGAGTACGTTTGAACCCTTGAGTAGAAGAGTCTACTTAGAAATTAGAGTCAGATATGCTTGACAAATATCCTCACTTGTGTAACTAGACCAGATTCTGAGGATAGAATCTTTTTAAGGGGGGAAAGATATAACAACTCGTATATTTTTGAATTATTTAAATATGTGATTATTATGGAAATTATTAAATCAAAAATGTGTATTGGTTTTTACCACTATGTGTTGTTTGATTATTATCTATGAGTGATTTATGATGTACCGGGTTGTTCGCGTGATTAAATAAGGAATTGTATTGAATTGTTTCAATTTTAAAGTGGATTTAATGCAAAATTATTTGTAAAAATACTTGAAGTGTCTCTAAAATTGTTTTTATGATTTTATAATTACAATAATTATTTTTAGGATTTTATAAAATTGAGAAATTAATATTTTATTAATTATTTATCTTTAATGATTTTCTGAATGCTTTTATTTGCAAAATCCATATTTAATTCTATAATTCTTCAAAAATTATGAAACCCATATTTATTTAAGTTTGGAATATTCTGAGAATTTTAAAATTATTTTGGAAATTTTCGGGATTTGTTTCACGCGCTCGTTGTTTCGTTTTATTGATAAAAGCGGGTATAAGTGACATTTCAAAAATTGTGTTAAAATTATGAAACTTACGTTTTTATTTACTTCGGGATATTTATAATATTATAAGATTATTTTCGCGATTTTCTGAATTTGTTTTAAACGCACCTCAGTTTCGTTAATTGTGAAATACGGGTACAAACTTCGTTTCAAAGATGCTTTAAAAATTATGAAAATTTTATTCCATTAGTTTCGGGATCTTTAGAAAATTATAAGTCTATCTTGGAATTATTTTGATTAATATTCATTCGCAAATTGTGCCGCTAATTAGATTAAAATGAGGTGGAAGTAGGCTTGCAGTCAGAATCAAGCCACATGTCCTTTTATTTCTGGTACGTGGCAGCTGTTGAAGGTTGCACTTAATAAAAAAAACAAAAACAACCAACAGAAAGCCCCCTTCTTTCCACCGCTGTGGTCTCACCCCTATCTCCTCTCGGATTCGATCTCTCTCTGTGAGGAATATGCGAACTTAGTTTTTTCTCTTTTCTTTGGGTTCATTTTCTTATTCCCCCGTGATTCCCCCTCCATCCTTACTTCTCTTCCCGGTGTTGCTAGCTTCGTTTTTCTCTGGTAAGCCGCCGCCGGAGTTCCGGCCGGCTATGGCTTTTTCGGTGGTGTCTTTCTTGTATGTGTATGTATAGTTGATATGGCTGTGTGTGTGTGTCACTCCTTGGGTGCGTGTGCCTGTGCTCGATTATTCCCAGTTGCCGCCGCCATCCCTCACTGTTCCGGCGAGGAGATTTTGGTGGTGCGTGGCTCGTGTTTGCGTATATAGATGCCCTGTATTTTTCTTTCGGTTCCTTGCGCGGGCGGCACGTATAGACGTTATTGTTGGCCCTATTTATTTTGCAGATTTGTAAATGAAGAATTATTATATAAATTTTTATTATACTTTTCTGCAAGATCGAATTTTGATGACTTTCGTGAGATAAATAATAAAGTTATGCGGGAATTGTTAGTAATCAATCGGTGAAAATTTGTATGGAAACCCGAAATTAATCGGGTACCGACAAATTTTTACCGCCGTCGACGATGAGCCTCGGCGAGTCGACGGTGGACGGTGATGATCTAATTCTAAGTCCTAATACGAATAAAAATATAAAATGCGAATAATATTACTAATTAAATAATGTCGGTGATTGGGATTCGTTCATTTGGATTGTGATTGGATTGTCGTTATAATTGTTGTAAATTGATTTGACGTCGATAATGTGTTCGACGGGTAGTCCGATAAACAAAGGAAACGCTGTCCGATTTTCGAAAAAAAAAACTGAATTACGCAAATACAGAAACGTATCCGATGAATATCGGGACGTTGAGAAACTATATATATATGTGTGTTTTATATGAAACTTGATTGTACGATGTCATGAAATATTTTTCTAAATCAATAACCCTGATTTCGTAAAATAAAGAGTATGGGTATTTTCCGAAAACGAACACTGAACCGATTTTCGAGAATGTGAACTCTAATTGCTGTCTGTGTTATTCTAATATGAATAATTACGAGTCGGGTTTGAATATCGTTGGATAAGAGTTAATATAGAGGATATGTCAAGCATACCTAGACGTCTAATGTAGGGTATTTCGACCCTGTAGGTTATAGTCGGGAACCTGAAAGTGGACGATGGACTAAAGATAACCTAGTGGTCAGTCGACGCGCTCAGTAGAATTTCAACAAGAAGACCTGAGTGTCGAAATCGAATCCAATGGGATCTAGTGGTTGGACGTTAGAGCAAAGTCGGCTCAGAGTTGATCAGTGATAGTTGTAAAGCCTTGCAAGGCAAGTATTTCTGAACTTTTCTTCAAGATATATTACCAATGTTTTCGAACTGTTTCATAACATGTTGCTATTATTAAACATAACTCCTATTTTATAATGCAAGTGCTTCCAACTGTTTACCCTTGAATCCTGATTATTTCTTGATCTTGAGCCGTAAGCCTTATTCTTTGTAAACCGTCCTTTCTTGATCCTCATATACCAAACAACACAGATATGATACTACACCCCAAATGTTTAACTACCAACCACCAAATACTAGAACAAAATTGTTTGAAAACACAGAAACTTCTATGCTCCAACCATTCCTTATAACATCGAATAACTATATCTTAAAAAATCATTACTGATCCAATACCTGATGCTTTTACAAACTGAAAACTGTTTCTTGTACATACCCTAATATACCCTTGATATATCCATGAGTTTTCTTATGTTTTTTATGGAAATGTTTAACCATCAACGAATATGATCTTGTTTTATTGAATCATATTGTTATCATATTGAACTGCTTTAGGATTGGATAGTTTTTATATATGTGGACCTGATTCGTGGTCAGACCATACCAATGGTCAAGTTAGGCCAATGTGTGCCTTGGATCCAGTAATTAGAGCAGTGCTGTGTGCTTGCTTGGGGTTAGTGCGTGACTGATCAGCAGCCTAACCTTGGTTTTAAAACTTAAAATGAGTATCCAATTCTAATGATGAGTTAAAAAGAAACTTGATTCCTTTGAATCATCTCATTTGATCATTTTTTAACCTCAGTTATCACTATTATGCTTGCTGAGCTAGTTAGCTCACCCTTGCGATTCTTTTATATATTTTACAGTTGAAAGGAATATGGGTGATAGTGAAGTTCCTTAGTCCAAAGTGCGGGTTAAGGTTCCAGATGAGTTGAATCGAGCTAGCAGAAGCTTCATGCGGTAGAGAGATAGTCAGATTATAAGAATGATTTTATTATCAATTGTAAGTTAAATTAGTTGGGACTTGGTACGTTGTAATAAAAGTTAAGATTGTGGCTTGTTTTCATACTTTAACCTGTTGCGATCTGCGGTTATGTGAAACAGGGTCATTGACATTAATATTTTATGTACAGGTTTATATATATTGTGAATGTGTTGTGGACCCCAAACTTCTGACCCGGGTTTGGAGGGCGCCACAATGTTATCATGATTTCAACATTTAGCACAATAATCAGTATCTAACAAGTACTGACACATAATAAGATACCATGCTTCAATTATCAACAATTATGCCTTAATTATCAGAGTTTGAGAAATGTCCTGATATCATTTCCAATTCATTCACCAAACTTGTGAAAGTAGCTTCACAGAGAGGCTTGATTAATATATCTGCTACTTGCTGATCAGTTGGAACAAAGACCGATTCCACTGTACCAATCTTGTGAAAGTACCTTATGCTGATATGTTTAGTCATTGAATGTTGCACTGGATTTCCTGTCATTGCAATAGCACTTTGATTATCACAATATATAGGAATAGCAGAATAATCTAACCCATAATACAGTAACCGATTCTTCATCCATAGAATCTGAGGACAACAGCTTCCTGCAGCAATATATTCTGATTCTACAATTGATGTGGAAATTGACTTTTGTTTCTTGCTATACCAAGAAACCAATCTGCCACCAAGAAATTGGCAGCTTCCAGAAATGCTTTTCCTGTCTATTTTGCATCCAGCAAAATCAGCATCTGAATATCCAATTAGTTTAAAATCTGGATCTCTACTATACCATAATCCAAGATTCATGGTACCTTTTAGATACTTAAAAATTCTTTTCACGGCTAATATATGAGGTTCTCTTGGATCAGCTTGGAACCTTGCACAGAGACAGGTAGCATACATGATATCAGGTCTACTAGCAGTCAAATATAGGAGTGAGCCAATCATACCTCTGTAGTTAGTTATATCTACTGAAGAACCAGTATTTAAATCTAACTTGGTTGCAGTGGCCATTGGAGTTGATGCAATTGAGCAGTCTTGCATTCCAAATCTTTTGAGCAAATTCCTGGTGTATTTGGATTAATTTATGAAGATCCCTTCATCAATCTGTTTAACTTGTAACCCCAGAAAGTAACTCAATTCTCCCATCATACTCATTTATTACCTGGACTGTGTAACACCCCCAAATCCGAGGTCGGGGATCTGGGTTGTCATGAGTTCCATTTCCCTCAATAATACTCAATCTTAGTAAACAACCAACTACTACATACTGTGACCCCACGATATACACACATACCACAAGTTATAGTCTCAGAGATGAATACCAAAAATAACACAAGTCATTTTATTCCACAATTATAAACCATTACACCTTAAATGGGTTTCTGAATAAATTTACATATTCTTTGCCATTATTACAATTCATAATATACATAAAGTCTGGTACATCAATAGTTGAAAACCTAGCCTATTGGTAGTTCCTATCTCCGCTACAGTGGCATCAACGCCTACAGGAAACTGCGGAACGTTTCTTATCCGCTCGTGAATTGGGAGCTTGATCCTGTTCATCTTGTCTATCGGTTGTTGTGTGATGAAAGAAGAAAGCAAAGGTGAGCAACAAGCCCACCAAAATAACATGTATAATAATTTACAATATATGAGCATTCTCATAGTACTCATGAAAGTCTTGGTCAAGAAGAAATGAACCAAGTTTGATATCTTAACGCGATCAAGTCACAAAATATTCAGTATATATGTATACATACTTTTCAAAATCTTGGAAATCCTCTTCCATGCATAATATACATAGGGTTCCAGTTTATAACTGTGTAAAAATATCGTTGCAAGGTGATCTCATATATCTAACCTTCTCTCAAAGTTTTACTGAATATCTCTGTCATGCAAACTTATATATTTTTTGAATACTACTTGAACTACCATCGTTCAAGGTATAAATAGTTCATCCCACAGATGAAGTTACAAGACATAACTTGTAAAGAATCAATCTTTAAAATATCATCAAAAGGAAATGAAGTTACGAGATACTTCATTCGATGAAAACGTCATTTTGAAAACTTGACCCTGCCAACAGTTAACAATCGCCCAACCGTAGCCTTTCTATTGAAGTGCTCTAGGTAGTGTTGCAGAAATATCCAATTGGATGATGAACTCATTACGGGAGTTTGCCGCGCCAGGAAGACCACTCACGATGATAAGTCGCAGTAGTGCAACCCCACCATTTTCTACATGTAGAGGAGAACAGTCGGATTTACTTGTCTACCGAACACTGGAATCCTAAGGAATGGACCGTCTTAGAGAAAATTCCAGGCCATTTGGGCCAATAAATAAGGCTGGGCCGGCGCCACTCGGCCACTTACGCCGCTCCTAGTTCAGATGAAATCCATGACTCTGAAACGTAAAGCTCGTCTCCCCTTTCCCCAAGTAGAAACTTGTTGATACGGCTCCACCAAGAAGTCATATCTAGTTGGAAAAGAAAACTCACCGATATTTCCCAGGAGATGCCTATTAATGCATTAACTTATTCCAAGAATTTTACTTCCCGAGTGTTGGGTAAGTAATCAAAAACTCTTTTATCAAAACAGCAACCTTGTTGCGAATATAAAAATACATCACAGAGCCGGATCCCTCAAATTTTTGAGCGATTATTTAAATTCCCTTCGAAAGTAAGATCTTAAATTTAAAAAAGAGTTTTGGGATCCGCTCTAACCTTCCCAAAATAGTTTTGATAAAGTTTGGAATTAATCTCTAGAAATATTTAAAGTAAGAATGATTTGATAGTATCAACTATATTCCGAATACTTCGGCAAATATCGAAACATTATTTTTTAATAAATTAAAGAATATTATTAAATAAAATAAGCGGAGTTATAAGTCCTCGAATGAATATTCAAAATAATATTCATTAAATAAAATAAGTAGAGTCATAAGTCCTCGAATGAATATTCAAAATAATATTCATTTATAATATAAACTATCGAATAAACATTATTCGTTTAATAGTTTTGAAAACTATATATATATATATAATATAATCCGGGAACATCGCCTCCCGGTTTAGAAAAATGTTCAACTCTGGGTCCCCTATACTAAGGGTATACGCAAGTACTGCTTATCTCTAGCATATGTATTATGCAGTTTATAATCATTTGAATCAACAATGAGATATCAAGATTCCGAAATAGGCATGCATATTTATCATAGCAACATGCTCCAATATAACGCAAGACTTGCTAATAACAATCATGCACTTATCACAAGATAATGCATATATATATATATACATCACAACAATAGTTATACGGGTAGAAAACTTGCCTGAGCGTTCCGGGGTAGACTTAAGCTTAGAGTGGGTCCGGTAACCTATGAATAATAACATAACTTGGAATTAAACCACGGTCGCTTAAGAAACTAGATGTTAACCAATTGGACCCTAACGTTCGCCTTTGCGCTTAACGATTTACATAAGTCGCTGGAGTACCCTCGGCTCCACCATTTCTATAAAACCGTTTAACTATTTAAGGCAACTCTTTCGCGAATACTCTACCAAATGACCAATTAGTCTTACATAATTGTTTCATAATCCAATTAGACTTTTAAGGGCCTTAAACAAGGTCTCAAAGTCAAGCGAGGGGTAAAGGTTCATTCGCGAAACGCCGTAACTTAAAACGACCGTTTCTCCTAAACCGTAAATCGGATCTAAGCGAACGACATATCAAAACGAATCTTACGACACGATCTAACTAAAAATCACAAAGTTACAGATTAGTCCATTGGCTTTCTATCCCGAACACTAAAACAAGCAGTTGAATGAAAACGGGCATCACGACGGCTATGTTTACGTGATTACCCATGTTCATACCACTCCAATTAACCACCAACCAACTCATAACCATCAATACAAAAAAAACTTCACCTAAATCATACCACATAAGTCCATAACCTCCAAGTTTTTCAACTCAAACAACCACAATCAAGACCTATGAACTATAATCAAGCTTCACTTACCACAACACTTCCAAATCAAAACAAACTACTAATAATCACAATCCATGCTTCTCATTTCACAAAACCAACCATTAAACTTACTAAAAAATAAATTAAAGGCTAGGGTTTGAAGTTTATACCTTCCTTGGTAGGTGCTAAGTTGCTAGGAAGCCTTAGGGAGCCTTAATCTAACCTTCTACAAGCTTGATCATGCTTATTTGGACGAGACTTTTGTACAAGAGTTGTAGGCCATCTCAATACCTTTCCAACGAGCTATAGAACACAACATTTGATTGAGTATTGAAGGAGATACGACAGTTTGAAGTTGCTGGTATTATTTTGGCCGAGAGCTTTTGTTCTTGGAAGCAAAATTCAACTTCTATTTTTTCTGTTTTATGATTTATGTTGGTTGCTTCTCTTTAATTTTTCTTGGAAAATCCTTTAGCTTTTTACCATGGTAAATTTTACATGGCCCATAATCAACCAACAAAACAAAACCCCTTGTCATGCTTATGTCATCAATGCTTGTGTCATCTTTTTAACACATGCCTTCTCCTTGTGGTGTGATAACATCATCATCCACTAACCTCTTTGATTAACCCTTAATTACTTGGCTAATGAGCGCTTATCTGTTATACGGTTCGCTTAACTTTCGTTCGTGTTCGTCGTTTGAGGGATCATATTCAGGATCTTATTACTTGGGTTCCCCTAAACCTTTCTCAATATTTTATATTCATTTTATGATCCTCTCTTATAATCCTTGAATTTAAATCCTTTCAATCATGTTACCTTATACTCAATTCTTTCGGTATCTGGTGGATTTTCGGGAAAAATTAAATTGTCCGGATTCGAATTCTAACGACCTTTACATACACTCATTTATTTTATGGAATACTAATACGATCTTAGAATTTCCATAATAGTACTCCTATATAGAGTGGTCTGATAATTTTCCTAAATCAGCAGAGTCAGCAAAAGTTACTATTCATCAGGGTTTTAAAAATTTCCAAAAATTGGGGTTATTACAGTCTCCCCTCCTTAAAAGGATTCCGTCCCGGAATCAGATAGAAAACAGTTGGGGATACTTTTCTAGCATTGCATTTTCTAACTCTCAAGTCAATTTTCCCATATTGTGATCCTACCACCAAACTCTAACTAATTTGATAACCATGTTCCTAAGCACTTGTTCTTTTTTTTTGATTCATAACCCTCACTGGTTGCTCCATATAGGTTAAGCTTGGTTGCATGTCTATGCGCTCGTATTCCCCTATATGTCTCTCCTTCGGATTATATTTCCTTAATATTAATATGTGAACATGTTATGGACTTGCTGCAGGTTCGGGGGTAGGGCTAGTTTATTTGACAGCTTCCCAATACATCTTAATATAGCCAAGGGTCCAACAAATCGTGGACTTAGCTTTCCTTTCTTTCCGAACCTCATCAATCCTCTCCAAGGGAATACCTTTAACAATACTAGATTCCCTACTTCATACTCTTTGTCCTTTCGTTGTCAAATCAGCATACTTCTTATGTCCATCTTGGGCTACTACCAGCCATCCTCTTAAGTGATCATTTCAAATTTCTTTCAAGTCTATTGCACAGACTCTCATCATAGCTTCTAGCACTATAGCTTTTTCTCCTCAATACCCACTCTTTTCCAGTTGGTAAACGTTACTGTCTTCCCTTCATAATACCATTATGGCTATACTGTTACTCTCTAGCATTCTATAACCTGTATATTAATTTCATCGACCTTAGTACCAGGAACACGTTTCGAATTCGGATATAACGCACTTAGAGTACTCCTTTTCTAGCTGCTTCTATCTTTGGAAGCTTGATCAATCATATAGAAGTAAACGAATTTATTGAGAGATCACTATGATTATGAACACTTGTTATATCGCATAGTTAGTAAAGAAGGTGGCCATCCTCTAGTACTTGACAAGCAATTAAACAACATGTGGTATCCTACTAGGCTTCTATCACACAGATAGATAGTCATTCGATAATACCTCCCCTTCTGGAAGGGTTGTTCTTCTCAGCTTATACAAAATAAAAATGAGAGAAAAGAACGAATTTAAGAGCATTAAATAAAAAAATACTGCCTTAAAATATCTAGCTTGGAATCTACCTATGAACTATAGAGGTTTATCACAAGAGAATAAAACATATATATGTATATATCTCAACATCAAGTATTGTAGCATCACAATTCACATGCCTGAATATTTACTATTCCGTCCATCGTTCTATGGACCCATGCTCTTGCTCGAGCTTATAAACAATCACCGTTGAAACTCAGTCGACATCGAAAATCGAATCTGGGATTTCATTCTAGACAATCATTACTAGAATTCTATTCTTGCACCGCAACCTTCCTCGTATAGTAATACGACTCTCTATTGATAAGAAGGAATAAATATTCAGTAGGTAGATAATCGACTAGTTAGTCTATCAATGATAACTTGTACACCACCATGACCCGATTAGTGGTACTCAATCTCAACATCCATTCTAATACAACTCTCACGGTTGTAATCGGCTCATTACTCGCAGAATCATTGCTGCATTACTATGGTCCACTACTGACCTACTGTAGTCATTCATTTTCCATGAAATCTCTTTATATCTAACCATACAAGGTCCATACCTACTGTATCGAATTCTTCTAAGGAGGTAACATAATCACCATTTATGATTAATGAAGAACACTCCTTAACTTGACGTACATATAGAAGCATATAAAATTACAGAAGAGTTTCAATAAAAGCAACGATAGCAGGTTAATACCATTATTAACCATATGTCTTTATTGGGAGACAATGAGCTCAAAGGTTCATTTAGTCCTTTCATAACATGGTCCTGGCTTATCTCAAGATAGGACCTTCTAAAATAGATAGCCCGCTCATGACGATTACATGAATTAAATCTTTACCAAACTACTATTACGATTGAGTATCGCACAATTATCAGAAGGAATGTCAATCTTTCATACCATAATACAACCTTCACGGCTTTAACCATCATCACTGTATTCCTCTGGCATGAGCACCTATAATTTCTCTCTTACACTTAGAGTGTCGGCCACCTCATTGGCCTTTCCTGATAGTAATAGTTCATTATAATCAATGTCTTTAAAACAATCTTCAACTAAATTTTCTACCTCATTTCCAATCACTTCTTGTGTGAAAATGCTCTTCCTTAAGCTTTGGTGAGAAAAAAAATACCACCATTTTTCCATAAGTTATTGCCTCGGTCTTTAGATGTGAACATTGTCACGACTGACTCTCAATCATACTCAGGACGTCTTTTATCTTAGGTCCTAATTGCCTTAAACAATTTCGACATTTACTGGTTCGATCCATACTTTCTCATGGTTTAACACGTGCCCCACTTGGCATTATTATAATTACGTCATATTTCCTTTATCAAAATTTTTATTCTTCAGAACTTTGAATATTACCTTTCTCCTTGTAAGACCTCTAAGGTTATCCTTGAATCCTTCATCATGTACACCCTGGGTACAGGGCATATCAAGATACCATTTACTAATACTAGAACCATTGTCTATAGAGTTCTGAAAACTTTCTCCACTGATCTTTAAAGGTTGTCATTACCTTAGTCCTTCATTCCATACTACCCAAACTCATAATGTCTCTATTAAGGGTAAAATGCCAACCTTTATGCATTCCCCCCCCCGCATGGTTCATCTCAAGTTATCGAGGTTCTATCCTTAATTCCACCTTTGAAAGGTACTTGCATCATTCCATAGATAAATCAAGTCATATATCCCTAATAAGGGTATCTTATTCAATCATTCTCACCTCGATAGTCTATGCCTAATTTCACAATAACATCCTTATTCAAAATGAGGTCAATCCATATGGCCTCCAAAAGATAACGGTTATCCGCTTTTCTTTCCTGATTTAGTAATGATAACAGGGATGTTCTGGAAGATATTGGGCGTGTTCAACGTGAACTTCTTACTTCTAACTATTCATTTACCTCTGTTATTTATCTCAACAGACATCTCAATGTTGGGATACCTTTTATACCTAGAGTCTCCCTTTTGAGCATCAAGCCACAGGTGTTACATACACTTCACATTTTTGAAGGTCACTTCCTTCATCCCATTTTCCTAAATTCTTGTTATCCTGTCTCCGTGTTTCCTTATTAATGCATCGGTCTATCTTAAAGTTTCATCGAATACTCTCAACTTAAAGGGGATTAATTATACGTATCACTTATGCCGTCAAACCTTGACTTTATCTCATAATCAGTCACCATCACGCTGATGATGACAAACTTCTCTATATTATTGCCAGGGTTTCTTAGGGTTTCACATACCTAACTCCCTTATCGCTTCTTAACTCTATTTCCTTTATATCCCTTTATACTCTTCCCCTTTCAGTCTTTTATTTTCATTTCTATTACAACCATTTCATGAACCATCACAACATGAGCATTGACTTCAAACATCCTGTCATTCTGGATTCGTGTCCTTCAGATGAACCTTGACGTCTGTCACAACCTAGATTCATGATTCATCATACTTTTCCACCGCTGACCTGGTTTTAAAACTTCTACACTATCTCTCTATCTCCCTTAGCCTTCCACCAGCGGGTGGCCTCTCTCTTAGGAAGGTAAGTGGAAAAAACAGTCCTTTGCGCTTCGTCAATCATTTAGAATCTTAAATGATTCCTCTATTTCCTTTAGCCAGGCTCTTGCCTCGATTGGGTCAACTTGTTCCTTGGAACTCTGAGATCTTAGAGACTTAAAGGTCCTGAAAGAATTTCCCACCGTATTGTTTCCTCAGGGTGGTGGTTGGGGATAAAAGTATAAGTTTTGTTTAGGTAGGTCCATGAATTTCCCCAGAGGAGTACCATCCTGGTTCACCCTATCTTGCTTGACTTCTGTTTTCTCAGTATGAAATGTTTCATCCTTCTCCCATAATCGGGGTTAATTTATACGTTAAAATCCTTGTTTCCCACTTTATTATGTTATGGGTTCCTTCTTTCCTGATGGCGACCTCCCTGACTATCACATTCAGGGTTTGCCCTAAATCTTATTCCTCGAACTATGGATTTCATCTAAGATCCATTCCTTAAGCTCTTAAACATTTGGAACCCAAATTCTGTAGGAATACCTCGTTATTCCCTAATCATCTTTCCCGGTTTTAATCTCTTCTCCAGTCATCACTTTTTCCTGGCACCATATGATCTTTTCCAATAATTCGGGCTGCATTATAAACTCAAACAGCTTTTCAGTACCGGCTCCAGTTACCTTCACTTCTATTTCCATTTTCTCAAAATCTCTTATCAACTCTCCCAAAGACATTATCATCTTGAGTCTCTCCTTTCTACTAAGGCGTTAGCCATCATATTGGCTTTCCCTGGATGATAAAGAATCTCATAATCGTAATCCTCGATTAGCTCTCTAACCACCTCCTCTGGCGCATGTTGAGCTCTTTCTGTGTGAAAATATACTTGAGCTCTTGGGATTTGCGTAAACCTCGCACTTCTCTTCATAAAAGTAGTACATCCAATATTTAGGGAAAAACTATTACCGTGAGCCCAAGATCATGGGTGGGATATCGACTTTCATATTCCCTTAATTATCTTGACGTGTACGCGATTACCTTGCTGTGCTGTATAAGAAGCACCTTAATTCCTTATGCGAAGCGTCACTACAAATTACAAAATCTCCTTTTCCATCCGGCAACACCAACATAGGGGCCGTCACCAATTTTTTCTTCAGTTCTTGAAAGTTGTTCTCGTATTTCTCTGTCCATTTGAACTTCTCAGTCTTACGAGTAAGCCGCGTTAAAGGGGCTACTATCTTTGCAAACTTGAACGAACCTACGGTAATAACCGATCAATCCTACCTCTGGTAGTCGCCCTAACCACGATCATCGATTCCTCAACGGTCCTTTCTTCATTCTTGTCAGGATCTCCCACAGGATCCTCTTCAGCAACAATCCCTTCTGGGATAACATCCTCAACCGCTACATCCTTAATATGAACATCATCTGGTCCCTCGTTAGGGTGCTCCATTGGATCCACAATCTGATCCCCAATATATAGTAAAACATCATCGTGTTATTGCTCTTGAACTTCAGGGTTCGGAGTCTCGCTACCATATACAATAACGATCTATGTTACTATCATGATATTGATAAGGGTTCCCATAAGGGTTTTAATTGTCAGTGCTACGTTAGGTAGTCCGACTATGAACTTGGCAATAGTTCTTATTATCTTAATGAACTTATCATTTTAATGATGCATCATATCTGAGGTTTATAACTCTTAGCTCTGATACCATTTCTGTAACACCCCCAAATCCGGGGTCGGGGATACGGGTTGTCATGAGTTCCATTTCCCTTAATAACACTCAATCTTAATAAACAACCAACTACTGCGTACTGTGACCCCACGATATACACACACCACAAGTTATAGTCTCAGAGATGAATACCAAAAATAGCACAAGTCATTTTATTCCACAATTATAAACCATTACACCTTAAAAGGGTTTCTGAATAAATTTACATATTCTTTGCCATTATTACAATTCATAATATACATAAGTCTGGTACATCAATAGTTGAAAACCTAGCCTATTGGTAGTTCCTACCTCCACTACAGCGGCATCAACGCCTACAGGAAAATGCGGAACGTTTCCTATCCGCTCGCGAATTGGGAGCTTGATCATGTTCATCTTGTCCATCGGTTGTTGTGTGATGAAAGAAGAAAGCAAGGGTGAGCAACAAGCCCACCAAAATAATATGTATAATAATTTATAATATACGAGCATTCTCATAGTACTCATGAAAGTCTTGGTCAAGAAGAAATGAACCAAGTTTGATATCTTAACGCGACCAAGTCGCAAATATTCAGTATATATGTATATATACTTTTCAAAATCTTGGGAATCCTCTTCCATGCATAATATACATAGAGTTCCAGTTTATAACCGTATAAAAATATCATTGCAAGGTGATCTCATATATCTAACCTTCCCAAAATAGTTTTGATAAAGTTTGGAAATAATCTCTAGAAATATTTAAAGTAAGAATGATTTGATAGTATCAACTATATTCCGAATACTTTGGCAAATATCGAAACATTATTCTTTAATAAATTAAAGAATATTATTTAATAAAATAAGCGGAGTCATAAGTCCTCGAATGAATATTTAAAATAATATTCATTAAATAAAATAAGCGGATTCATAAGTCCTCGAATGAATATTCAAAATAATATTCATTTATAATATAAAACTATAGAATAAACATTATTCGTTTAATAGTTTTGAAAACTATATATATATATATATATAATCGGGAACATCGCCTCCCGGTTTAGAAAAATGTTCAACTCTGGGTCCCCTATACTAAGGGTATATGCAAGTACTGCTTATCTCTAGCATAGGTATTATGCAGTTTATAATCAATTGAATCAACAATGAGATATCAAGATTCCGAAATAGACATGCATATTTATCATATCAACATGCTCCAATATAATGCAAGATTTGCTAATAACAATCATGCACTTATCACAAGATAATGCATATACATATATACATCACAATAACAGTTATACGGGTAGAAAACTTGCCTGAGCATTCCGGGGTAGACTTAAGCTTAGAGTAGGTCCGGTAACATATGAACAATAACATAAGTTGGAATTAAACCACGGTCGCTTAAGAAAGTAGACGTTAACCAATTGGACCCTAACGTTCGCTTTTGCGCTTAACGATTCACATAAGTCGCTCGTGTACCCTCGGCTCCACCATTTTTATAAAATTAACTGATTAACTTTTTAAGGTGACCCTTTCGCGAATACTATACCAACTGACCAATTAGTCTTACATAATTGTTTAATAATCCAATTAGTCTTTTAAGGGCCTTAAACAAGGTCTCAAAGTAAAGCGAGGGGTAAAGGTTCGTTCGTGAAATGCCGTAACTTAAAACGGCCGTTTCTCCTAAACCGTAAATCGGATCTAAGAGAACAACATATCAAAACGAAGCTTACGACATGATCTAGCTAAACATGGAAAATTCATAGATTAGTCAGTTGGATTTCTGTGCCGAACACTAAAACAAGCAGTTGAACGAAATCGGGCATTACGACCGCTATATTTACGCGATTACCCATGTTCATACTACTCAAACAACCACAATCAAGTCCTATGAACTATAATCAAGCTTCACTTACCAAAACACTTCCAAATCAAACCAAACTACTAATAATCACAATCTATGCTTCTCATTTCACAAAACCAACCATTAATCTTACTAACAAATAAAGTAAAGGATAAGGTTTGAAGTTTATACCTTCCTTGGAAGGTGTTAAGTTGTTAGGAAGCCTTAGGGAGCCTTAATCTAACCTCCTATAAGCTTGATCATGCTTATTTGGACGAGACTTCTGAACAAGAGTTGTAGGCCATCTCAATACCTTTCCAACGAGCTATAGAACACAACATTTGAGTGAGTATTGAAGGAGATACGGCAGTTTGAAGTTGCTGGTATTAATTTGGCCGAGAGCTTTTGTTCTTGGAAGCAAAAGTCAACTTCTAATTTTTGTGTTTTATGATTTATGTTGGTTGCTTCTCTTTCTTTTAGCTTGGCAAATCCTTTAGATTTTTACCATGGTAAATTTTACATGGCCCATAATCAACCAACAAAACAAAATCCCTTGTCATGCTTATATCATCATGCTTGTGTCATCTTTTTAACACATGCCTTCTCCTTGTGGTGTGATGACACCATCATCCACTAACTTCTTTGATTAACCCTTAATTACTTGGCTAATGACCGCTTATCTGTTATACGGTTCACTTAACTTTCGTTCTCGTTCGTCGTTTGAGGGATCATATTCTGGATCTTATTACTTGGGTTCCCCTGAAACTTTTTCAATATTTTATATTCCTTTTATGATCCTCTCTTACAATCTTTGAATTTAAATCCTTTTAATCATGTTACCTTATACTCAATTCTTTCGGTATCTGGTGGATTTTCGGGAAAAACCAAAGTGTTCGGATTCGAATTTTAACGACATTTACATACACTCATTTACTTTATGGAATACTAATACGATCTTAGAATTTCCATAACAGTACTCCTATATAGCGTGGTCTGATAATTTTCCTAAATTAGCATAGTCAGCAAAAGTTACTATTCATCAGGGTTTCAAAAATTTCCAAAAATTGGGGTTATTACAGACTGCATTAGCTTTACAAATCTCTCACAGAGTTTATCATTAGTAGATCCAAAAATGATATCATCAACATATATCTGTACTAATAAAAAGTCCTTACTATAGTATTTTTAAAAGAGGGTTTTGTCAATTGTACCTCTTGTGAAACCACTTTCTACAGAAATAGAGCAAGTGTTTCATACCAGGCCCTTGGAGCTTGCTTCAGTCCATAGACTGCTTTATCCAGTAAGTAGACATGATCTGCATACTTTGGATCAATAAACCCTGGAGGCTGTTCAACATTAACTTCCTCTTCGAGTTCCTAATTTAGAAATGCACTTTTTACATCCATTTGGAACTCCTTAAACTTCTTGTGAGTAGCATAGGCTAGAAAGATTCTAATTGCCTCAAGCCTTGCAACTAGAGCAAACGTCTCATCATAATCAATGCATTCTTGTTATGAATAGCCCTTTGCAACCAATCTTTCTTTATTCCTTGTAATAATGCCCTCACTATCAGTTTTGTTTCTGAACACCCACTTTGTGCCAACTACAGATCTGTTCTTTGGTCTTGGCACAAGAGTCCGGACTTTGTTCCTTTCAAATTCATTAAGCTCCTATTGCATTGCTGTAACCCAGTCATAATCTTAAAGAGCTTTTTCCACCTTCTTAGGTTCAGTTTGAGATAGAAAATAATGGTAGAGACATTCATTTTGAGTGGCTTTTCTAGTTCTTACACCACTTTCAGGATTTCTAATGATTAAGTCAGGTGTTTGTGACTTAGACCATTTTCTTGCAGATGAAAGTTGAGTCCTTGAAGAAGACCCTCCCCCTTGATCCATGAACTCTCTGTTATTTCTTTGACTAGTACCACTATTATTTCCTGATGCTCCCCCAGAATCAGTGTTCCTATTGTTATCAGCATTTGACTCATCAGATTTTGAGGAATTAGATTCTGATGATCTATCTACTGATATTTCTTGAGTTGAATCACTTGTAGAATTCTCTGGATTTGAATCATGTTGCTCCCCCTCAACATATGCTTCAGTGTTAGAAGAATTTCCACTATCATGTGGATCATCAGAGCTTTGAGTGATATCAGGATTTACTGTATCAGGATCTGGATTTAAAAGTTCAGCATAAGGTACTTCATTTTTAAATCTCAATTTGTCATGGTTATCTGCATCTTCTAAAACTGTTATCTTCTTGTCATCAAAAGATACATCTATAGATTCCATGACTATTCTTTTTTCAGATTATAAACTCTGAAGGCTTTTGTAGAGAGTGTATATCCCACAAAAATGCCTTCATCAGGTTTTAGATCAAACTTGGTCAGCTGCTCCAGATGAGTTTTAAGAACAAAACACTTATAACTAAAACTGTGAAAATACTTCAAATTTGGCTTCTTTCCCTTCACCATCTCAAATGGTGTTTTCCATGCATGTTGATCAATGTTGCATTTTGTGTAAAGCAAGCAGTTTACACAGCCTCAGCCCAGAAGTAGGTAGGCAATATTGCTTCTTCTAGCATGGTTCTTGCAGCTTCTATGAGAGTTCTATTCTTCCTTTCAATAACTCCATTTTGTTGTGGAGTTCCAGGAGCAGAAAACTCTTGTTTTATCCCCTTGAGTTTACAGAACTCTTCCATAGAGCTATTCTTGAATTCAATTCAATTATCACTTCTAATGATCTTCACTTTATATGTTGATCCTTTTTCCATCTCTCTCACATGATCAAGAAGAATGGATGGAGATTCATCCTTAGTGTGCAGAAAATACACCCATGTGTATCTTGTATATTCATCAACAATTACGAGTGCATACCTCTTCTTGGAAATTGACATAACATTTACTGGACCAAAGAAATCAATATAAAGTAGATGATATGGTTCAAGAATGGAGGATTCAATTTTACTCTTGAAAGATGTTTTCCTTTTCTTGGCTTTCTGGCATGAGTCACATAAGCCATCAGAAGTAAACACTGCATTGTGCAATCCTCTCATAAGATCTTTCGTCAAAAGTTCATTAATTTTGTTGACGTTGAGATGAGAAAGTCTTTTATGCCAGTTCCAGCTGTCTTCCACAGATGCTCTACTTAGTAGATAAACTTATAATTCATCAATATTTATGGAGACCCTGGCTTCATATAAACCACCATGTATTACACCAGTCATTGCAATCTTGTCATCAGACTTACTTACATTTTTACAATGCTCATCATAAAAATTAACATGGTAACCTCTGTCACAGATTTGACTTACACTGATCAAATTATGCTTGAGTCCTGCAACTAGAGCTACATTTTCAATGATGACATTTCCAACTTTGATTTTTTCATATCCCAAGATTTTTCCTAAGTTGCCATCTCCATAAGAAATACTTGGGTCAGCTTTCTCCTCAAATTCTGATAACAGGGATTTATAGCCAATCATGTGTCCTGAGTATCCACTTTCCAAGACTAGAGTATTCCTCCAGTTACCCTGCAATCAGTATTTGAAATCAGTTAGTGTTTTTAAGGACCTAGACTTGCTTTGATCCTTTGGCCTTTTTAAGTTTGTTAACATATGCAGCAGAAGACTTTTATCAGAATTTATGTTTACATCCTTACTATCAGTATTTGTACATGCAGAGACGGATTTTTCTTTAATTAAAGAGGGTTTCAGTTTATAATAATTATAATACAAACCGTGATACTCTTTACATGTATAAATAGAGTGCCAAACACTACCACAATGAAAACAAGGACTCTGTGGTTTATATCTAACTGTTCAATTCCTAAACTCTAATTTGGAGGAAACAGTATTTATCTCTTTATTCTTCCTGCAAGAATTAGCAAGATGATTAGTACTACCACATTTCAAATAGGCCTTTCTAGGTGCATTGGGAGGAGTTACATAATAACCATTTTTATTAACACCTATCGTGCCATTTCTATTTTTCCTGGGCCTTTTCTTCTTATGTTTCATGTGTAAGTCCTTCAGTTTTTGCTTAAGATATTTCTGAGCCATTGAACCAATATTTACTGATTTTGTGTAAACCTGTTAACTCTTATCAGTAATTAAGTTTGATCTAGGTGTTGAGGTTGAACCTTCTTCATTAATTGACTTGACAGTATTATCACTTAGATTAAACTTAATGGTCTTTATCTGAACCTTGTTCAGTTTGACCTTGCTATCAGTATTTACTGGTTCAGTTTTCTCAGTTTATTTTCAATTTTCTTATCAGAATTTGATCTGGTAGCATATCCTAATCGTGATCCCCAACAACCATTCTCTAAAGTTTCCTGAGTTATTTTTCCCAAGTTAGTCCAAAGTTTAATAACCTCACTTTCTTTAGCTAACTCCTTTTCTAGATAAGCATGTTTTTCTAACAATTTTTCTTTAACATAAACAACATTATTTCTTTCTTTTTGAATTTCTAGCAGGGAAAACAACTCAATTTCTAGGTGATCATTCCTTTTCTTTAACTCAGAGTTTTCACTCTTTATTCTATTATTCTCTAAGGTTTGATCCCTATAACTAACATGTAGAGTCTTAAGAAATAATGTTAATTCATAGATATCATTACTATCAAAAGCAAGAACAGTTTGAAGTACCTTTAATTCAACATTATCAGCCTCAGCATCAGCATTTGCCATGAGAGCATAATTGACCTCATCATCTGATTCTGATGAATCATCCCAGTTTTTCTTCTTTGAGATCAAGTCTTGTTTCTTCTCAGCTCTGGGTTTTCCAGATCTTGATTCCTTCCAATCAGTATTTCTTTTGTTGTTCCTCTTATCAGAGTTTGAGGAACTAGATCATTTTCTGGGAAATCTTCTTCCCTTCTTGAAGTTCTTGTAGACCATCTTCTTGAAGCCTTTAACCAATAGTGAAATAATTTGATCCATGTATTTATTGTTGTCATGATCACTATCAGTATTTGAGTCATCATCAGAGTTTGATGATTCAGTATCTGACCTTTCAATCATAGCTTTTCCTTTGGAGAAGCTTTTTCTCCTAGCTTTCTCCTTTGGCTTCTCTCCAAGTTTGAGTGTTACTGGTCTAGATTTAGATCCTTTTCTCTTAGTTCTTTGCTCCATCTCTAGTTCATGAGTTTTCAGTATTCCATAGATCTCATCTAGAGGTGTGTCATTAAGTTCATAGTTATCCTTTATTGATGTGACCTTAAAGTCCCACTTTTCAGGGAGAGCAAGTAAGAACTTCAAGTTTGAATCCTCCAAATAATACTACTTGTTGACAAAAGATAAGTCATTCAGAAGCTTCTGAAATCTGTCATAGATCTCAGTTAAGGAGTCATTGTCTCTTGAGTCAAAGTGCTCATATTCTTGAGTAAGTACTGTCCTACTGTTCTTCCTGATAGCAGTTGTACCTGTCACTTTACCTATAAAGCATCCCATATCACTTTTGTTGTCTTGCATCCAATAACCCTATTGGACATAACACTATCAAGACTGTTGTGCAAGATGTGTCTGACCTTAACATCCTTCATAATAGGTGAAAGATCTTCAGGAGTGTAGTACTTCCTATCTTTGTCAACCATCTTTTCTGGTTCTCCTGGAACAGAAATAACTACCTTCATTAGTTTATGAGGACCAACATAAATCCTGCTTAGATATTCAGGATCTGTGGCTTCCAAATAAATGGTCATCCTGAATTTTTAGATTGGATATTCATGTATCTTCAGGATTGGCACCTCGATTGCTTCATACCTACTCATGTTGCTGCTAATCTGTGATGTGGCTGGGGGTGGTGGTTTTGGATTCTGTGGTTCTTCTTCTTTTTCTAACATTGTAGATTGATTTTCAGATCTTATAGGGAATAAATAAATCCTAATTACGTAATTAATATTACATTAATTACACATGATTTGGGCTATAAGGCCCAATAAGAAGATGTATGACATTCAGACCAGAAAGGTTAACACATTGATCAGGCCTGATGGACCAGATCATGCCTGATGGAATAAAGAAGGCCCATAAACCTGATTATTAATTAATTTCGTAATTAATTAAATAAGGGAGAAAACAGCTGTCAATATGAGTCCTAATAGGGACATAAATCCTTGTAGATTGGCCTTCAAGGAACCTGGTGGGATAGGGAATCAGCTTCCTACTTCTTAGGACTCCAAAGTCTATTCTAATTCTGAGACTTGCCCGCCAAGTCTTCTAACCTAGGTCCAATTCAAGGACTCCCAAATATCTATATAAGGGGCCTCACCCCACAAATCAGAACTATGTTTTTGACTTGATCCTTGACAATCAGCAAGGTACGTAGGCAACTTGTTAAGGCAGATCGAGTCATGAAAAATAAGAGCAGTCAAATCGAGTCTCGAAGCTCACGTTCCTTAGTAATAAATACAACAATTAATATAACTTAGTTTTTTTCCATAACAAGATCTTAAACTATTTGTATGTTAACAACAAAATCCGATACCGATTATTAGGCCCGTAATCAACTGTAGAGGGGGATGGATACAGTTTATTCAATTAATTCGATAAAGTTTCAACAGGATCAACAATTTTTGTATTAACAGATGAAAACTGATTACAAACATACTCTCGCGAAAGGATGAACAATCATCCTTGAGAGCTTCTAGGTTATGTGAATAATATAACAATATTCGCAATGCTTATAGCATGAACCTAATAGTTCCTTACTTAAGATGTCTCAGGCCCAATGAAGCACGCTTGGCTCTTAAAGAAGTGCATGAATGTATCTGTGGGCAACACTTGGGGGGTAGAGCACTAGCTCATAAGATAACCCATTTAGGCTTCTGTTGGCCAGAAATGATGGCTGATGCCAAAGAGTATGTGAAGAAGTGTGACCGCTGTCAGAAGCATGTACCTGTCGTTAGATAATCCCCCGAGATGCTGACCCCCATCAACTCACCCATCCTCTTTGCTATGTGGGGAATGGATATACTTGGGCTTTCCCCATGGCACAAAGGAAGTTCCTGATTGTAGCCATTGATTATTTTACTAAGTGGATTGAAGCCAAGCCTTTGGCCAAGATCATAACTAAGCAGGCTGCACAATTCCTGTGGGAAAATATCATGTGCCGGTATGGAATTCCCCGCATCCTAGTCACTGACAATGGAACACAGTTCAATAATGAGGAATTTAAGAAGTATTGTGAAGAGAATGAAATTGAATTACGATTCACCTCTGTGGCTCACCCGCAAGCCAATGGGCAAGCAGAAGTGGCGAATCGAATAATCCTGGATGGACTAAAGAAGAGGACCGAGAAGTCGAGGAATAACTGGGTGGATGAAATACTCCCAATACTATGGGCCTATAGAACTACCTGCAGAGTCATGACTGGAGAAACTCCCTTCATGTTAGCATATGGGGCAGAAGCAGTTGTTCCTGTAGAGATATCATATTCCTCCCCCAGGATTCAAGTTTTCAATGTTGAGGAAAATGAGGAAGGGCAAAGGTTAGCCCTGGATCTAACTGATGAAGTGCGAGATGAGGCACACGCGAAGATAGTGGAATATCAGAAAAAGGCTTCGTTCTATTATAACCTAAGGGTTAAGGAAAGGTTCTTCAAATAGGGTGACTTAGTCTTGAGGAAGGTGGAAGCTTCTGGTGTAGGGAAAAAAGGGAAGCTTGCCCCAAATTGGGAAGGGCCGTACAAGGTCAAGAGTGTTCAAGGTAGAGGAACCTACAAGCTTGAGACTATGAATGGCTTTGAAGTCCCGAGAACTTGGCATGCACAAAACCTGAAGATTTTAAGGCGGTTGAGCACGATTCTCACTTCTCAAGATGACAAGTAGGTTGAAAAGCACCTTGAAGCTTTGCTTTCTTAGGATTTACATGTTTTAGTTTGAGGTTTATTAAGACTTGTATAAGGGATGAATCCCAACAATTTATGAAATTTAGAAAGTTTTCAAAATATGTTCCAGTAACAAGAGAAGTAAACTAAGTGCGTAAGATGAAAGCATAAAGTTTGATAAATAAAACTAGTTCGAATAAATAGTAGAAAGTCTGATAAACAAAGTCTCAAAGACAAGATAAAATAAATAAGCCATGCAAGGCTAGAAAAGCTCTAAGGAGCAGAGGTGCCCTCGGCATCCATATCATCATCTCCTCCGCTCTCGCTGGAAGTCTCATTCGTCCCGGAGGAGGAAGAGCTATCATCCGCAGCAGGCCTCGAAGATGACTCAGGAGGAGGAAGAAGCGGGTCCTGAGGGATACGATCCGAGACAACCATTCGGGTACGAAACCTCTACAGTAAATCCTCGTCATCAGGGCAGACATATTCCGCCGGGTTAATATCAGGACAGGCCTCGTTCATGGTCCCAAGGGTCGTGTCCCAGCCAGTCCTAAAAAACCCGGAGAACACTGAATCATCCTTTAACCTTATGGACTGGGTAAACTCCTCCGAGTCCAAGTAGTTTTCAATCAACTCAACAAGCTCCTCCTCCTTGCGCTTCAGCTTTCGCTCCAAAGCGGCATACTTCTTTTGCTGCTTCCTGAAGGCATTGTCAGCTTTATCAGAAGCCCTCTTCCATGATTCAGCTTGCCTCACAACACCTTGAAAGTAGGCGTTAGACTGAAATAATACAATAAACGGAGATATTATAAGGCAAGAAAATGCTACAAGTAAAAAGAAAGAAAAAATTCAGGGAATAGTCATACCGAGGCCAGGGACTGAGCTCCCATGAGCTTTATTCTCTCCAAGTCGGGAGTAGCTACCACATCGGTGAAGTCCTTGGGGGTTACGCCATGGTAAGACCAATCCCAGGCGTGCTTCGTGGATCCAACCATGGTATCCCCTCGGCGAAATCCCCAAAGAGGCTGAAAGGAGCCCGTAGCAACAGAGACAGGAGCAATAGCAGTGATATGGGCACTGTGGGCTTCAGCTCCCTCAGCTGGAACCTCCACCATGGGCTCCTTGTGCTTCCGTAGGAAGCTAGGCTTCGTATCCTTTCCTCGAGTATCCAGACCCGCAAGGCGAGCCTTCTTCATCCTCGCAGTCTCCTCAATGTGAGGCACATTATCCTCGCTGATTTCCTTAGCAGCTGCAAAACAAGAGAAGAAACAAAATAAGTGGTGTCAATAATGCATGAAAAATAGTAAAAATGAGAAGGGAAGAAAAATATCCTGTTGAGAAACAGAGGATAGCCCCATGTGGATGAGGGAAAACTCCTCTAAAAGAGTCCAGCTGATAGTGGCACCATCATCCGGAGTAAGCTCATCATAAATGATAGTTTCTTCGGGGGTTAGGTGAATGGATTTGAGGCTACCATCACTAACCTTCCCGAAAGAAGATCTGAAGAGGGTGCCCCAGTCACCATTCTCCCACCTTAACCCGATAAAACTATTCCTCCAATTTTGGTTATTGTCGGGAATGGAGGCGCTGTTAAAAATGTGCTTACACTTGGGCCTTTATTTAACATATATAGACCCAACCACAATTACCCGAAGAACTGTTGTAACATTAAAAAACCTTCCTAAAAACAACTACAGATAAGGGAAAACCTCCCCTAAGACAACAAACTATGAAACATAAAATGTTCCTCCAGGCGTTTGGAGGAAGCTGGCAGGGGTTAATTTGCAAATCAGCTAGGAGGTGAGGAATGAAGGGATGAAAAGGAAACCTAAGCCCAGAATCAAGGGCATATGTGTAAACGAAAAGAGTATTAGGTTTCCAGTGGCAAGTACAGTCGCCACCAGAAACTGGAACTAGCCTAAGGGGAGGACGAACATTATAACATGAATTTAACTTATCATAATCTATATTATGCCATGTGTTGCAATGATTAAAAGAGTCGAGATGTGCAGTGGAGGGATATTCGTCCCCCTAGAATTAATCATATCTATCAAAGACATGTAAGAAGAGCGGATCTCGACATCCTTCCTCGTTTTGAAGCCGAGGCAATCTTGGCCGCTCTCTCAGCACCTTTTTCTGCCATTATTGGAGAATGAAGAAGGCTTGGAAGTTTGGAAGAAGGTCGGAAAATCCCTAGAGAGGGAGGAGTTTTGAAGGCTAGAGAGAGGAGAGTAGAGAGAAGGAAAGTTTTGGAGTGAAGAAGTGAGAAATGTGAAAGTGAAGTGTGAGACTTCACCTCACTTCCCCTCCCCTTTTATAGCCACTGTTATTCTCTAAATGGACCTAAAAAAGTCCATTTAGGCCCAAAGAATGGATAAATCAGGAAGGTTCTAGAAAATTTTGGAAAGCTTTAAGAAAAATCCTGATATTACTTGGAAAAATATGCAAGAATCTAGAAATTCCAGAATATTCTAGAAGTTGGGCTTGAAGTTAAGGGCCGAGCCCATCTCATGGGCTCAAATTCTAAAAAAATCAGAAAAGCCCAAATTCATGTTGAAAGAAAAAAATTCAGCCCACGTTTAAGGCCCAGATTAGGTATGTGGGCTTGAAATGGTAAAAAGTAGCCCAATAAGAGATAAGCCCATAAAAGGGCCCAGGTAATTAAAGTTAAGGGCCCAAAAACAAAGCCCAGGAAAAAAGGCCTGTTGAAAATAGGCCCAAAGAGAGAGGCCCATTAAAACAAGCCTAGTAAAAGGTTGACCCAAAAATAAAGCCTAGAAAAAAGGCCTGTAGGAAATAGGCCCAAAAAGGTTGGCCCAAGATAAAAAGCCCAGGAAAATAGGGAAAAAAGAAATTGATTTTCTGACCTAATTCGACCAGGACTAATACTATGTTCTTGGACGAATGATCTAGGTCGAAATGACCTTCGACCAGGGCAAAAAGGAGGGCATAATTTGGTCAAAGCTTACATCCTGACCAAAAATTCCTGCTCGAACAAAAAATATAGTATAAAATCCTGGTCGAAATTCGACCAGGAATTGAGATCGAAATGTTTCTGCTCGAAAGCCTATCGACCAGGGCGAATTGATGGTTAATTCGACCAGGATCCTGGTCGAACAGGATTCCTGGTCGAACCAGGTATAAAAAAAACAAAAAAAAGGAGAGAAAAAGAAAAAGAGAAAAGAAGGAAAAAATGAGAATTAAAGGAAATTCCTTTTCTGGAAAATATGAATATTTTCAGAAAATAAGGAATAAATCCAGAAATTAAAGGAAATTCCTTAAATATTTTCTGGAAAATATGAATATATTTAGAAAATAAGGAAAAATCCAGAAATTAAAGGAAATTCCTTAAAATATTTTCTGAAAATTTAAATATTTTCAGAAAATGAGGAATAAATCCAGAAAATCGAGGAAAAATCCCAGAATTAAAGGAAAATTCCATAAAATCAAGAAAAAATCCCAGTATTAAGGGAAAAAATTTCTGAAAATTAAGGAAAAATCCCAGAATTAAGGAAAAATTCCTGAAAATCAAGGAAAAATCCCAGAATTAAGGGAAAATTCTATAAAATTAAGGAGAAATCCCAGAATTCAGGGGAAATTCTTGGAAATTAAGATAATTCCTAAATAATAGGGATTAAAGTAAATCATTGCAAATGTGTAGGTCATACCACGCTTTACGCAAAACGATACCCTGTAAGGGAATAAGTGAACTTAACTTCTGCGAAACCTAGCCACTGTTTCCCAAAAGTTGGGGGGAAAATGATAGGGAATAAATAAATCCTGATTACGTAATTAATATTGCATTAATTACACATGATTTGGGCTACAAGGCCCAATAAGAAGATGTATGACATTCAGACCAGAAAGGTTAACATATTGATCAGACCTGATGGACCAGATCAGGCCTGATGGAACAAAGAAGGCCCACAAACCTGAATATTAATTAATTTCATAATTAATTAAATAAGGGAGAAAACAGCTGTCAATATGAGTCCTAATAGGGACATAAATCCTTGTAGATTGGCCTCCAAGGAACCTAGTGGGATAAAGAATCAGCTTCCTACTTCTTAGGACTCCAAAGTCTATTCTAATTCTGAGACTTTCCCACCAAGTTTGCTAACCCAAGTCCAATTCAAGGACTCCCTAATATCTATATAAGGGGCCTTACCCCACAAATCAGAACTACATTTTTGACTTGATCCTTGACAATCAGCAAGGTACGTAGGCATCTTGTTAAGGCAGATCGAGTCACGAAACACAAGAGCAGTCAAATCGAGCCTCGAAGCTCACGTTCCTTAGTAATAAATACAGCAATTAATATACCCTAGTTTTTGATCCATAACAAGATCTTAAACTATTTTTATGTTAACAACAAAATCCGATACCAATTGTTAGGCCCGTAATCAACTGTAGAGGGGGATGGATACAGTTTATTCAATCAATTCGATAAAGTTTCAACAGGATCAACAATTTTTGTATTAACAGATGAAAACTGATTACAAACATACTCTCGCGAAAGGATGAACAATCATCCTTGAGAGCTTCTAAGTTATGTGAATAATATAACAATATTTGCAATGCTTATAGCATGAACCTAATCTTGCTTTATATAGAGCACAACTACACAATCAAATAAGGAATTGTAATCTATTGCAATAAGGAAACCTATCCATGTTTGATTGCTTCTGAGATAAAGTCCTTCACCGCCTTGAATTCTTACTTTTCTTTTCCATATTGAATATCTACTAAAGTGACAAATCCTGATGACATCATCTGCTTATCATCAAGTACTGATATAAGTACTGATGACGTCACTCTTCTGTAAATGCTGATATAAGTCCTGATATGAACTTCTGATAGTTTCTGTTGATATAATCATTTATATCTAACATCATCCTTTATTATTTTTATAAGGCAGGGACCAGAGTCTCGACATGCATGCCGTATGTGCCATTATATATTTTTACTTTAAGGGCCTAAATGTTGAGTCTAGGCCTACAATGATATGTAATGTTTATATGGGCTATTATTAACATATCAATCATTTGTATTAGATATTATAATGCGCAGATGTATATATGTAGCAGTTGCTGGGATGATGGATGGAATTTTGTGTGGAATATAAAAGGTTCAGTTACTATAACTGATATAAGAAAACTTGTCTAAATCATTACAACCCGAAAAGGAAATCCAAGGTATTAGAAATTATGGCACCTAAGTGTTATGAGCATAAAAGTTGCTTGAGAATGAGACATTGGATAAATTTGTGCGAAATATCTCGAGGGAGGTTTTCTACTTAGAAGGCGAGTGTCCGCGGGGCTGGTTGGGAGATTGAGTTGTTTCCTGATGAGTTTAAGGTTGGGCAAAACCTGCCGATTGAGTGTTTCAAAGAGTAAGGCTGACTTACTCCGTAAAGGCTAGGAAGGTTGTACGAGGCTTTGTTGTGTGGTGTCAACCCACATACCACGTTGATGAGAAATGAGACCTTTTGGGATATGTCCAATAACAAATATATGTGGGCTCGGCCCAAAGCATACAATATTATACTATTGTGGAGTTATGGCTCGTTCGCGGCCTAACAAATGATATTTGGGCCAAATATTCAGAGTTGTACCTTGTGGGTAGTAACGAGCTGTGATATTTCAATGTGGGAGGTTTCCCTTGGTGACGATTGGAAAAATCTGTCTGTTTCTTGCGGTGGTTCGCAAGATATAGATAGATTAATCGTGACAATCGGGAAAATTTGCCAGTTCCTTGCGATGGTTCAAGATGTAGACAGATTAATTACGGACAAGACCACGAAATTTGTGGTTCTTAATTTGAGGGGAGGATTGTTGGGTGGTGTCAATCCAAGTAGGCAAGTACAACATCGATGAAAATATTAAACTATTGTGGAGTTATGGTATGCTCGCAGCCCAATAGGCTTGGTGCTGGTTTGTCCATGTGAACCAGTAACATTAGCATCAGATATTCCATCTGGATTATGGGTGCTATTGTCGCCCATTAAGGGGCATAGGCCAAGAGTTATATTCGGTAAGGTCCAAAATCCAAATAACCTACCGACATTAGTTTAAGTGAAATATGATGTTTTGCAAGTGCTTAGAGGAAAAGTAGGCACAAACCCTCACAAAGAGATCTGGGAGTCATGATGCTCACTCTAGTGTGCCCACGGTGCAAGATATGTTTGAGGAGTAGGACGGACATGATTTTAGGGGGGAGGTTTGTTACGAGCGTAGTAGTTGCATAGGTTGTCGGCTGGTTTTGTATCTAATGTTAAGAGAGCATTCCTAATTTGAAGGCGAGGGATGCTTTGGGTTGTTCGGCTCGACCTTGGCTCGGCTCGATTCGAGCTCGGCTCGGCTCGAGCTCGCTTGTTAAAAATTGAAAAAATTCTAATATATCTTGAACATTTTTATATATGTATGATTTTTTAAAAAAAATTCGAGTTCATTGTATTCTTTTGCATCTTCCAAAGATCATTTTTCATACCATATGTGATATATTTTGACGTGATTTCGAAATTTTTTATCATAATTTTATTTGGTTTGCTATTTTAACAGTCAAACATTAGTTTGACTAGTACTAATAACTAGTGTTTCGTCCTGTATTGGTGTCTCAATGTATTTAAAATAATTTCTAATAGATCCAACCGTATGGATGTCAAAATAAATATATTTTAATGATATAACAAAAGTTTAAAATTAAAATAATTTTATTTGGTTTGTTATTTTAACAGTCAAACATTAGTTTGACTATTACCGCTAACTAGTGTTTAGTCTTGATTTGTTGTTTTGATTATTTTAAAAATATTTTATATCGATCCAACCGTATGGATGTCATAATATATATATTTTATTGATATAACCAAAGTTACAGATCAAAATAATTTTATTTGGTTTGCTTATTAGTCAAACATTAGTTTGATTAGTAATAGTAACTAGTGTTTAGTCCTGTATTGGTATCTCGACTTATTTAAAATTATTTCTAATCGATCCAACCATATGGATGTCAAAATAAATATATTTTAATGATATAACAAAAGTTTAAAATGAAGATAATTTTATTTGGTTTGTTATTTTAATAGTCAAACATTAGTTTGACTATTACCGCTAACTAGTGTTTAGTCTTGATTTGTTATTTTGATTATTTTAAAAATATTTTATATCGATCCAACTGTATGGATGTCATAATATATAAATATATATTTTTTATTTATATAACCAAAATTACAGATCAAAATAATTTTATTTGGTTTGCTATTTTAACAGTCAAACATTAGTTTGACTAGTACTAGTAACTAGTGTTTAGTCCTGTATTGGTGTCTCGACTTAAAATTATTTCTAATTGATCCAACCATATGGATGTCAAAATAAATATATTTTAATGTTATAACCAAAGTTTCAAATCAAGATAATTTTATTTGATTTTTTATTTTAACAGTCAAGTACTAGTTTGACTATTACCACTAATTAGTGTTTCGATTTTTTTAAAAATATTTTTCATCGATCCAACCATATGGATGTCAATATATATATATTTTAGTGATATAACCGAAATATCAAAAAAAAAATTATTTGATAAGTTATTTTTACAGTCAAACAATGGTTGACCTGAATTTTTTTTGGCTCGGCTCTGCTCGTTTATGTTCGCGAACAAGCTCGTGTTCAGCTCCTTAGTTAACGTGCTCGAGCTCGAACACGATTTTTGTTCGATAAGAAAGCTCGGCTCGGCTCGGTTTGTCAGAAAAAAAATTAAAGCTCGGCTCTGTTAGATCAAAACTCGGCTCGGCTCTGTTCGATCGAAACTAGGCTCGGCTCGGTTCGTGAACGACCCTAGTACTTGGTGTAGATGGTACTAGGGTGTAATCGATCTGAGCCGAGCCGAATACTGCCAGGCTCGCCTCGGGTCGAACTCGATTAAAATAGTTCGGGCTCGAACTCGAGCTCGACCGAGCCTTTAATTTCAAGTTCGAAACTCAGCTTGTAAAAGGTTCGATAGACTCGAGCTCGGCTCGAAAGCTTGGATTAATTTACTAAATATTAATAAAAATTTGAAATATGATTGATTCGACTCGAGTTCGGCTCGAGTTCGACTCGATAAAAATAAATAATATATAAAAAATATTAAATATTTATATAAAAATATATTTATAATAAAAGAATTTAAAGTAATAGAGGCTCGATAAGGCTCGCGAACCTTACGAGCCGAATAATTTGAAGCTTGAGCTTGGCTCGGTTAAAAATTAGAAAAGCTCGAGCTCGAGCTCGAGCTCGAGCTCGAGCTCGGCTCGATCATTTTCGAGCCGAATTCGAATTTTTTATTAGCCGAGCTCGAGTAGCTCACGAACAGTTTGACTCATTTACACCTCTGGATGATGCCTTGCATATTTCCCTATTACAGGGAATAGAATAAAAAAAAGTTCCCCTATTCACTACAAGAAAATTCAAATCTAACAACAGAATTTCTATTAGCATGTCAGGGGAATCCGTTGGCAAAACAATCTGCCAATGGAATGACAACCAAAATGATCGGTTGGAGTTAACATTGTTGGGAAATCAGTGCTAACAGAATTACTTTTCCTTAGTAATTTCACAACGGAATAACAACAACCTAATAACAGAATTCTCGGTTTTTATCTAGAATGACATCAAAATTTCCGTTGATAAATTTTGGTAACGGAATATTTTCTTGCTATCTTTAGTAATAGAATGGCATCCCAATTTCCGTTGGTAAATTTTGGTAACAGAATATTTCATTACTATCTTTACTAATAGAATGCCATCAAAATTTCCCCGCCTAGTTACATTTAATGACTATTTGCTAACAGATTATCCATTGTAAATTTAATAACAATGGCTTATCTATTGGATGACTTGCTAACAGAATATCTGTTGTTAAATTTAATAACAATTTAAATAACACATTTTTACCAACAAAATCCAAACAAAATTATGATTCTAATTTTATTTCCCTAAACCTGTACATATTCAACAAAGTACACATTCAACAAAAGATAACAAAGGATAATTGTGTTTCATTAATAACAAACCATCATCTTGAATTATCATCTTGCAATACAAAATGAACAAATACAAGATGAGCAAAAGATAGAAGATGAGCATAATGTTCTCCAAAGTCTTACCATCTGCCCAAAAACTACACCATACCAAGATGTCAAATCCAAATGCAGAATTACCAAACCTAGTAGCTTTTAACTAGTACAAAATCATGCGTCCATATTATACACAACATAAATAGTCTAGGTCAAAATGCATAGTGAATATACTAAATCAAATACTAATTGCCATCATCTTGACCATCTAAATCAGTAGGGGAACGAGGAAGTCGGGCTGAATTAGCCTCGATAATCGCGGCTAACTGATTTTCCATCGCTTTCATCCGTTCGTTCATTTCTGTTAGCTGGTGCTTAAGCTGTTGGTTTTCTTCTTCAGTGGCAAAGGATGAAGGGTAATGCATAGTCTTCGGCTTGTAGAAGATGTTTTGTGATGAACCAAGCCCATACACCCTATTCTTCTTATCAGGCCCTCCAACTGCTTTGAGAAATAGTGCATTTCTATCTACAGGCTCCCCAGATTTCTCTTGCTACTCACAAAGTACTAAAAAGGTTTCCTGCATATAACAATATAAATAATCCTTGCATAACAATATAAATGATCCTTGGTTATTCCTGCTAACAATATATTAAATTTACAAAGTGGTTATTCTTTTTTTATAAGTTTGTCATTGTATTGGCAACGGAAAAGTTACTATTAATTTTTCATAAAAATTTGACTAGTAATTTTCCGAAAGGATGCTAAAATCCTCTTATATTAGCTACAAACATTACATTATAACTTGGTTTAAAACTGAGCTCCTGCCATCTTAATTATCAACTAAATAATTTCACTGATTCTATAGAAAGTTATTTGGGACTCTGGACTCAAACTTAGTTTCTTCGAAAATAACAGTAAACCGCATTTACACAATTTTAAGTATTTTATGGTGAATCAATAAATGTTACAGTATTAAAACAGTAAGCCAAACATAAACTGCATTACACATTTAAACATAAGAAATATAGCATACTAAAAATGCAACTCCTCTCGTAGTTCTATTTTTTAAGAACTAGGTGTAATTTACTAGACACAATTAACTTAATATCAGTTTAAGCAGTGATTCATATTTTCATAAAGTTAACTATTTACTAGACACAATTAACTTATTTTCGTATACAATCAATTTAGTTAATTTGCTAATATAAGTCAAGAGTTGCCAGGTCCACGATAAGAATTATTTATATAAGCATAATCTAATGATGAAAGAATAATATTTTATATATAAATGAACAGCGAAGGAAAATAGGAAAAAAGCAAAAAAAAAATGTGTTCACAGTTAAATTTACGAAGAAGAGAAGGATTTATCAAAAGCACTCACATATATTTGTTGACTTTTTTTATCAACCCATACAACCTCAAATTCCTCACCATTCTCGCCATCCTCGTCATCCATGCCATTATCTTCAATATCGCCATATGGGATATTTTTCTTCACATTTCTAGTATGTGTCATGTAAAACAACACATCAGCGGTAGGTTCTCTCTTATGTTGTATCTTCTGCAAAAAATAATTAGAAAAATTTAGAGCATAAAAAAAATTCTACTTGAGCATCAATAAAATACAGTTACCTGGCTTTCGCAGTGTGCAGGAAGTGTAATTAATTAACTTAATTAATTTACAATACTATTTCTGAGCTTAAGCTTTCCCCGACAAGCAAGCTTTTTAAACACCATTAGTTTATATACGAAACAATACTTCATAGATAAGAGGTGGTTCTAGGTTCAGTGAATGTTGTATTTTAACTTGAAAGAATATTTCCATTCAACATCCAAACCACATAAGCTTTTAGGTGTCCTGCTTCTAGAATTTATAAAAAATTAAATGCAAAATTCTGAGCAAAAAAAAATCCTTACATAACGAGCTGCAACAGTCCTATGAGAAGCGGACCCACTAGTATGTGTTGAAGGGCGGCCATCAACCCCGCTACGACGATTTTTTTTTTTGGATCACAGACTTTGTTTGAAATTTTGGTGTTTTCCAATATTCAACCCATTTTAAATAGACATTCTTGTCAATTCTTTTATCTCGTCTATTGTACTTTTCCCAGTTAGAACGAGCTACCGAAACAAGCTCTGAATACTTTTTCCTCGCGCAATCTTTCCAACCATCATAAATAATTTTGTCTGACTGTCTCCACACAAAGTATTTCTGTTTTAAAAATATTAGCAATTGTCACTACTTGGACAGCAGTAAAGATATGTCATAAAAATCATAAATACCTTTCTGTTTAAAAGTATTCATATTAAAAAAAAATTAGCAATTGTCATAACTAACTACTTGGACAACAGTAAAGATATGTAATAAAAATCATCCTAGAACAACTGTCACTACCTTAGAACAGTTCATAACTCTTTTAGGATGATATAAATAATACAAGTGATAGAATTACCTTAAATTCTTCAAAATAAAAACTTTGAGTTTCTTCTGAAATTGAATTCCAATTGTATCCTTCAGGTTCAAGTCGCTCATACATGATTTTCCGAATCCTTGCAGAGCAATTATTTGAAGGATCCAATCTAAAACATATATAAATTTGATAAAAGGTAAATCACTAGATGATATTTTCAAACAAAAAATAATTCAATTTCTTTAAAGAACTCCAAACTTATGTTTTTTCAATTACTTGTACTCGCATCCTTCCATCTCTCTGTTTAAAGCCAATACCAACATAGATTATCATTACCAGCAGTAGAGGACACATTAAGCGTGCTTGGATGTGATAGAGCCGGTGTCTGTTCATCTGGTTCTGATTGAGCATCGCTTGAGCGTCGTGATTGAGGTTCAGGTGTGTGTTGGCGTGATTGAGCAGTGAGATGTAGTGATTCATTAGGTGTGGTTGACTGCGTAGGTGAGTGAAGTCCTGACTCATATGATACACGTATTCTCCATTGACCTAGTCCCGATTGAGAATGAGCACGAAAGTGCTGTTGTCCGGATTTGGTGGGACCACACTGTCCAGATTTGGAGGGAACATGCTGTCCAGATTTGGAGGGAACAGGTTGTCCAGATTTGGAGGGAACATGCTGTTTCAATTGAGTGGGAATGCGCTGTCCAGATTCAGCTTGTGCAGGCTTTCCGGAAAGAGCTGGTACGGCCTGACTAGGACGAGACATTACATTTTCAGCACGACTCCTAAACCTTCTCATTTGTGGCTATAATAAAGAAGATAACATAATACTTAATAAAATTGATTAATGAAGAGATTGCATAATATAAAAAACAAAACACTGCTATACATCATGATGTTCAATTGAGAACAATAGCATTTCATTAGACCAATAGCATAGTAACTGGTGTTTCATCTAAGCTGTCACAGAAATGCATATACATGTATCGATAATGAGTTTGTTTGTAAATTCATAACGACATTTGCAGAAACCTACTTGCGAAAATTAACAGGACTGCTTATATGATATCTTGGAATCCTTCCACAAGTTGCAGGATTGTGTGCCAAGTACGGCTACAGTGGGTAACAAAGCAACAGAGGTAAAGATGCAAACTTAAAGATCACACAGAAAAACCATAACAATTAGTGAAACAAACACAAATTCGAACATGTGTTTATCATAATTTAAAATTCAGGATTTATCACCATATACTACTTAACAATACTTATAAACTCTGCATTTTGTTACAATCTTCTTGTTTGAGAAAACAAGCATCCACAAGGTAGGATTAAAAATATGCAATAATAGGGAGCCAAAATGACCGGTTGGTCACCACTTAAAACATAATCAGTAACTTAAGCATGCGTTACCACTGTTAAGAACTACATGGAAAAAACACTTCAGGGAAAAAAGTTCATATAAATTCTTTGAAACATCTATTAAAAAATATACAACGGAAGTGACTAAAAATAATGAAAAGAAGAAATTGCTACTGGAAACAAAATATTCAACCTGTGCAAAGAATGCTTAGCTATGCTCTCTAACGAAATGGGGAAAAAGTAACTACAGTCTTAGAACAGCCTAATTAGTAATTCAGTAAAGAGTATTTTACGCGCAAAACTATTTTTCCCTTGTCTACCCCAAGCTTAGCCCCTGTTACTAACCAGTGACCAGGAATATCTTGAGGCCCCTTCGACATTTCTGTTGTATCAACTATTTTGGAAAATTTCCCAACTTGGACAGAACCATCAACCTTCTTATCATTCGTATTTCGTTCATTCACTAGTGACGATGATGAAGCACCATTAGACCTCTGTACACCAGAGATATTGGAAGGACTATGATCCCATACAGATCGACGTATCGTTCATTCACTAGTGACGACGTATCTGATGTATAATCAATGGCTAATTAATCAACAAACATGCGATTAAATAATCAAATATTTAACTCATAACAACTAGGTTAGTAAGAATACACCAGAATTCAAAGTCAGTCAGTCAAAGTCAAGTACACACTCTGCACAAAAGGTAAACTTCAGGTACACATTATCCAATATTAATGCAAGTAACCAACAAGGCAACCTTTTAATGTGATGTAAGACAAACACACAGTATGCTAGATAATAGATATACAAGACAAACACAAAGTATGACCAATCCACAATTATATCAACAAATTCAGAAAAATACTCAGTATCCATGACAAATTCCAGATCGCGACTTACTTGGAAGGTGTCACTGGCTTTGTCAACGGTTGTCTTAGAGATCTGACTATTAGGAGCTGGTACGGCCTGACCAGAATGAACCATTACATTTTCAGCAGGCTCCTAAACCTCCTCATTTGTGGCTGTAATAAAGAAGATAACAAAATACTTAATAAAATTTATTAATGACAGATATTGCATAATATAAAAAACAAAACACTCTTAAGGGGGCATATATACAAAAGTGCAATCCAGATCGTGACTTACTTGGAAGGTGTCACCGGCTTTGTCAACTGTTATCCTAGAGACCTGAGTATTAGGAGCATCCTTCTTGCCAGTATTTGCACTTTGACTGCATTTCTTTTTATTCAAAATCTGCAATATTACAAAAACATCAATGTATCGTACAGAACCTCTCAGGCGGATTGCAATGTAATTTAAAGTTTAATAAAAAGTATGCAATTCATAAAAGCATATAGTATGAAGTAGTGGTAATTCAAAGATACTAAATAAAAAGTAAAAGAAAAATTTGCTAACAATAAAACTTTACTAAAATCAGCTTTACACATACAAGTTGTGGTTCTACATCTGGCAATGATCTGGTGACATGACTATTAGGAGCAAAGCCATCCTCCTTGCCAATGATTGCACCCCCGCTGCGTTTTTTTTATTCACCAGAGCAAAAGCATCCTGACCATCACTTGGTTCTCCATTGCGTTTCTTAGGATTCGCAAACTTAGCAAAGCCAACACCCTTATTAACAATACCCTCATTAGGACTTCCATCATGACTCATAGGCTGCTGCAAATATAGTAAATAAAAAAAATATAAACATAACATATATAAACAAACACAGAGAAAGTTAACATGTTCGATTAGCCAATTTATAAGCACAGAGAAACAATCTTGTTGCGAGTAAGTTTCTATCATAGGCACAAATGAAATAAGTTAACTAATAAGATGAATTAAACTTATAACAGAGAATCAGATGAATTAAACTTACACCAGTTGAGATACTTAAACAAATAATAGAGAAACAGAAGCAAGCAACGAAACTATAAGAAACTAATAGAAAGTAAAAGAAACAAAAGCATAATCGATGAAAATAACAACAACAATTAATAGCAACTGAGTCAATTGAGTCAATAAATTGTTATTTTAGACACTTTTAATCAACTACACATATATATATATATATATATACTTATACATATAGTAACAAAATATAAGAAAGAGAAATGAAATCCCATGAATTGAGTACACAAACATGAAAAGGAAATGAATATAAGATACATACATCTATAAGAGATGCCAATTTTTTCATCTTCATTCCAGCTCGATTAAAAACCCTAGTTTCTTGTCGCCGCCCCTTCACACATAGAACTGTCTAAAAACCCCAACCCAACAACTTATGTCCTGTATTTATATTTTTCACAATTATTATTTAAAATATAACATTAGATAACTTGTTACCTATATTTTGTAACATATTATATATAATATATTATTATAATATGTATGTATATGTATTAAATAGCTTATAATTATAATTGTAATATTATCATATATACTAAGATAATTATATATGTATGAATAAAACTTATAATTATGAATAAAACTTACAATTATTCAGAAAAATCACTATAATCATCTTCACAATTGCTACTATCTTCCGTTTTTGAAGACCCGTCTTCTTCGGATTCATATTCCGTTTCTTCTTCCGGAGTATCATCACCATCATCCAAATCTACTTCAACTCCACTATCATCATTTAAATGTGTAGGAATATCATCTATACTAATATCATTTAAATGTGTAAGGATATCATTTTGGAACGACTCTTGATGTGATGTTGGGGTTTGAGGAAGTTCAATAAGTGATCAAGCCTTCACTTTGCATACAACTAGCCAATCAACCTTGTCTCGTCTAAGACTTGGATAGTTACAAAAATAAACTTGCATGGCCTGCATTGCTAGTACAAATGGTTCATACACACGCAATTTCTTTATTTTATTGACCTTAACCATATTATAACGTGGATGAACTTTTGTACCAACATTAAGTGTAGGATCGAACCATTCGCACTTAAACAAAACAGTTTTCTTCACTGGTGAGCGAGGATACTCGACAATTAAAATCTCTTCAATTATTCCAAAATAATCATTAAATGTCTCGCTGTAATTCGATCCTTTGATACATACTCCACTATTGAACGTCAATCTATCAGCCCCATATTCTCGAGTGTGAAATTTGTACCCATTCACATAGTAAATTGGTACCGATTTAACTGAACGAAGTGGTCCGGATGAAATATCCCGAACATATTCATTTGGTACCAATAATGGATTTTGAGCCTGGAATCATTAGCGGTGACTATTAGCATACGAAAAAATAGTTAATATGCAGTTATCTAATACTATTTATAAAGGCAGCAATTAACTTATATAATGTTTGAACCACATTGCAAAATCACTTTCCAAGCACCGATCAACTTCAACACTAGACATAAGTGGATCCCGAAGTTGATTTATGAAAATCCTGATTACACAAAAAAAATCATATAACAAAACTAATATTCATTAATAGGGAGAGGTAAGAACGTATGCGATAATGACAAAATAATCATACTCGGTATATGGTGCAATCTCTGGACAGTTAAACAAGATGTAGTTGTGTGCCGTCATATATTCTCGATCATCAAGGTAACGAGTTCTTACACTCCCATGTGAACGTCCAGGATGAGAAAATATAGAAATATTTCCCTTAAAACTCTCCTCACCTCCATTTGGATGATTTATGGGAACCTTTCTATGTTTTGTCTGGACATGTTGGCCAAAGTAGTGTGAGCAAAAAGTGGAAGCTTCTTCAACCAAAAAAGTATTGCATATTGATCCTTCAACCCGAGCTTTATTTTTTACATTATTCTTCAGGTGCCGTAAAAATCTTTCGAAAGGATACATCCAACGATACTATACAGGACCTGCAATGCGTGCTTCATATGGCAAGTGCACTAAAAAATGTTCCATGGAGTCAAACAATGCTGGTGGAAATATGCGCTATAACTTGCAAAGTATAACAGGAATTTGTTCTTCAAGTCTTCGCATATCACTAACCCTCAAAGTAGTTGAAGTGAGATCCCTAAAAAAAGGCTTAACTCTGTCACTGCCTCCCAAACATTATTTGGAAGAAATTCTCGAAAAGCAATGGGAAGAAGCCGTTGCATAAACACGTGACAATCATGACTTTTCATTCCAAATAACTTGTATTTCTTCATATTGATGCAACGTCCCATATTTGATACATATCCATCTGGAAATTTCAGATCTTTCAGCCATTCACACACTTTTTGTTTTTCTTTTTTGTCTAAACTGTAACATGCTTTTGGATACTTTCCCGTCGACTTATCAATTGCTAACTCGGGTCTCTAACAAATAGTTGCAATATCATCTCTTGCCTTGGAATTATCCTTGGTTTTTCCTTCAATGGCCATGATAGTGTTGAAGATATTTTCAAAGACATTTTTCTCAACATGCATAACGTCAAGATTATGTCTAATCGATAATGTTCTCCAATATGGCAAATCCCAAAAGATGCTTCTTTTTTTCCATCCACAGTTGTAAGCTTTAATGACTCTAGCATTGTGTTCATTACTACCCAATTCAGTAACTTTCATTAAACCAAGGGACTCAATTTCTTGAAACACATCTTCACCTGTTCGCACTGGTGGGGCAACTTTAGTCACTATCTTTCCCTTTGTGAACCAATTTTTATTCTTTCGGAATGGATGATTGGCTGGTAAAAACTTTCGATGATTATCAAACCATGTAGTCTTTCCACCACGAGAAAGATTATAAGCATTATGATCATGAGCACAATGAGGACAAGCTAAATGCCCAGCAGTTTTCCATCCAGACAACATAGAATAAGCAGGGAAGTCACTAATAGTCCACATCAATGTAGCTCGCATATGAAAATTTTGTTTAAGAGAATTATCCCATGTCTCCACGCCAACTTCCCACAACATTTTCAACTCAGCAATCAGTGGTTGAAGGAAAACATCTATCTTCTGTTTTGGATTTTTGGGTCCGGGCACAAGTACGGAAAGAAACAAATACTGTTCCTTTGAACACATCCACGGAGGTAAATTGTATGGAGTCACTATAATTGGCCAAGAAGAATATTGTCTGCCTGTTGCACCAAATGGTTGAAACCCATTAGCAGAAAGTCCTAGTCTTACATTTCTCGTCTCTGAGGAAAATGAGGGATGTGCTATATCGAATTGTTTCCACTCCTCTGAGTCTGAACAATGACGCATTACACCTTCTTCCTGATCATGTTCGACATGTCATCTCATATGGGTTGCTGTTGTAGGCGAAGCATACAATCGTTGCAATCTCGGTGCCAATGGAAAATAGATCATCCTTTTAAAAGGCACTTTCTTTCTCTCCTTCTTGGATTTGTTAAGTCTTGTTTTGTATCTCGGATGTGAACAAAATTTACATGACTCCATGTTGATATCTTCACCCCAATATATCATGCATCCATTAACACAACAATCAATATGCTCTAAAGGAAGCCCCAACTCTTCCATATACTTCTTCGTACTGTAAAAGCTATCAAGAAATGCATTATCTTGAGGCAAGATGCCTTTGAAGAACTGTGACGTCTGATCATAACATGCCTCTGACCAATGATGATCAAATTTTAAACTCAACATCTGAGCCATGGCAGACAACTGAGAAGTTTCACAACCTTCATATAACTCTCTTTCTGAAGATTTAAAAATATCATACAACTTTTGTGCCTCTGCATTTGGAATTTCTGGATCAAAACTTGGACCAGCAGCATCCATCACCATGTTGTACATTAGGTTATCATCATCTCTTTCACCATTTCTATTGGAGTAATGTGGGGAGGATTGCTCTGCCCTTTGTCTAGAAACATATGGCTCTCCATGTCGATCCCACACATAATAATCTCTTACAAACCTTTTCTTCATTAAGTGCAATTTTACTGTTTCCGCATTCCAGAATTTGTCATTCTCACACTTGAAACATGGACACTGAATATTTGTTCCATTCATAGATTCTTCTCGAGATATAACATATTCCATAAAGCTTTCCAAGCCATTTACAAAAGCCGAAGTTAAATATCCTCCACTATCAATCCTTTGATACATCCAACCTCTATTATTATCCATGCTTAACTTTTAATAACCTAAAAAAAATATTTATAATTCAAATATTTATACATGTACATATTTTACTTTTAGAAAAGTGAGCATGGAATAAAAAAAGACAGCATGAATCGGGTTTACACAACGCCCAATCTCCCATCCAAAAACTTGTTAAACTGATTTATTATAAAATTAAAACTGAATAGCAGTACATTAACAACATAAAAAATATGTACTACTGTTTAGAAAACTAGGAACTTAACTACCTTTATTATCATCTATGCTTCGGGGGAGACATATATAGAAACAAAAACTTTACAAAACTTAGGACATGGCAAAACATTTTTAATTAAAATTAATTACAAGCTAACTACATAATGCAAACAAAATACTAGCTATCCGTGTTTAAGAATCTCAAAACACAAGTTAATTACCGAAAATAATAAAAATAAACTTACCTTAATATTTTTCAAAGAGATATGTTGTGATAATTTGTGAGAATCAGATCTTGAACAAGATGAGAAAAATAGTATGGAAGTAGATTGATTTTTGAATAAAAGTTAAGAAATGAGAGATGCAGCTCAACTACTGCTTTTACTAACGAGTAGGTTGTTAATATTAAATGCGAGGCCTGCATTTAATAACAGAACAATAACCGGGGCAATTTTAACCGATCTAGTTTTGTAACGACTTAGTAACGTAATACTAACGGAACATTCTCCGTTGGCACTTCCTTACTAATTCATTGCAATTTCGTTACTTTTTCATTAGCAAATATCTGATAGTAATTTGTTGGCAGTTCCGTTGGTAGAATTGCACGGGATCTTTTCCCGCTTATTTTACCAACAAAATTTTCCGTTGTTAAATATCTGTTACTGTTTCGTTGGGTCTTCGTTACTATTATATTAATTGTTTAATATTGTGAGTACCGTTAACAATTTGTTACTAATTTGCAACGGAATGATTTCCGTTATAAAATTCAGTTGGCATTATTGAAAACTCTTGTAGTGATTCTAGGAATGTACCTGACTTCTCAATTAAAGAAAAAAAATGGAAAGTTGCGAATAAGTAGTATTGTAAATCCGTAACTAGTATTAAACTCGATAAACTCGATAGTATGTAAGGGTGCAACTTCCATCTCAACTATTAATCTTTTTCCAGCACATTGTATCAGTGCCGGCTTTGAAAAGAATAAGAAAGTAAAATAGATTTGTTCTAGCTCAACTTCTGTTACAACAAATGCAGCAATATGTATGTACTTAAAATGCTAAAACTAGTAAACTGTTTGACAATTTCATGAACTATCTAAAAAGACTCCTGCATAATTCATTATATCTAATAAGTCTTTCACAGTCCTGCAGATATATATTTGCAACTACTGTAGTCCATAAACGTCCTCTCCTTGTGCAAAGAAATTTGGCAGCTGATAAAACATATGTTCATCCAATTGTCCGATAATTCATAACTATAGTAATTTATTTGCGTATGCTCATGTGTGCGTGCAAAACTTAATCAAGGAAACAAGAGAAACACTGTGGATTTAAGATAAAGGCGTTTACATGTACATAGGCAGTATCATGTAATACAAACAGATTCATCACATATTGTAGTTGCTCCTAAACCCTGAAGGTGAATTCTGTATTTTCGAGTTCTGACATAAGTCCGTTTTCAAATAGAATAAAGACAAATTACATCATATGAGCTACCTGGCTAAGAACGCAAGTATGTGTATGTAACCCGTGAAATTATAGTTGATATGGAAGGAATTGCAGATATATGGCTATACACACATATACCTCAAACTACGTTACCTGAATATAGGATACTCGAGACCAAGTAGGATCTGCTTAAGGTGAGATGTAGGCAGGGATTTCACATAGTCCTAGCTGTAACGGATGCAAGAGGCCGGAGATGACAATATTTCGTTCCATATTCACCTTCAATACCGAGTATAAAGAACACTCATTTATATCTCGTCTCCACTCTCTTGCTATGCGCTAATTACCATAACATATATGGCCGAAAATGATCCACATACTGTATATGTACAAAAGAAAAAGATTGCAAAAAGATTATAGTAACGTACATGGTGTTTTTGCATTAGCAAATATATGCAAAGCAAGAAGTGAAAATAAATAATCACTTATTGTGTAGCTAGATATATACGAATTTAGTTAAGGATTATGACCAAGTCTGAGCTCCAAATCCAAATCGTCATCTTCAATCAAACCACTTGTTCTATTATTCTCCACCTCTTCTCCAAATTTCGGTATCCTGAATTGCAAGCTCAAGCTCAGTCCCAGCTGATAATCCTCAATTGCTCGCAATGGAATACTGGGATAATTATCACTAGTACACAAACTTGTTGAGACAGGAAAAAAGGCCGGAACCTTCCCACCGTAACGATTATGTTCTTGCTTATTTTCTTTACAAGGTCTTGTCTTAGCTTTATCTTTTCTGTGGATATTCATGTGTCCGCCCAAGGCCTGTGCTGTTGTGAAGCCTCTTTTACAAAACACACACTCATACGATCTCGATATTGCACTAACTTGCAGGTCCACTTGATCAGATTCATCGCCTGATGAATTTGTTGAATCTTCTTGTTGGTATTTGGATTCCATTTGAATTCTCTTGCTCCTTAATTTTACGATATTTGGAGGTGCTGTATGAATATTGGAATTCCTGATGTGCAAGAATTAATTTAGAGAATTAGAAGAAGGTAACAAAGTTTCAATATATAGACTACAAAGTTTGTAATTTTTATAATCTAAACTATGGAGAAGTAGAAGGCAACGTAAAGTTTGAAGTCTCTTCAGGTTGGCCGGCAGTGCTATATTAGATCTTTCTTTGATGATATATTACAACAAAGAACAAACATACAACACATGTCAGCTGACTCGCAAGAAATGTCTAAATCATCCCTAAATAATAAGTTTTAATTATATATATAGATCTGATTAATTAATTCTTTTTCTAACTAATACCTTAATATCTTAACTCTACAACAAATCAGGGTATGTACTAAGGAAATTTTTTTATCGCTTTTGTTCAAGTAAAAAGTTTAATTAGATTTTGTCACAAAATATATTTTTCCATAAATTGAAGTACCGAGTTCAAATTATCGTGGTAAGATGTCGGTCGTAAAAGCCTTCTCAGTGTTGTTGCAGTGCAGATGAGTAGATTAAAATGATATGGTAATCTAACATCTTATAAGAGTTAATAATCTAATATCCTATAAGAGACTAATTAGCTTAGGTTTATTTCCGCGATCAATACCTAACTTAAGAAATATATAACTTTTTAGCAAAGAAATTTTTTTATGGGGTCTGCTGTTTCACCTTATCAAATCACCTGTAAGTTAAAAAAATAGATGTAATTTTAAGTTATAAATCACTCAGAAGTATATATATATATATAGCATTGTTCTAGATGTATATGTGCGACTACTTTTCGATTTTGTACAACAGATTAAAATTATTTAAGATTGTTTACAAATTGATGTTCCAGAGAGGCTTACTGTGAAGTAGAAACACACGTATAGATTGTACATTAGTCTATGATTTAATCATTTATTTACTTTCATCTTGTCTCCCTTGAGTGTTTTGGTAGCTTTCGTCTAATTTGTATTTGACGCGGTAACAGTTCTCTCTTCTCCCTCCGCCAGCTTAATTTATTTCTCCTGTTGATACATGTATTTAAGATTTATATAAAAAGGATTATAACTCAACCTCCCAAAATGTTATTATCTTTATGATTAGTACTGCTGACTTAAACCATCCAACGCACATCGATCAATAAACTACTAGCTCTCGGTGATTTCTTAATCTACTGTTATCACTCTCGTTCCTGATCATTGGGGGATGTTGATAATTCAAACCTCATCAGATACTTTTGTGTCGAAAACTTGCACGATGTTGATCGACTCATTAGATTCATCAGATACTCTTGTCTCGAAAACAAGATATATGCATGAAAGGTAAGTGATTATTGTAGTGTTATATCCTTGACCCATTATAGTGTGTATTATCCTTGACACTAATCAGCACAACTGCTACAATACTACAGCCAAATTTACTGGATTGTATGAGATTTCGATCATGGGGTTATACATATATATATTTCCACATCAAACCATCACCTACATAATTTTTACCGAGTCAAAACGCACACATGCACAAAGACACAAACACAACATCAATATTGGGGCAGGCAGGCAGGTAAGGTTTTTCAAATATTAAAAATTTGTAGCTTATGTTTGTCCTTACTAAAATGTCCAACTGTTTTTCATCATCATCTTTCGAGTCATGCGACAACCACAATTATATAAATGGATGTCGTTATCGTTCATCTTATATAAACTAATAGCAGTTGATGGTAATTATAATTAACAGACTGATCTTATCAAACATTCAAACCAAATATGCTGTCACACTTCATAGTAAAATAGGATTTTATAAGTTCTAAAATGCCGGTAAACATTATTCTTATGAGTAGAACTCTCACACGTATTTATATATAACGTAATGCTATTGCTAAGTAATATCCAAAAAAAATTAATTGTTTTTTGGTACCCAAAATTAACATTGCAATGTACTTCCTATTAGTACCCTGATTTTGGTGAGACTCGTATACGCTCACTATACTTCCTATTATATAATAATTCAGTCCAGTTAATTTTATGTTTTAGCCCCCATCAATCTTCAGATAATCTAGTTCCATCACTAAATAGAAAACACAGATTGGTACTCATAGGTGTTTTATAAATAAATAAGTTTAATTTTTGGTTGATAGTTAGTTTGATACACTAAATAATAATTATTAAATTTTATAAAAAAATATATGAATTGTTGAAATTTCATTGATATATATTATAATTAAACATTTATGTTATCTATTTTAAATTTCAAGTATATATATATATATATAGGTGCATGATTCAAAATATCATAAATAATATATTCTTCTATTTCATTATTTTCTAATTATTTATATTCTTACTAATAAAAAAATATAGTAGACTAAAATATATAAATATAATAAAGAAAAATATAAAAAAAATCATGTAAACTGTTTATGTGTTATATGATTTCCAAAATCAAATCAAAATTTAGGGTAATTGGTAAAACAGGGAACAATGTCTCAATCGTGTCTTAAAATAGTAGGACACGTATTTTAAAGTTTAATAATAAAAAATAATGTTATACCAAGTCTTTGTTTAGTTGTCATGTTTTTTTTAATTAGGTTAAAATGATCAATTTTTGAGCAAACACTAAACATTATTCTTATATTATTTTAAAAAATTGAAAATTAGGTATTAAATAGATTAAATGTACTTTTCAATGATTGTTTTGTTTAATTATAAAATATTAATAAACATTAGTCAAAACTTGGGCCAATTTGACTGTATCAAAGTAGAGATACACAAAAAGTCCGGGCCCGAAAATCTGGCTCGGGCCGATCCAGTCAAAACCCGGTCAAACCCGACCCGGTCCAGGCACCTGTACATCAAAGTCATATGGGACAAATAAAAAACAAAGAGGAAATCTTTTTCCACACTTTTTTTTTATTTCTCCATTATTACATTTCAAATATATTACTTTAGTCATTAGGCTTTCTAAGTAAATATAAATTAAACTTAAAACATTATAAAACTATATTTAGAACATAAGAAGTATTATTATTGTTGAAATTTTAAGTATACTAATACAAGTATATTTTATATTTATAAAATTTATTTATTATAAGAGGTAACTACGACTTGACTAAATATTAGACAAATCCTAAAGTACAAATTTGCGTGTAAACCTAGCTGGGTCTATAGCGGCCACTTCAAACACAATTACATATTTACATTGTACTAATCTCCGTTTTGCAGGCCAAAACTATTACTAGTAGTTTGTAAGACTAGGTTTTTTATATTGATAATTAGATAGCTCATAGCTACCGATCTCCTGCATTTGCTGATAATGGCAGCAGTGAGTAGATGACGGATGAGAAGACGCACACATATACATATATTAGTGCTGAGGTAGATAGGTAGAAATGTGAATTCTGTGTTCTAAAATGTATGAGATCAGATTTCGATTTATTAATTGTTAGTTACTTGGGGACAAAGCAACAAACAAAAAGGACAGATGATCATTGATCTTTTCTCTAGATTTTGTACCGAAAGTCTTGTTTGCTCTTGACTTTTGAGTTGATATAATGTACCGTAATAATTAGAATGAGTTATAATTTTGGTATGTAATTTTTGGTTGGTTTGATTATTGCGGCTTATATCGGATCTTTTTAATCAAGGTGATGCGGACTATTAGATTCAAATACTAAAAGAATCTATACTATTCATACTCCCAGGTTCGAAACCGCCAACAAAAAATATTTATATTAGGTTCGAATCTTGTCAACAACAAATATTTATATTATTATTTATAAAATATACTAATAAGATAATGATCCAAAAAAATATTACAATTTTAAATAATATAAAAATATTAATAAACACCCGTGCGATATACGAGTTGTAACACTAGTAAAAAAAGAATAACGAAACAAAGAATCAATGACGAACGTCAAGTTAAATTCCCCTATAAAACCACATAGATCAGTAAATTGTAGCTTTCTAAGGTAGTTGAGGAAAATCTCAAGTACCTTTTTCCTCAAGTACCTAACAATTTTGGAAATTAACGGGGACCGGAAAATATTTACCAAATATTATGTGATATTTTCTAGTTGACCCTAGCCTCACGTAAATATTAAAATTATCAATTAAAAATCATTCAGTACCATGTTATGCATATTATATCATCTTAGAATTTTTTTGGTAACTACTCAGAAGTTTTTTCCAATTTTTTTTTAAAAATTAATTATGTGTCAAACTACGATGATTTCAAAAAAGAATTATCAAATCTCGCGTGTATGTACGTATCCAAATTAAAACATGTCAAACATCATTAAAAGAGAAAATTGAAAAAACACTCCACTTTAACATGTATGTGTTATAATAATTATTGTCAAATCTTATTAAGAAAGACTCGCGATACTTACTAAGAAAGACTCGCGATACTTATAAAAAAAGATTTGATTTAATATTGGAATCTTGTCACGAAAATCAAGATTTTGTTAACCTCACAAAGAAAACTTACATATTAAGTTTTCATAGTATAGTTAATAAAACTCTACTATAAATAAAAGTTTTACCTAGTCATTTGTACTTTAACAATCACATAAAAGAAGTAATAATACTTTTGTGGTCTCTCTCTTTTTTTTCTTACTCTATAGTTTATAGTGTATTTATATCACGTTATCAGCACGAGCCTCTGCCAGCCGAGCCTTGTTTTTACAAAGGAGGTACAACTTAATTTTACTCGCGAAACCGTGTCAACTCAAGCTTATTCCACAAAAGAGCACAAGTCTCTGCTCGGACAAGCTTTATTTATGAAGGAGGTATTGTCCAAGTAAGCTCTATTCACGAAGAAGGTATTACCCGAATAAAATTTATTTAACGAAAGAGGTACGTTTTAAACTTAATCATTTGATTCCAATTATTATCGTTATTTATTTATATTACTGTTTAAATGCTATAAAGATGGCTATGCCGTCAAGTATTATCCAAAAGTTTTCTAGCTGGTTATGCCGTCGTAACTTTTGTATTAATCGTATCATATATGTTATTATTTGGAAATAATTGTCTAAATATATTTGCGAATCATTACATCATATTTTAATATTTATTATATATTCAGAATGAAAATTTTTACAAAATTAGAGTTTGTTGCGTTTGATGTATCTAGGGTTAAATATTTGTCTTGAGTACTCGATGGGGAATTACATCTTAGTGCTAACAGGATAAAAGAAAATATCATGGAATCAGGAAAGACCCCAATTGTTGAACAAAATGCTAAAGCTATCATTTTTCTTAGACACCACATCCATGAAAATTTGAAATCTGAATATCTAACTGTGAAAAATCCATTCAACCTTTGGACCAATCTCAAAGATAGGTTTGATTACCAAAAACTTGTCCATTTTCCACATGCCCGTTATGAATAAATACATATATAAGATTGCAAGATTTTAAATCTGTCGCTGAATATAATTCTGGCTTGTTCAAAATAAGCTCAAAACTGATTTTGTGTGGTGAAAATATTACTGATGCTGACATGATAGAAAAGACCCTTTCAACCTTTCACCCCAATACTATGATTCTGGCGCAACAATATAGGGAGCGCAATTTTCGGAAGTATGGCGAGCTGATATCTCTTCTTCTTATTACTGGAAAGAATAATGAGATGTTACTGAAAAATCATCAGATATGTCCCACGGGCTCTGCCCAGTTACCTGAAGTACATAACACGTCATTCCAGAAGAATGGGCATGGGAAAGAGCATAAAGGAAGACGAGGTTACTGACGAAACCATGGGCATGGAAACTTTCGAGGCTGGTTTCAAAATCATTATAACTCTAGCCATCTGAACTGGCAGCGTGATGGTTACAACAACTCTGACCACCAGAAGTGGCAACATGTTAGAGCTAGAACACACGCTAATATTCACGCAAGTATACGCGACATCAAGTAATATAGAATAAATTCTAGTTCGTTCCCACGGGGATAGGTTTAGGTTACTTTCAATCAATATATTTATGCAACACTGGTATGATTATTATCCAATGCTAAGACGAATAACAAATTGAGGTTTTTTATACTAAGATTAACTAAGAGATTATACTAAAGAACATAAACTAGGAGATTAAAGAGAGTTGAATAATATATGACACAAACATGTGATTCTAACTTCATTAAATACTTCATTCAATAGCCTTTTCGTTCTTAACCTTAACATGTAATGGTGATGACACTAATCAGATAACACGAAACTGATAAATGCCAACTTCGTTGTACAACTGCCATACTACCAGACATCCACAAAAGAGATAGAAGCTGAATAGACACCAATTATATTGAGACCCTATATATCTATAGAATTTGACAACATAATGGTTGAATGCGCAAGTTATCTATCATGATTACATATGGCAAGTAAGATGGTTAAAATTACCTACAAATCATGCATATCACATACATGAACCTATGCTAGCATGGCAAGTTCTAAACCCTTAAATTCACTTTCGCTTCATTAAAGATTAACACACAATCTTATAAGTTCGCGACGCTCATAAGACGAATAAGTACAACCAATACTAGGTTATCATACAATCACCACACACTAAAGCATCGTAACAAATTAACTAAAGAAATCCCTAAATAAATCCGTTAGTACCCCACGATAACAATTAGCCCATAATCGGACTCATCATCAACGTGGGTTCCGATGAAAGCATGGTATACTAAACGTAGTCTTTATACTTAAATAAAACCAAGTACGAAACAAGAGTAAAGGTTCACGAATAAGAAACTAGCATCCAAAGTTACAACTTAAAATAAAGAATCACAAGTATAAACTAGATCTTCTTCGCCTTGGTTGAATTGTGCTCTACGGTCTTCTTACGCCTTCTCCTTAAACTCTGGTACATCTCCTTATGAAAAACGAGCTTAAGTTATGTATATATAGCAGCCCATGCAGAGTAGAAGTCCAACGGATCAAAATTCCATGAGAAACAGGATTTTAATTCCCGACCTGGCGCGGCCGCGTGCTTGACCAGCACGAGCGCACTGATATTCTGCCATCCTGGCACGAGCTTGCACTATCACAGTGCGGGCGCGCCGTCTCTCTGGAGAAATTTCTGACTTCTTTCTTTTCTTGTTGATTTGAGCTGGTCTTTTCACGAACTTTTATTCTAGACATCATCTAACACCAAATTAGCATCCAAACAATGCTAATGTACCTATATTCCTGATAAATGCCTGAAATGCAAAAATACTACAGAACACGTTAAAAATACTAACAACTCGAGTACAAAACATCAATTCAAAGCTTTATGGAGCGTAATAAAGTGTCATAAATGTCACTCAACATACCCCCAAACTTGAACCGATGCTTATACTCAAGCATAAACAGACTCAAAGAACAAGAAATAAAAATGCATGAATGCAAACTACATGAATGCAACGATCCCCATAGAATAAGTAAACCAATCAACAAGCAACATCTCAGCAAATGCAGTTATTTGCACAAAGGTCAATCAAGCCCCACAAATCAACTTAAAAGCCAGAACGTGCATGTGTGCAAATGCTTACAAATATACTATCACAACTAGATCAATAATTATGACTCACTAATCATCAAAGCAATCGCAAGGTTATAAATAGAATAAAAGCTAGACTCAAAATAACTTATAACACTTCAATTCTTATATCGGAGTTTTACATGGACTCACACTTTTATTCTCAACACAAAACATCACAAATATGCTTATTTGATCGTGCAATGAGTGAGGTCCACAAAAGACTTATACAATAATACCCATGTAGCGAGCGTTAGGTTAGTGGATCCCAGACTATAAAAAGCCTTAGGTCACTAGGCATAAAATCCCCTAAGAACTTAATAACTCAAGTATTAAAGAACCCACTCGTGATCAATTATGCATAAACATATTTTTTTCCTTTCTTGTTTTTTTCTCTTTTTTTTTCTTTTCTTTTCACGAATTTTTGAATGAGTGTGTTTCGCTCCATCTCGTTCAACCCTAGACTACTCATATAAAATGAGCCGACTACTAGCCATTTGACACCTAGCCACAACAAATAGCAATGAAATCCAATTTTCTCCAATTTTTAAATATCCATATTATTTTATTATTAAGAGAATATCCTAAATTCTAAATATAAACAAGCGATTAAACCTCGACAAACAAATAAACCATGACCATGATCTAGCTCTCAAGCAACCTATAAGACTTAGTGCAATACAATTATCTCTATCATGTAAATCAACTTGACAAGACCTAATCATTACTAAACACGACATCACTACACTAACATCAATATCACAAATTAATCGAAAAAATCATCTAAATGGTCATGTTATTATGCAAATGCATGAAACTATATGAACAAACTATCATAAAAATTACAAAAAAAACACAAAAAAAACTACTACATGGCAAATATGCAACTACATGAACTAAACTAGCATGAATATGCAACTACATGCGACTCACACAAAACACATAAATCCTTTACTACTACCCCCAAACTTAAAATATTCACTGTCCTCAGTGAAGGTAATAGCAAGGAATCAGGCATACCTAATCGAAACCAGGATCAACACCTCTAGGGGTGGAGTATCAGGAGTGTCTGGAGGTGGATACACCGAGTCCTCACCGAATACTGGCCATTGGATGTCAACTCCTGTGGCTCTGAAAGCAGTCCCCAACGCCTGGGTGAGGTCATGTGCAAACCTGCTATGAATATCATGCATAACATCCATCCTCCTAGCTAAACGCTTATACTGCATCGTAATCAAACCATCACTGTCCCGTGCTTCATCCTGTTGCTGATGTAATCTCGAAGGACTAGCCTCCTCTCCCAACTGAGCTCTCCAAGCTACTCGACGAGCCTGCGACGTCCCACAAGCATAAGTCTGATTCGCTGGCCTTCCACCTGGGAGATGGTCATAAGAATAACCAATCCCCTTAGGATTGGGCTTCCCACCATACCACTCTGTCATATTCAGCAATGTCGAACTATCAATCGGAGCACTAGGGAGCTGCAGCTGCTCATGTGCGGGCCAATGAACGCCAACCGCCACGCAGAACTTTGTCACAATGGACGCATATGGTATCGAACCCGTAGTACTCCCTCGCAAGAACCTAAGAATACCCTGATGGATCACCATCCCAAGATCCACATAGTCTCCCTGTAGAATACCCCACAACAAACGCGCACGCTCCACAGTAATCTCATGCACGTGAGAAGATGGCATGATATTAGCACAAATAAAAGAATTTCATGCACGTGCAAACCTGTTCATGCACGAAGCAGGGAACGTGGCATACTCATTCGTGCTCTTCTTGAACTTCCAATGAGTCTCAGGCACACACAGGGTAGCAACAATTAAATCCAAGTTAAACTCCTCCGGAGTTTTCTCATTCCAGTTCTCCTGCTCCTCCTTCTTCTCAGGCTGCTCAATCACCCTACGAATCGCCTCAGCATTGTAGTCCACCGTCATACCCCTCACCACTGTGAAACCGTTCTTCTCTGCCTTAACATTAGCATAAAACTCACGCACCACACTCATGGGCACATGTGACGACTGAGAATTTTTTGACGTAATTAAGTCAATAAAGTATGATTTATGTGAAGTGATTATAAAATATGTGATTAAGTGATGATTAATCGTCCTTATTGTATATTAGTATCTGGGAGCGTTGATAGACGCGTTCCAATTTAAAGAGTCAACTTAGGAGTTAAGCTGTGTTGTCGGGCCGTCGGGTAGAACGGAACCCGTCCTAAAAAGGATTAAAGTATATAAAATGTGAAATATGTGTTATTATGTGAAATGAATGTTTAAGTGAAGTATTGCGTTCTAGTGACGTGTCGGTCAATAATGATATTGTAAAGCGTAATTGAAACGCTGAGCGTCGGGCTGTCAGACAGAACGTGACCTGATACGCGAAAAGAGGAGTAATGATAAAAAGAGAAAATTTTTATGATCAAACATAAGTTGTGATGTGTCAATATATGTGCTTGCATGTTTGTATGCGTGATTACGTGATCTGTTGATATTTTCATGGATTTAAGGGAATTATTTAATTTAAAATAAGGTTTATTTAACCTTCGCACATTTTTATAAAATTATCCGAGTAAGGTAAAGGCA